>NC_134541.1:27479494-27779994 GCF_050624435.1 Tenrec ecaudatus
ATAACTAATGATGTTTGGCATAAGGTATTTATTGACCATTTTGTGTATCTTATTTGGAGAAATGACTATATCTTTGTCTATTTTTAAATGGTATGTCTTTTGAATTATTAGTACCTTTGTATTTTTAATTATTGAATTGTTAGGTTAGGGAGAGGAGCCCTGGTGGCGTAGTGGTTACGAGTTGGGCTGCTAACTACAAGCTCAGTAGTTCGAAACCACCAGCTGCTCCGAGGGAGAAAGATGGAACTTTCTATTCATAAACAGTTACAGTCTCGTAGGGTTGTTATGGGTTGGCATCAACTCAATGGCAGTGGGTTTGGTTTGGCTAAAGTTTAGGTTTGGAGGGGTACCTAACCACTTAGAAAGAGGAGAGGGCAAGGCCAATCTGGGAAGACCCCTGTTTCTCTATCTTCTGTTTTGAAGGTGAAGAAGAAACTTTCAGGTAGAGGATATAGGAGGGGTATTTTAGGCAGGTAGAAGAACATGTACAGGGATGCACAAGGGAGAACATGGACTTCAGGAGCCTCGAATGTGCATCTGAAAGGTGATGCTGGAAAGGAAAGTAGATGACAGACTACAAAGGGCAAGGAAATGGCTTGTAGATTACATAGGCTGTTTGGGACCTGTTTCCAGAAAGGCATTCTACATTTTTTACCTACGTGAGTTTGGAGGCAGCTGTTCTCCTTTACCTTAACCAGTAAAGTGTTTCTCTCCCACTTTTTTTTTTCAAACTCACAGTTCACTGAAACATTTTTGACGGAGAGAGACAAACAGTCCAAATGGAGTGGAATTCCTCAGCTGCTCGTTAAGTTGTATGCAACCAGCCACCTCCACAGTGACTTCGTTGAGTGCCAAAACATCCTCAAGGTGAGTCCTCAGGCTCTTGAGGGCAATGTGTTCTGGACCTCCATGGCCTCTTTATTATATCAGCTGTAGAAACTTTGGGAGGTACAGGAGAAGTGCAAAGACAAAGGTAAAAACGGCCTCAGCCGAGCCATCCCTGTGGTAATCATCATCCAGCTTTCCGTGTGTGTCTTGTCTTCATTCACGCGTACCGCGTGGCGGTGCCTGCTTTATCTGGGACCCCAAAACCAGGCCCTGAGTTGATTTGAATGACATTCTTTTTGAACAGTTTAAAGGATCCCATCTTGTTGAAGGGTTATGGGAAGGGCCTTGTTGATAATTATGACTATTATAAGAAGAGTTTACAGAGGTAAACACTGCTATACACAAACCCTACAGTAAGGGGGTCCACAAGTAGATGCATGAATAGATAGATACACAGGCTGAATGAGTATGTGAAAGAGAGTGGGTGTATTCCCCTCCCCCACAAATATATAGATAGATAGATTAGATAGAGATTATGTATATAATAATTCTATTTGTCTTTACTGCAAATATATCCATGAATGTGGAAGAGCATTCAGGCAACCACGTTATGAAAATTTAAGACCTAACCAAACACCTTAAGGAAATGAATCTCTGGGCCTGGAGGCCTGGCCCACGGTCTCAGAGAACAGTGAGGTCAGTGCACACAGACAGTATTCTACATCCTGCTTTGATGTGAAGTGGCACCTGGGGTCTTAAAAGCACATGAGCAGCCATCTAAGGTGCAATAATTGGTCTCTCTCTGTTCAGAGGAAAACAGGCTGGTGAAAATTGAAGAGACATGTAAGTAATTCACTGGCCTAGTGGACCATGAGAATATGATTCTCCACAATCCTGAGACCAGAAGTACTAGATGGTGCCCAACTACCACTCCTGAACCAACTTTGAAAGAGGGAACACATTAAAAGGTCCTGCATAGAGTGGAAGAAAAATGTGAGGTAAAAAAAAAAAATAATTTAAAAGACCAGGCTTACTGGTTAGATGGAGACTCACTGGACCCCCAAGATTATAGCCCTTAGTCGCCCTTCAGGTCTGAAATTAAACTCATCTCCATGGCTCAATTTTCAGTCAAAGAATAAGAGGAACTGTAACTCCAGTGAGGCATACACACCTTAAAATAATGAACCACTTAGGTTCAAAGGGGTAGCATTTGTCTAAGGACAAAGTTCAGACGGGTTGGGTACGAAGGAGGAATGGAAATCAAACTCAGGGAGGATGTAAGGTAAGTGATATTTCACTGAGATTCGCCATCAATGATATGAAACAAAGCGTATATAAGCTGATGAATGAAAAACTGATGTACTCACAATGAGATTAGAAAAGAAGATTGAAAGGGCCTATCGTTGAAGGTTGAGAGAGAAGTGGAAATTGCCAAGAATCTGTTTGACGTAGCAATTGTTCTCTCCCTTGAGTGCGTATCAGAACCATCAGGAAGGCTTACTAAAACAGTGCTGGACCCACCCCCGAATTTCTAATTCTGTAAGTCTGGGTTACCCTATCCAAACGTCAGGGTAGAGTGGCCTCAAATTTGAATTTGGAGAACCAACTTGAGCTGAGCTTTAAACCCATGCTAGTGACATATGGAACTTGAAAAGGTTTTCGAGAAATTCCCATTATCTTTTCATTCTGTTTCTTAAGCACTCCCTGCCCCCCTCGTATTTGGTCAGAATGAAACTGAATGATAAAATGTTTTTTAGAAGTGAAGTTTTGATTAGTATATCACACAGTAATTCATTCTAAAACATCCAAACCAAAACCCCAAACCCACAGCCATCGAGTCAGTTCTGACGCCTCACTCCCTATTGAGCTACAGACGGAGCTGCTCCCTGGGGTGTCTGAGATGGTGGCAAGCACTCATTAATTTGGCCTTTCCTTCACTTTTAAGAAGAGTCATTTTTGTATTCTTGTTTTTCCCCCCTCATTATTACTAGGATAGAAATAATTACAGCCTCTTACACACTTGGTTAAAAATACTCTATAAAGAATGATACATTATATAATTTAATTCCTGCAAAACCTCTGTGGAGACCCGGAGGAGGAAGGAGGTGAACATTTGTGTTATTGCCAGTGATCATGTTTTATTCACCCAGCAGATACTTATTTGAAGCTTACTGAGCACCAGGCCGATTTAATTTTTACACCCCCCACCCCACCCCGGCCAATTTAATTTTAAGGTAACTCAATGAAGTAGGTGACTTTCTCTGTATCAGGCAAGAATATTTTGATAGCAGGTGATAGAAACTCAGTCTAGTTTAAGCAAAGAAAGCTCTTTGGTGACTCACATAACTGGAAAGCACAGGTGTGAATTCAGGGCCTGAACAGAGTTGACAGTCTTAGCTCTTTCTTAACATTGGTGTGTGGCCTCCAATTTCTCCATGTGATTACACCTAGAAGGTGACATTTCTGGAACATGTCCCAGCCACAGGAGAGGGGTGGGGGGCAATGAGAACCTGTTGACCAGTCCCTGAGGTTGGGCTTGAGTTACTGTTGGGCAGCCCCAGCAGAACCTTATGGAAATAGGGAACCGGCTCATCTCCAAAGAAATAAATAAGGTGGTGGGTACTTGAAGAAGAGAGCTGAAGAGATACCTGGTAGCTTCTACATTCCTCTTTTCATTTGCGGAGATGGAATCTTAGCAGTACCCACCCAAAGCCTTGTGGCTGCTCTCTGTTGAGCCCAGGTTGTGCCTTAGTCTAGAGCGCAGGCTCGTGGTGTCTACTGCCAGCAATCTGGTTTTAGAGAGGAGAAAAATGAGATCCAGAGGAAGTGGCTCAGTCTTTTCTAGAAGTGGTCTGTAGCTGATTCTATCACTCAGGTATGTAGCTTTTATTTTCTTATTTTGTTTTTTAGACCTGTAAAATGGGTAAAATTGTGCCTGCTTTTTTTTGAATTATTTCAAGGATTAAATGGACTAAAGTATAAAAGCCGAGGATCTAGGACATAGCAGGCTTTCTTATGAAGAGAGAGAGTGTGCTGCTCTTTATCCACAAAGTATGGTCAGTGTCATCATCACTTGGGAACTTGTTAGAAATATACCTTCTCAGGCCTGACCCCAACCTACTGAGTCAGGAGCTCTCAGAGCAGGGTGCAGCAGTCTTGATTTGCGCACAACTGTCAGGTTAGTTTGATGTACACCAAAGTTCAAGAACCACTGCTCCAGCCCACTGCTTCATCTTCCCTCAGAGGCTTCTGGTGAGAACCATGGGTGGTGGGCGTGGGAATCAAGAACAGCTTTTCTGCAGGAGGTATTTTGGTTATTTATTGCTATAAAACCAGTCACCTCCAAACTTAGTAACTTTAATTACCCACCTTGGGTTGATCAGATGGGTCTGCCATTTTGGTCTTGGTTGGGTATGAAAACTAAATGCCTCTCTGTATACTTTTTCCCAACTAGGACATTTCTCCTCTGCTCTCCATGGAGGCCATGGCATTTGTCACCGAAGAGAGAAAACTTACTCAAGAAACCACTTATCCAAACACATATATTTTTGACTTGTTTGGAGGTGTTGATGTAAGTAGTTGGTTATTCATGTTACTATTTACTGTTACTACTTCGTGGTTGAGAACTTTTAACTCAGAATTTTTAGCACATACTTTTCTTAACCCAGTGACATTCCCCTGTGGGAAAGCAGCATATTCTAGAAGAATTAATTTACTTGAACTCAAATAGCAGTGGTCTTTTCTGTTGTCTCCACCCCTGAGGTCGCTGTGATGATTTGTTTCTTGTGTGTCCTTCAAGACACCTCTGTGTGGGTGCATATGTGCGAGTGTGTTGTTAAACCCTCACCCGACCACCTTAGATGTTCTTTCTCCCCAGAGTGGCAGAACAATTCCAGGGGTGCATTGCTCTGTGGCGTGCGCTTTCCATGGCTCTGCATCCTTAGTTTGGAGATGGAGTCATTTCAGTAAATGTAAACTGACCTCTATTTTAAATAGCTCTGTAGTCTTACTTGGTGTGATTATGTTCTGATTTATTTATCCAGGCCTCATTTGAGGGGCACTTTTTTCTTACACATTTGAAATGCAAACAATGCTGTGGTAAAGAGCTTCATTGCGTACTTTAGTGTACAAACAAGATCAAAGCTTATGTGTCTTACTGTTGATGAGCTTGCCATTTTATATGCCTAAGAGGTCTTATTAACTTAGATCTGCAACAACAAAATATGTGTCTGTTTACCTTCACTATCACCAACTTAGTGTTTATATGTGCGTGTGTTTGGGGGCTTTATTATTGAAATATAGCTTACATACTGAAAAGTACACCGGTAATTACTTCCAAATATACCTTTGTTAATGCCACTCCAAAAAAATTTTTAAAGCATCACTAGTGCCCAGAATCCTCCTTCACTGAACACTATGCTTTTAGAATGTTTATTTCACAGGCACTGACCAGATAGGCTGGACATAGCAGGGCCGTGAAAAAGGAGGCCCTAGGTAACATAGGTTGACACAATGAGCTCAAACGTATGAACAGCTGGGAGGATGGCACAGAGCCACGTGGTGTTTCGTTGTGCCAGACATCGGGTCACTATGAAATAAAACCAGCTCCAAGACAGCATTTTTTGTCGTTTAAAAAGATACCTCCGTCTGAGATTGAATATCATCTTATGTATT
This sequence comes from Tenrec ecaudatus, assembly GCF_050624435.1. Classification (NCBI taxonomy): domain Eukaryota; kingdom Metazoa; phylum Chordata; class Mammalia; order Afrosoricida; family Tenrecidae; genus Tenrec; species Tenrec ecaudatus. Next base: position 27,484,997 of record NC_134541.1, read on the forward strand.
TGTAAGTAATTTACTTTTCTACCAATGTTCTGTCACTGACTTGCTTTATTTTTCTTTTTCTGTTTGGTTCTTGGGCCTGTTTATGCTGGCTTGTAAACACTCTTAACTTTCTGAGGCCTTTTGTCATTTCCCCCTCGTTTATCAGTTCTACCTTGAGTTTGTTTATATGGTTTTTAAATTTAGAAATGTTTATTTCTTAGGAGATCAGATTGATCAAGTCTTGATATTGTGAATTTTAGGTTTATTACTGCTTTCAACTTTTGTTTCATACTTACCCTTCGATCGAATGACTTCATTCTGATATGTTGTTACTGTACGTCTTTGAATGTCTGGTGTGCTCTTCCTCTAACTGATTTGAAAGGTCATGTTTAGCATATGCTCATTATCCTACACATTTAGTATTCTCCACTCCTCAGCCTTTTCATGTTCAAGTACCGGTGTCAAAGATTGCAACGTGATTATGTGCACATGTGCTAACATTAGTCCTTCTAACATGTATTGTCCCTACATTTGCAAGACTGAATTTTCATGAATAGTCTTACTTCCCTTATCCTCATAGAACTTTAGAATCAGCTTGTTTTGTTGAAATACTATTTGTTGGTATTATTACTCTGAATGACTGTGTTAATTTAAAGTAAGCTGATATCTTTATGTTTTAAGTCTTTCTTGTCAAAAACAAGAAGTCTTATTTATTCAAGTTGTCTTTTACGAAAAGTTGTGCTGCTATTTGGTGCAGTTTCAGAGTAAAACACTGCCCGAACCTTAACTGTCCTCGCAGTTGTTAAGTTTGAGCTCTGTATTATTCTGGTGAAGCCTTGATGTTTTTCTGTGGGTACAGATTTCTCTAATTGCTCAAGTGCCACTGACCTACCAGTCTCTGCAATTGGTTGAAATTTGCTTCCAGCTTTGCTGCTGCTTTTTTTCCCCTTCCCTTTTGCTGCTTGTCCCCCGAGCCCCCCACTTTTTCTTAGTGAAAATAATCCAAAACCCACTGCCTTTAAGTTGATTTTGACTCACACCCAGTACAGGGTAGAATTGCTCCATAAAGTTCCAAGACTGGAAAGTTTTTACAGGAGCAAACAGTCTCATTGCTCTCCCGTGGAGAGGCTATTGGGTCTGAACCACCGACTTGGAAGTTGGCAGCCCCTGTGCTTAAAATGGGGCTCCTTATTAGAGATAGGACCTTCAAATATCCTTCTAATTCTCAATGCCTTCTCAGAAATCACCAACATAGAGTTTAAGATGGTGCTTGCTAGTGTTTAGGAATCCTGGAATTAAATTTTCTGAATCTGGAAATAAAGTTTTCTGTCATCCCCACCCTCTACCCCCAAGTCAGGCTGCTTCTTTCATCGACTGGTTTAGTTTTTCCATGCTTGCCAAACCCTTTACTGCTTTGACCCATTGCCTTCCATTGTACCTGCCCATGGTCTGCCCACTGTGCCTTCATCTCATTTACCCATACGATGCTCAGCCTTTTGGGTAAGAATCATTTGGTGGGGTGGTTATTGGTACCTCTAAAAATTCAGTGGCTTCAGCTTCAATTTTTGTGGGGACCAGCCTCCACACTGACTGGGTCTAGGGGGGCGGTTGTATAATTGAAGGGCAAATATAAAGAAACCTCAGACAAGACATGCAAGTGCTCACCTCTCCCATGGCGGCCTAACCTTGGTCATCTCTGAACTGGCTTGACTTTGTGTATCCCTGAGCTCTTCTGCGGGGGGGGGGGGGGGGGGGATGACATCTATGATCCTTATCAAAAGGGAGTAGGCCATACTTAGAATTGGATGGTTGATTGCTTTTGATGGCAGATAACCTACAGGCAGTTAACCTTTGAGAGTATAGTAAGCAATGCAAGCAGCACCTTAAAATTGGCTTTATTATGGGGGGGACATCATGGGGAACAACTTCTACTTAGAAGAATGTGGCTGGGATGGATGTCCAACCTACGAACGTGAAGGCCTCCCTCCACCAGAATCTGCCTCCCAGACTTTTAATTATGAGCATAGAGAATTTATCTGCATACACTGTCTTCCTGGTTCTCGGTTTCCCACAAATTAGGCCGTGACTTATCCAGCACTGTCCTGTTCCCTGCTAGTCATGTTTTTTCTTTTTCTCCACATGAGCCGGTTCAGATCACCTCCTGTTACTCCTAATCCTCTAACCCATCAGTTTCCAGATTGATTTCATGATAAAACCCAAACTTCTGAGAATGGTGTACAGATCTCCCCATATTCTCCTCTCATGACTTTCCTACAACCCTCTGCTCCAGTCAAGCTAGACGAATTTCTCCTTAGATCCCTGGTTTGAACACTGCCTTTCTACTCCTTCCCCTGCTGTACACCTACCTACTTGTGACTCATTTCTCAGATTAGATCTCACTTTTCCAGGAAGCCACACAGCCACTTTTCTTAGCCCCTACCCCCCCCCCCAGCTGAGTGGATGTTCCACCTTTGCATTCTCATAAAACTCATTAAAAAAGATTGATTCCCATTGTGGCACTGATGACACTGGATTGTGATGTAATGTTTCTTTGTCTAGCCTAACTTTGGAAGCTGTTTGAGAGCAGAAGTCATACATTAATCATATTCTTAGCCCTTAGCATGATGCTTGTTTAGTAAATGTTTGAGTAGTAATATACTGAATAATTTGTAATTGGTAGACACTACCTCCTTCATTAAATAATCTCATTGCTGCCATGGTGGCGCTCCTGAGTAAATGTTGGACTACTAACCACAAGGTTGTTGGTTTAAACCCAAACCCATCTGATGTCATAAAGATTTACAGCTTCAGAACTCTATATAGTATCACCAAGAGTCCCAATTGACTCATCGGCTATGTTTTTCTTTTGGGGGGGATTAATTTTATTAATCACATTTTATGTCATTTAATAATTTTTATAATATCGGGGTGGGGAGGAAGGGAGGGGGGAAAAAGCTGATACCAAGGGCTCAAGTAGAAAGCAGATGTTTTGAGAATGATGATGCAACAAATGTACAAATATGCTTGACACAATGGATGGATGTATGGATTGTGATAAGAATTGTACGAGCTCCCAAAATGATTAAAAATAATAATTTTATAATAGCTTTATGAGTTAATACATCATTCTAGTATGTGTCTGTTGACTTCTGTACTGCTTATCAGAATATTCTCAATTATCAACAAAACATACTGTTACTTCTCCCATACTCAAGAGAAACTCTTATTTATCTCCTTTCTGAGCTGTTATATTTCACAACAAAATTCTTTGGTAGAGTTTTACCTATTTGTGGTCTCTGATTCTCCCATTCTTTCTCGAATGCCTTTTGGTCTAGCTTTCATCCTCACTGTGGGCTCAGTGTTGCTAAACCAGTGGTGGGTTTCCAGTTCTCACCTTACTTGACATAGCAGCAGCTTTCCACACTGCTGATGCTCTCCTTTTCAAAACATGGTTTTCTTTGGATTCTAGGACATAGTATACGCTTAAATGTCTTCTTACCTCACTGAACACTCTTCAGCTTTTTGCTGGATCTTTTTCCCCTGACCATTTCAACATTTGAGTCGTGGAGAGTTTAGTGTTGACCCCATTGCTCCTTTGATGACATTTGCACGAATGTCTTTGTAACGCCATCTTCATGCTGCTAGCTCCACTGTTCATAGCTCTAGAGCAGACAGCTTTTGTTTGAATTCCAGACTTACAGCCAGCAGTCTACTTGATATCTCCATTTGATATCCTTCCAACTTAACATGCTCACCTCCTCTAACTGCAGCTCACCTGACTGGCTACAGGCTTCTTTATCTTAGGAAATGACATTGCCATCCTGCCATTTGTTTAATCAGTTCTCAACCTGTGGGTCATGACCCCTTTGATGGGACACCAAAGACTATCGGAAACACAAATATTTCACAATATATTATTACATATTGCTTTGTGATTAATCACTATGATTTAATTATGTTTATGTTCAATTTGTAACATGAAATGCATCCTGCATATCAGATATTTACATTACGATTCATAACAGTAGCAAACTTACAGTTTATGAAGTAGCAACGAAAATAATTTTATGGTTCGAGGTCACCACAACATGAGGGACTGTCTTAAAGGGTTGAGGCATTAGGAAGGTTGAGAACCACTGGTTTAAACCAAAAACCTTGAGTTTAACCTTTGTTCCTCTTTTACTCTTATGTGTTACATCTCATTACCAGTAAGTCTTGCTATCTCTCCCTACAGAATAGACCAATAGCTCTAGAATCTGACCATTTTTTACAACCCTCAAATTTTTCTAAGAGCATCGAGGACCTAGGAGTTTAAGATCTCTCACGTTGTATTGAAAGAACGGGCACAGAGGTGGATTGACTAGCCCGTACCCACATAGCTGTCCATCCTTCTTCCCTTGAGATGCTTTACTTAATATTTACCCCATTTGTAGAGCTGTATGTATAAATTTAGGGGTGCTAGTAACATTGTGGATCAGGCATATGGCTGCTAATGACAAGGTCAACAGTTCAAACTCATTAGTTTCTCTGTAGGAGAAAGATGTGTATCTGCTTTGATGTGTATCTGCTTCTGTAAAAATTTAGTGTCAGAAACCCTATGGAGAAGTTACACATGTCCTATAGGGTTGCTGTGAGTTGGAATTGTTTTTAGGTGTAGATTACATCAAGAAAAGAAAACTATTAAAAATTATCTTCCAAACAGGGCAGTTGCTTTGGAATAAGAGCCCTTAAAATATCACAGAGTTGTTTGAGTTGGGTGTTAGGGAATATTCTAAATTTGGTAGTTAGTGCATCTTGTGAAGGGAGTTGAATGTCGACCCCACGTTCCAGCATCCAAGGGGACTGGCTTCTGTGAGACCAGTGAGACTCTTTCCTTTCAGTGTTCCTTGTCATGTTCGTTTGATCTGTAGTCACCTAATCATGACAAGGGTGCCGGTGCAGTCAGATCAACTTGAGAATCATGTAGCAGAAAAGTAACCTAACTCCCTAGTTACTCCATGCCATTCACACAAATCAATTCCAGTATAATATAGGATTAAAGATGAAAAGTAAAAAACTTCAAAAAGCGAGTATCTTCCTGATCTTGGGATAAGGAAAGATTTATTATATAAGACACAAGCCTACTACTTATAAATGAGTACACTGATAAATATTTCTTTACTGTAAAAATAAAGACTGATGTTTATTTAAAAATACTATTAAGAGACTGGTGGTATGGAAAATAGATCGTGGTTCTTCAAAACATGGAATTATTTAATGGCCCAATGATTCTCGCTATATACCCAGAAGAACTGAAAGCAGGTACCTGGTCATTGCACTATGTACAGTAGCTAAGAAGTGGAAACAATCCAGGTGTCCGTCAGCAAATATGAAATGTGATAGACATATAGAGCAGACTTTTCTTCCATGAAGAGCAATGAAGTTCTGGTATAGATCATGACATGAGCGAACCTTGAAAATGCAGTGCTACGTGAAAGACACAAAAGGATGAATCTCCGAGTTTACCTCATTAAGTTTTCCTAGACCAAGCAAATGCATAGAGGCCATAGTTTATTGGTAGTTGCTAAAGGTTGATGAGGGAGGAAATAGAAGGTTACTATATAGAGATTACTGAGTTTATAGAAAAAAATCTGGAATGGATGGTAAAGATAATCATACAGTATGGTGAATGTTACTAAATTATATACTTAAAAGTGGCAGAAGTGGTTCAGTCGGGTCCCGGCAGCAGCTGCAGCGGCTCCCATCTTCTCTTCCTCTCTCTGCCATACTCTTCTCGCTTCCGGAAACGTGGCCTCTGGTGTGGCTGTCTCCGACGGAGTTATCAAGGTGTTCAATGACATGAAGGTGCGCAAGTCCTCGACACCGGAGGAGGTCAAGAAGCACAAGAAGGCCGTGCTCTTCTCCCTGAGCGAGGACAAGAACATCATCCTGGAGGAGGGCAAGGAGATCCTGGTTGGGGATGTGGGCCAGACAGTGGATGACCCCTACGCCACCTTTGTCAAGATGCTGCCTGACAAGGACTGCCGCTACGCTCTGTATGACGCCACCTACGAGACCAAGGAGAGCAAGAAGGAGGACCTGGTGTTCATCTTCTGGGCCCCCGAGTGTGCACCCCTTAAGAGCAAAATGATCTACGCCAGCTCCAAGGATGCCATCAAGAAGAAGCTGACGGGAATCAAACACGAATTACAGCAAACTGCTACGAGGAGGTTAAGGACCACTGCACCCTGGCCGAGAAGCTGGGGGGCAGCGCCGTCATCTCCCTGGAGGGCAAGCCCTTGTGAGCCCCCTCCACCCCTGCCAGGAGCACCCGGCAGCCCCAGACCTGCCTGCGGGGGCTGCAGGCTGCCCCCTTCCTGCCAGACCGGAGGGGCTGGGGGGACCCCAGCAGGGGGAGGGCAATCCCTTCGCCCCAGTTGCCAAACAGCCCCGCCAACCCCTGGACCAGCCCACCTTCCTCCGCCCCGACGGCTCTGGCCTTCCCAAATGGTTTCTGATCTTCGATTCCTTTGTTGAAGCAGACCAAGTTCCCTCCCCGTCCCCCCAGTTGGGGAAGGGGGTTGTATTTTTTTTATTAACGTCCACTCCCCATCCCCTCTTTTCCAGGCTGCCAACTTCTAACTGCAGTAGTGAGTCCATGCTTGTTCATTTAGCACTGTGTGTGAGTGGAAAATTAAGATGACCCGCACCGCTCCGGCTGCTCTCCCTGCCCCCCTCCCCTCCAGTCACTGACAGCCACTTGTTTGGGCCTACGAGAAACCTTCAATTAAAAAAAGAGAGAAGACAATTTAAAAAAAAGTGGCAGAAGTGGCAAATGCCCTGTTATATATATTTTACCACAATGAAATGAAATAAAATACCTTTAAGAGAAGCTGTTTGTAACACAAATTACTCTCAATGGAAAAATAACTCTTCAAAACAGAGAGGTGAAAGAAGAAAACCAATAGAAAAATGACCTGAAGATTTGAATTAGCAGTTCATAAAACAACAGTCTCACCAACCATTAAACATCACTAATCATCAAAGAAATACAAATAAAACCTTAAAAGATACCACTATACACCCACTAGAATGGCTACAATGATACAGACTGTTGACCCCAAGGGTTGGCAAGAGTATGGAACAATAGAACCTCTGATACACTGCCGATAGGAATATAGGTTTGCACAGCCTGTCTGGAAATTTGTTTGGCAATATCTACTAAGGAAGAACAAATCCATACCCTTATGTTACAGCAGTTCTACACTATGTGGCAGTCACGTAGTCTGTCAACTTGAGTGAAGCGGTGGAGTCTAGCCTGTCAGTCAGGTCATAGCCAATGAGGCCTTGTGTAGGCATGGCCTTCTGAGCATTCTGGGAACTCCAGTCTTCTACCCTGGAGGCAGGACACATGCTCTCTCTCAGACATACCTGTTGACAAGCCACATGGAGCTATGTTGATGGAGCCAGAGCTCTGAAGCTGGAGGAGTCACATGGAGACTCACGCCTGCACTGAGATGCTTCCACCACCACTGGATCCACAAGACTTTCCACCCACCGGCCTGTGATCTTCCTGCATTCAGTGTCATTGCATGTGCTGCATGAGTCTGAAGAGGAATTTATTGACTGGTATCGAACATATTGGCTAACAATTGGACTTATGGACTTGATCTGAACTGGGCTGGGATCTTTGCTTAATATTACAATTACTCTTTATATAAAGCTCTTATATACATGAGGGTCTATGAATTTGTTTCTCTAGTCAACCCAGACTGACACACTTTACTTTTATATTTAATAGAAATGGATGCATACATATTCCTCCAAAAGACTTACAGGACTGTTGATAGCACACCGAGTAACTTCAAACTGAAAACAAGCCAAATGTCCCTCAGTAGGAGAATGGATGTGGATAATTTGTGGTTTGCCCATGTGAGGTGCATCTCAGCGGTGAGAAAGAATGAGCTGTTGCAACATGTGTAGCCTGGACGAATCTCGGTCTTCGTGCTGAGCAGATGAGTCTTGACACACATGACACTTAATTCCCTTGAAGTCCCAGAACAGTTCAAAACCAGGCAAAACGAATCTATTCAAATAGAAGTTAGACTCAAGTTACTTACCTCGAGTCAGACAAAAGTTAGTTTACTTTTTGGGGGCGGTTGGAGGAAGATACTAATTGGGAGGACGTATGAGAAGAGGCTCTGTAATATATTGTCAACTGGACCCAACCTTTAACATGAAAGTGTCAAATGCCTGTGGGGGCCAAGTGATAAAGTTTATTGTGCCAACCTGGCTGATAAATACACGTGGACTTAACTGAAGGGCGGAGAGATAAATGGGTCAGTGAGCCTCCGCCTTCCTAGTTCTCGGTCTCTTGCGCTCGCTTCCTGTCACACATCCGTGAGGAGAAGCCCCATAGACCTATCCCAATGCAGCCCTGGGTGCTGGAGCAGCCGTGTGGAGACCCCTGCCAGCACTGAGATGCTTACACGTTCACTGATTCGGCTCTCCTCCTAAAGTCGGCGTCAGTGTGTGTTTTGTGAGATGGAGGCGGACTTTGTGGATTGGTATCGGACATATGAGTTAATGTTGGACTTGTGGGCTTGGGCAGCACTGGGTTGGGATGTTTTCTTGATGTACACTTAACTTTTATATAAAACTCTCTTACACATGAGTTTCTGTGGATTTATTTCTCTATAAAGTACCCAGACTAACACATTATGATACCTTGGGAGTGGGGTACTGGAGAAACAAATCATAAGACGGAGAGTAGATGTGTGTTTGACCTCTTCCCTCATAGTAGTTTTTCTTTTTTGTCTAGCCAGAGGTCAGATAAAGCCACACTGTTTACTTGATTGTTTTCTGGGGAAAATATGGGAAGGATGAAAATAGAAAGCTTGTAAGCCCACTTTCTTTCAGCCATAAAATGTGCTCTTTAGATGGATTTAGGCCATGCCTATAAGCAAAGCTTTGAAAAGATAGGCCTCACCCAGTGCTTTGGAGTACTCAGGAACCAATGGTCTTTGTCAGAAGCTGGGAAAAAAATGGAGCCATGAAGAAAATTCCCTCTAGGACTGAATGTTAAAGGGAGCCTGAGAGCAGGTTAAAATGCTTGCTAGGTGACCACCTGGATCTACTTGTTGAGTGGAAGTGGGAGAAATGCAGCAATAGAGAGATGGGTTAAGTTTGGTCACTGACACCTGTGGACTTGGTTTACAGGAACAAGAGAATACAAGAGCAGGTTGACTGGTCTAAGGTTCATGACCTAGCACGAGGGGTTGTTGAGTATTGGTGAGAGCCCATGGTCTAAAGGCAAGGCAGACCAATGGGTACCCTGTGGAGGCTGAGTGAGGCAGCCCACATTGAGTTGACCAGAACCCGACCAGATGGAGATTTTTGAGCCTGTGAACTGGTGCATATTGTTGCTGACTTTATGGATGGCCTGTTCGTGTTTGAGTTTGCTTATCGGTGCAGACTTCACAAAAATGATTGTCTCCTGAGAGCACTGAATTGATGTAAGTGGGCAGTATATAAATTGGATACCCAAAATTGGGGGGGGGGGATAAAGGCATGAAGTGGTTGGCTTACAAACTTTTGTAGGTGGGGGAAGATATTCACAGGATTATAGGACTAAGGTGTGGGTGTTACTTAATTGCACTCGTGGGGCTAAAGAATTATGCACAGGTGGGAAGTTGGCAAAGGGTGGCTTGATATAGTTAAAGTTTATTGTGCCAACCTAGCTGATCAACACATGTGGGATTAATTGAAGGGCGGAGAGATAAATGGCTCCGTTAGCCTTGCCTTCCTAGTTCTCGGGTCTCTCGCGCTCGCTTCCTGCCACACATCTTTGAGGAGAAGCCACATGGACCTGCCCCGATGCAGCCCTGGGTGCTGGAGCAGCCATGTGGAGACCCCTGACAGCGCTAAGATGCTTACACACTCACTGATTTGGCTTTCCTCCTGCAGTCGGTGTCAGTGTGTGTGTTTTGTGAGAGGGAGGAGGGCTTTGTGGATTGGTGTCAGACATGGGTTAATGTTGGACTTGTGGGCTTGGACAGCTCTGAGTTGGGATGTTTTCTTGATGTGCACTTAATCTTTATATAAAACTCTCTTGTACATGAGTTTCTGTGGATTTGTTTCTCTAAAGTACTCAGACCAACATCAAATAAGTAATTCAGTCTGATGAAAAGGTCTAGACCAAGGCCATCATATAAATTAACTGACTGGTGAAAGGGGAGAGTGCTTGCCTGGCATTACTGGGGAAATGGCTCATCCAGTTCCATTGACTGTTGCCCTGAATGGAGGTGGGAACTCTAGATCCTTTAATACAGAGAGGTTTAGTGAGGCATTATTGGTAATGCCTGCAAGTGTTCACCAAAAGGAAGATAATTATCTCCAACCACTTGGTTCAACTCCAGGCACCATTAATATCACGGGAAGGTTTGTAATGGCACAGGAAAATCCTTTGTGAAAAGATCCGACTATCGAGTTGCATACTCTGTGCTCCTACTTCAGTTTTTCTTAGTGGACAGCCTGAGAGCTCTATTTTATGAAGCAAAAGAGGCCTGAGTTTAGGGAAACCTTCAGTGTTGCCCAAGTCAGGAGACTTCTTTCTGTTTCCTCCTTCATGTTGATGCAGTCAACATCAAATCCAGATGGGCTGAAAACTGAGCCCTGACTCTTGTCTAGGTGACAGTCCCTGGTGTGGCCAGCAGTAACTGAGGATTTTGATATTGTAAGCTGCTGTCCCAGGCTAATGGACTCACCTTCCACAGTCTCTCGGAGTTCAGGGCATTGGACTGTAATGTCATCTTCCTTCCAGGAGCAGTCCTTAAAGATAAGCAGCTGTTCTAACTTTATTGTGGTAAAATTCACATACAGTGAAATTAATCTTTACAGCCATAATATAGTGGTTTCTAGTATATTAATGAAGCTGTGCATCAATGACCACTAGTTCATTATGGTCAAGAGAACATATAAGATCTCAGTTCTTTTCACTTTATTTTGGATTGTTTTATTGCCTAAACATGGTCTACCCTAAGGCATGATCCTTGTCACTTGAGCATTGCTATTGGGTGAAATGTCCTACAGATGTTTTTCAAGTCAAGATAGTTCGTAGTTATGTTGAAGTCTTCTGTTGTTGATCTTTTGCTGCGTGTCTTATTAAAATGGAGTATTGACGTATCTATTTGTTAACTTATTTCTCTTTAATTCTCTCAGCTTTTGCTGATCTATTTTGCTGTCCTAGTTTCAGATCCATATATGTATATACTATTGTTTCTGCTGAATACGATGTACTTTTTCTCAACATAAGCTTTTATTACTGCATGCTTTATTATGAAACAGTTTAAGCAAAAGTGTCATATTAAAAATATGTACTTACAGCAGTTAGTGCTGACAATAGTGGATCTTTAAGACACTTTCTATAAATTTACACACATTCATCTTTAAGCAAAAGTGAAATCATAGTAGTGATATTACACATCTTAATAAAAATGAGCCATATTGAATCCCAGTAATTGCCTAGTCTACTACTCTGATTTGGTGAGATGAAGAAACGGAGGCCCAGAGAAGGGCGATGATGAGCCATGGGTACATAAATGGGGAACAGGTGGTTGAGCTGGGGTTCGAACCAGGCTCCTCATTCTAAGTGAATTCCACTGGCTCCAGTCGCCTGAACAAGATGGACAACTGAAGGTTGTGACAGACACTTGGGCTCTTAGTCATGGCAAAGATTGTTTTTATAAGTGGTGCTTTGGATTTGTTTTGAAGATTTCTTTCTTTCTCTTATTTTTTAACAGCTCCTTGTAGAAATTCTTATGAGGCCCACAATCTCTATTCGGGGACAGAAACTGAAAAGTAAGTATACCTGTCCTCTTCCTTCCTGTGTATGTTCCTTCCCAACCTGCTGGTGTGGCAGTGGTTCCCACATGTTGCTCTTCTTTCCCTTCGTAGTTCACACCCTAACTTGAGTGCGTACCTCATACCCAGCTGCAGGTTGTCCTTCCCTGTACGAGCAGCTCTCTCCAGTCAGTGTCCTCGGGGCGGAGACACAGGTCTGATGCTTGTAAAATGTGGAAACTGCTGAAAGAACGACTCTGCACTTTCCACAGTTCTTGCCTTGCAATCCAACTTTTATGTCTTCTTCAGAAGTTTTATTTCTTGTGTATATAGTTAATTAAAAGAGTAAGAAATTCCCTGCTAAGATTGCTAATTTAAAAACAAAACAGTGCACCTACAAGTTTTTTGGTTGGAATTCCTGGTTGTGGTACAAATGGTTAAGCCCTTAATTACTAGTCAAAAGGTTAGTCGTTTGAGCCCACCCGGAGCCCCACAGAAGGCAGACCTGGCAGTCTGCTTCCAAAGAGCCACAGCCTTGAAAACCCTACAGAGTGGGTCAGCTGGCCAGCAGCCGGACGGACTAGATGGCAGCTGATAACAGTTTTGTTACAAAGATAGATCCTGTGTGTTGTTTTTTCTAAGTCCAGCCATCACCAGTGTCTGTAAAGTAAAAATTTTCTGGTAGTATGTTATTTAAGATATTATTCTATTATCCTATATTAACTTACATATTACATACATTCTTTTTAAGTATTAACTGTCTGATTTTAAAAAAGTAAATGTACTTTGTTGGCATTAAAAGCCAGGTCACATAAGACCTCACTTATCGTAGTTCATTCATCTTACACTCTGCAGCCTTTCTCTTCTGCCTAAATCGGCTCGTCATGTTCATAGCAAGTACTGTCTTACAGTTACTTGTTGGTGTGCTTCTTCATTCTCTCTTCCTCTCACTAGCTTCATTGGGGCCAAGACTCTTCTGTTATATGTCTTCATCCTTGTAGATGCTATCTGACAGAGTAGGTGCTGAATAAATATTTGATGAATGAATGAAACCTAATTCCCTTTGAATTTAGGTGGTCTGTAGAGACTGAGATCCATTCTTCTGGTATTCTGCCCTGCTTTGAAGTTTAGAAATCAGTAAACCCTAAACCCCAGTAGGGTATATGATGATAAGGGATACAGAGCTTCTGCAATTTGTCAAACTAGCTTGGCAAGGCTGCCTATTGAGCTCTCAAACCAAGCTTCCTTTGTTTGTTCTCCTGTGCTTGCTCAAGCAATAGCTTCGCTAGTTCCTTTTTGGACTTAGTAAGCCAGGCATAAACAGTGAGTTGCCTAACACAGTAACAAAACAACTTTCAGTGATATATTTGAGTATTCAACCTTCTGTTGTTGGTTCTCATAGTTCTGCTTTTAAACATGTATCTTGAGCCAGTTCAACAGAAGCATACTAAGGATACTTACAGGTATTAAATAATTTTATTTTTGGAAGAGTTAAAAACAACTTATATAATGATATGCAAAGAAATTTTATTTATTAAAACAGTAAAAATGAGAGAGAGAAAAGTTCAGAAGCCACAAAAGAAAAAAGCTTATTTAATGAGGAAACCACACAGTTAGGGATCATGAAGACTCTGGAGCACAGTAGGAAAGTGGTCATCAGTTCAAGCCGTAAGCAGAGGACACATTGGTTCGTAGGTTCTGCTGGGCACTTTGAGAATGCCATTTGATAGACAAGGTGTGGAAGGAGTTCTACCAAAAGGAAGTGATCATCTTGGGGGGAATTTTTAGTAACAGTTCTTATGTTCCAAAAAATGTAATATTGTTATACCATCTTTGTAATGATAAAAATAACCAACGATTCCTCTTTCACTTTCAGTAAGTGATGAAATGTCCAAGGACTGCTTGAGCATCCTGTATAATACCTGTGTCTGTGTAAGTACTCTGGCTGCTGGAGTTCCACTTGTCTCTCTGTTACATCTGTAATACTGAGTGGGGTAGATTCAAGTGGGGGTGGCAGACATGAGCACTGTCTTCTGACATTTGGTGAATTGGACTTATTTTTTGTGTTCCTGAAAACCAAGACTAAGGCAGAGGCTCATAATTTTTAAGAGCCACAGTTGCCTTGGCAGGTACTGAGCTCATTAGCTCTGGAGGTGTCCGAGTAGGGTGTGCGCACTTGTCAAAGAAATGCAAGCATTGGAAGGGTGTCTATGAATGACCTTTATGATGCCGTCCCACTCCACATTCTAAGATCCAGCCTATTCCTTCAGTTTCCTTGTTTACCAAATGACCCAGAAGCCCCACCCATGTATTGAGCAAGAGTCTTTCTACCATGTTAACCATTGAGTGGATGGTGCTTTTAAAAAGTTATTAGGTAGAAAGAGAAGAGCCTATTGCTTAGTGTTAAAACTTGATGTTGGGTTTTGGCTTCATGACTATTAGTTCACTTTCCTTATGAAAAATTTTAGTAATTCTAACAAGGTTATTGTTATACACTATCACTGTATACTATCATATATCTCAAGTATATGAAATTGTAAACATGAGGGCATTTAAACAGCATCAATCCTTGATCCAGCCCTACAAGGCCTCCTACACCCTCCTTGCCATCGGTTTTTGATCACTTGTTCCCTTGTCCCTGGGTTCGTTAACACCCATTTTCTTTCTTCCACTTCCCCCTTTCCCATGTTCCCCATGGAACTGTCATACAGTTGTTTTCTCCTCCGGCTGGTTTATCCCACCTACCTTACCTAGATAGACATGTAGAGATAATAATATGCACAAACACAAGACCGAGCAAAACAAAGCAACAATAAAAAATAAAACAATAGCTCCAATAACAATACCGAGAGAAATGACTGAAACCCAAATGAAGGCTGAACATGATATTGGGACAAGAGGAAAGTAAAAGGAAATAGGAAAGAACCAGGAGGCAAAAGGCATTTATAGAGATCTAAATACAGGCATGTACATGTGTAAATATATTTATATATGATGATGGAGAAATAGATCTATGTACATATATTTATAGGTTTAGTATTAAGGTAGCAGATGGACATTGGGCCTCTAATCAAGTACTCCCTCAACACAAGAACACTTTATTGTAATATTCTGGCATTCTGAGATACTCACCTTCCCAACACGATCGCTAAAGACAAAGCTGATACATAAACAAACGTGGTGAAGAAAGCTGATGGTGCCAAGCTATCAAAAGTTATAGCATCTGGGGTCATAAAGGCTTAAAGATAAACAAGGGTCCATCTAGCTGAGAAGCAACAAAGCTCACATCAGGCATCAAAGACCCAGAACAAAAAAATCAATGTGAATGGGTTGGTGGTGGTGCGGAGTGGAGACCTAAAGCTCATTTGTACGCAATTGTACATTCCCATTATAGAATAGTCATGGGGCGAAGACAGGCCAGTCAGGGTGCAGTATAGCACTGATGAAATATATAACTTTCCTCTCGTTCTTTATGCTTCTCCCCCACCCCCCACTATCATGACCCTAATTCTACCTTACAAATCTGGCTACATCAGAGCATGTACATGGGTACAAATAAGAGCTGGGAATACAGGACAGATAAACTCCTTGGGACCAATATTGAGAGTAGCCATACCAGGAGGGTAAGTGGAAGATGGAGGGAGAAAGGGGGAACTGATCAAAATGACCTATCTTTAACCCCCTCCCAGGGGGGCTGGACAACAGACAAGGATGTAATGGGAGACATAGGATAGTGAAATACATGAAAAAGTAATTTATAAATTATCAAGGATTTGTGGGTGGAGGGAGGGGGAAAATGAGGTGCTGATACCAAGGGGTCAAGTAGAAAGTGCTTTGAAAGTGATGATGGCAACATATGTACAAATGTGCTTAACACAATAGATACATGGATTATGATAAAAGTCGTATGCACCCCCAATAAAATGATTTATATTAAAAAAAACATCAATCCAGGGGAGGTGGTGTGGAACGGGGAAAAACAGGAGCTGATATCAAGGGCTCAAGTAGAAAGAAATTTCTTTGAAAATGTTAATGGCTGCATGTACAGTGTGCTTAATACCATCGAATGATAGATTGTAAGATTTATAAGAGCCCCCAAATGATTTTTTTAATAAAATGATTTTTAAAACATCAATCCAATGTTAGATTTTTAAGATGTGTTTTCTGTCTAATAGCCCATAATGTTGTTAACCATATAAATAATCAAAATTCAAAGCAAAATGGCAAGAGTATTGTCCAGGCAGAATTCGTGCCCTATAGGGTCACCATGAGTCAGAATTGACTCAGTGGCAGGGGCTTTGTTTTTTGGGTTTTGTTTGGGGGTTTAGGATGGTTGAGATCAAAACAAGTGGAAGAAGCACATCAGCCTGTGTGACCCAGGGATTGTAAATAATAAAGACCAAGTCTGAGTGAGGGAATAGTATCAGAGCCTAAATTGTAAACATCTTGTTTGGGAGAAGGCTATAGATGACAGTTGAAGCCCAAAATCTATTTGCAGGTTTTCCATGTAGGTTAATCTCCTCTGACCATAGTCTAAGGATGTGAATAACCTACTATTAGACAGCATTATAAAGTCCATTGTGGCAAATGTAGGTTAAATTTTAATACCTTATCATTTGACCTCCCTTTTGACCCATTTTAAAGTTTCTGTTCTTAGTATTTTCTGCTTTCTTTTGGATTGAGGTTTTTTTCCTTGTTGGGTTTTTGTTGTTTGCTTCCTGTTTGTATTTTATGATTTTCTGTGTGTGAAATCCAGGATAGGTAAATCTGTAGAGTAACTGGATTAATAATTACTCAGGGGGAACAGCAGGGGAGATTGGGGGGAAATGGGGAGCTAACAGCAATGAGTACAAGAGAAAAATGTTTTGAAATTGACTGTGGTGATGATTAAATTGTATAATATTTGAATTATATGCCAATAAAACTTTATTAAAAGCCCAGAAAGTAACTTGTAACCAGTGAAGCCTTTTGGTGCTGTCGGGGAGGTATTGGGCTGTTAACCCCAAGGTTGGTGGCAGTTATGCTGTGGGAGAAAGACACGATTTCCTGCTCCCATAAGATTTATAGCCTCAAACTCGCAGGGGCAGTTCTGTTTGTCATGTTGGGTGACTGCGAGTCGCAATTAACTCAATGACAGTGAATTTGAGCAGTATTCATTGCATCACTTTTCATAATATCCAAAAGGTGGAAAACCCCAAATAGCCATCAGCAATGACTGGGCAGACAATGTGGTATAGACTTAGAGTGAAGTGTATTACTCAGCCAGCAGGAGCAATGAAGTCTTGATACCTGCTTCAGGGTAGTTGGAGCTGAGGATATGAAATTAGTCGATCACAAAAGGACAAATTATTTGGCCTGACTTATATAAAAAGACAAGTAAAGACAAATGTACAATAATAATAATACATGAATGATGAAGGGTTCATGAAGTGCAGGGGGTGGGGAGGGAAGGGGAAAACGAGCAGCAGATATTAAGGGCTCAAGTGGAGAACAAATGTTTTGAGAATGATGATGGCAACAAATGTACCTATGTTCTTGACACAATAGATGGATGTGTGGATTGTGATAAGAATTGTACGAGCCCCCAATAAAATGATTTTTTTTAATGGCAAATGTACAGGACCCAACTTTATTACTGGTTGTCAGAGGTGGGAGGATGGAGAAGAGTGTTAATGGTGTTGGAGGGGGAGTTAAATTGGTAAAAGTTAGTAAGAGTAGCTGCTGAGACTGACTGTGTACAACCAGCACTTAATGGGCTTTGGTTCCTTTGGAGGTTTAGGGACATGGATATCCCACTAATTGGCCTACAGATATGTTTTGTGCATCTGTTCTGGTTCATTGTGGAGTGCCTGGGGCCTTAAAAGCACAACAGTTGGTGAGTTAGTCCAGGTTGACGAGAGGAAAAAAAATTCATAGACATGCATATTTCTATAAGGAAGAGCTTTATATACAAGAGCAGTTGAATGTTGAGAAAATATCCCAGCCCAGTCCAGATCAAGTTCATAATTCCGATAACAATCTATAAAGACCTCTTCTGACAAATGCAGGAAGATCACAGGCCAGTGGGCAGGAAGTCTTGTGGATCCAGTGGCGGCCTAAGCATGTCAGTGCTAGCAGGAGTCTCCTCGTATCTTTTCCAGCACCCAGGGCTGCATCAGGGTGGGTCCGAGTGGCTTCTCAGAGATGTCTAGCATGGAGTCAGTTTTGTCAGCCAAGAGTCTCCAAGGGAGTGAGCAGACAGAGAGGAGGGACTGTCTCTGCCTCCAAGGAGGAAATACCGGAGTTCCCAGAATCCTCAGGAGAAAGGCATGCCCACACAGAGGCCTCATTGGCTTTATTCTGATTGACAGGCTAGACTCCACCCCTACACTCTTAATACTCAAATTGACACCAGATTATATAACTACCACAGTTGGTCTCTATTCATCTGGAGTAACAGAGAAAGCAAGATAGAAATAAGAAGATGTGGGATATGTGGCTAATTGCCTTCATGAACAATTGCTTCCTTTGCTATGAATCCAGAATGCCAGGCTACCATTGGCTAAACATTTTGGTCAGAGTACATAGAAGGATCCCAATGAAAGGAGGGAAATGTAGAACAGAATTTCAAGTTCTTTTGGGCTCCAAACTTTCTGACCCTAGAAACTCTTGCCCTGAGACAATCTTTAAAACTTAAACTAAAAATATCCTCTGAAATCTTCTTAAAACTAAACAGTCTTTTTTTTAAAGCTAGTACAAAAGATCTTTGAGTCAGAATTGACTTGTTGGCAGAAGATTTTGTTGTGTGATTTGGTTTAGTATTATGCTGTTTTGTTGTTGTTGTTTTTTAAATAAGAATGAGCTTTATATACAAGAACAGTTGAATATTGAGAAAACATCCCAGCCCAGTCTAGGTCAATTCTATAAGTCTGTTATTAGCCCATATGTTAGATACCAATCTATAAAGGCCTCTTCTGACTAATGAAACACAGGCAATGACGCCAAATGCAGGAAGATCACAGATCAGTGGTGGATAATCTTGTGGATCCAGTGGTTCCAGTGGCAGTGTAAGCATCTCAGCATTGACGTGAGGCTCCACGTGGCTTCTCCAGGTCCAGGCCTCTCACTGCCATCAGCATAGCCCCATTTGTCCTGTTAATAGAGAGTCTCAGGGAGGGAGCAGAGGGAGATTCTGTCCTGCCTCTAAGGAGAAATCCAGGAGTTCCCAGAATTCTCAGGGGAAGGCCGTGCCCACACGGAGGCCTCGTTGATTATACCTGATTGACAGACTAGACCTCACCCCTTCACTCTTAATCCTTTCAAGTCCCAAATTGACACCAGATTAGGTAACTACCACAAACGGCCTCTGTGAGACTACTCTTTATGAGAGTAGAAAGCCCCATCTTTCTCCTGAGGAGTGGTTGGGGGGGTTCAAGCTGCTCACCTTGCCCTTAGCAGCTAAGGCAGAACACTGCCACCAGGGCTCTCTGTCATCAGTAAGTGCTTACGCCCTTTTGTCATATCACAGGTTGTTAATGAGCTTTACTCCAGTCTTGATGCCACATTCTTCTCCATAAATAGTCCAGCTTCTCAGATTATTTGTATAGCATACAGATTGAATCAGCATGGTAAAAGGATACAGCCCAATGCACACCTTAATTTTTTTTATCATTTTATTGGGGCTCATACAACTCTTAACACAATACATACATACATCAATTGTGTAAAGCACACTTATACATTCGTTGCCCTGATCATTCTCAAAACGCTCGCTTTCCACTTGGGTTCCTGATAGCAGCTCCTCATTTTTCTTTTTTCCCTCCCCTGTTCCCCACTCCCTTATGAACCCCTGATAATACATAAATTATTATTTTATCATATCCTACACTGCCCAACGTCTCTCTTCACCCACCTTTCTGTTGTCCATCCCCCAGGGAGGAGGCTATACATAGATTCTTGTAATCCGTTCCCCACTTTTATTCCCCCTTCCCTCCTCCCAGTATCACCACTCACCACTGGGCCTGAGGGGTTCATCTGTCCTGGATTCCCTGTGTTTCCAGTTCCCATCTGCACCACTGTGCGTCCTCTGGTCTAACCAGGATTGTAAGGTAGAATTGGGACCATGATAGTGGGGGGGGAAGCATTCAAGAACTAGAGGAAAGTTGTGTGTTTCATCGATGCTACACTGCACCCTGAGTGACTCATCTCCCACTATCCCTCTGCAAGGGATGTTCAGTTGTCTATAGGTGGGCATTGGGGCCCCATCCCGCACTCACCCATGACTTTTTGTTCTTTGGTGCTTGATACCTGGTCCCTTTGACACATGCTAGTATGCTTCTTCCATGTGGGCTTTGGCCACTTTTTTTTAACCTTCAAGCCAGTAAGACCCCAGATGCTACATTTCTTGATAGCCGGGAACCATCAGCCTTTTTCACCTTTCTTAATTTTTAAAAAATCATTTTATTGGGGGCTCATACAACTCTTATCACAATCCATACATACATCAGTTGTATAAAGCACATTTGTACAGTCGTTGCCCTCATCATTCTCAAAACTTTTGCTCTCCACTTAAGCCCTTGGCATCAGCTCCTCATTTTTTCCCTCTCCCTCTCCCATGAACCCCTGATAATTCATAAAATGTTTTATGATATCTTACATTAATTATTAATTATATCTTACACTGTCCAATGCCTCCCCTCACCCACTTTTCTGTTGTCCGACCCCCAGGGAGGAGGCCATATGTAGAGCCCTGTCATTGGTTCCCCCTTTCCACCCCACCCTTCTGCCATCGACACTTTCACCACTGGTGCTGAAGGGATCATCTGTCCTGGATTCCCTGTGTTTCCAGTTCCTATCTGTACCAGTGTACATCCTCTGGTCTAGCCAGATTTGTAAGGTAGAATTGGGATCATGGTGGCGGGAGGGGGTGGGGGGAGACAGGACATTTAGGAACCAGTGGAAGGTTGTATGTTTCATCATTGTTACACTGCACCCTGACTGGCTCGTCTTCTCCCCAAGACCCTTCAGTAAGAGGATGTCCAGTTGCCTACAGATGGGCTTTGGGTCCCCACTCCACACTCCCCCTCATTCACAATGATATGATTTTTTGTTCTTTGATGCCTGATACCTGATCCCCTGTAGGGCTATGGGTCAGTGAGTGATGTCATGTCTCATAGTGGGGCTGGCCTTATGGTCTTCTCTGTGGATTGTCTGCTCTGAGCCAGAATATCGTCCTCAAGGCTTGGTGGGCCAAGGTGTGCTCCACTCTCGTCCTCCTCCTTCATTTGCTCCTGTGTACTCTGATCAGACATGTCCCTTTCCCTGAGCTGAAGCTTCAGTGCTGTCCTCTGAAATAAGTTCTTCTGGGGGGAGGGGGCATTATGCTCTTTTAAGAATTATGTGTACTGAATCAAAGTGCCAACACCACTCGGAAGCTTTGCTGGCCAGGGTCTGGACTGGTAGGTTTGTGAAAGGGGGAGGGGCTCTGCAAAGAGTTGCAGGATGACTGCACTTCAAGAACGTTGGCAGTGTACCAAGCGTAGAAACTGTCCATTGGTGTATGCTTTGCTGAGTGTGCTCTCAACAACAAAACTTGTAAAATTTAAGGGAAATTTTATGTAATTGCATTTTATTTCTTATTCTAAGAAAGATTTCATGCTTTGTAGGAGCCTTGGTGGTATAGTGGATTACAAATTGGGCTGTAACTTCAAAGTTAACGATGTAGATCCACCAACTGCCCCAAGAGAAAAAGATGAGACATGCTGTTCCTGTAAAGCTTGGTTGCTAGTTGTTGTAGTTGACTGAATGGCAATGGGTTTGTTTTTTGTATGGAATATGTGAAATCTAAGATCATAAACTTAGATAAAAACAAAAATGGACAGGGGGGATGATCCCTTCAGGACCAGTGGTGAGAGTGGCGATACCAGGATTTTGGAATGGAAAGGGGTAACCAAGGATCTATATATAACCTCCTCCTTGGGGGATGCACAACAGAAAAGTGGGTGGAGGGAGATGTCAGACAGTATAATATATGACAAAATAATAATTTATAAATTATCAAGGGTTCATGAGGGAAGGGGGAGCAGGGGAGGGCGGAATGAGGAACTGATACCAAGGGCTCAAATAGAAAACATGTTTTGAGAATGACGATGGCAACAAAATATACAAATGTGCTTGACACAATGGACGTACGTATGGATTGAAATGAGTTGTATGAGCCCCTAATAAAGTGATTAAAAAAACTGGAGCTCCAAGATGTATCCAGGAATTAGGTTGGTATAAAAATGTAAGCCGTAGACTTCCCTACACAACTGAAGACAAAGTGGGTGAACAACTAAATATGGTGAAGAAAGCTGATGGTGCCTGGCTATCAAAAGAGATAGTGTCTGGGGTCTTAAAGGCCTGAAGGTAAACAAGCGGCCATCTGGCTTAGAAGCAATAAAGCCCACGTGGAAGAAGCACACCAGCCTGTGTGACCATGAGGTGCTGAAGGGATCAGTTATGAGGCATCAAAGAACAAAAAAACATCATTTTGTGCTCACCTCCTGATATGATCACTGAAGACAAATGGGTGCATAAGCAAATGTGGTGAAGAAAGCTGATGGTGCCCGGCTATCAAAAGATGTAGCATCTGGGGTCTTAAAGGCTTGAAGGTTAAACAAGTGGCCATCTAGCTCAGAAGCAACAAAGCCCACATGGAAGAAGCACACCAGCCTGT
Source organism: Tenrec ecaudatus (assembly GCF_050624435.1). Classification (NCBI taxonomy): domain Eukaryota; kingdom Metazoa; phylum Chordata; class Mammalia; order Afrosoricida; family Tenrecidae; genus Tenrec; species Tenrec ecaudatus. Next base: position 27,507,492 of record NC_134541.1, read on the forward strand.
GCGATCACAAGGTGTCAAGGGATCGGGTATCAGGCATCATCAGAACAAAAATCTTACCGTAGTGAATGGGGGGGGGGGAGTGTGGAGTGGAGACCCAAAGCCCATTTGTAGGTCACTGGACATCCCCTTACAGAAGGGTCTTGGGGAGGAGACAAGACAGGGTGCAACATAGCAACGATCAAAAATACAACTTTTCTCTAGTTCCTAAATGGTTCCTTACCCCCCCCACCCCCCACTGTCATGATCCGAATCCTACCTTGCAAGCCCGACTAGACCAGAGGAGGTACACTGGTACAGATGGGAACTGGAAACACAGGGAAGCCAGGGCGGATGATCCCCTCAGGACCAGTGGTGTGAGTGGCGATACTGGGAGGGCATAGGGAGGGTGAGTTGGAAAGGGGGAACCTTTTTCAAGAATCTGCATGTGACCTCCTCCCTGGGGGACATACAACAGAAAAGTGGGGGAAGGGAGACGTGGGACAGAGCAAGATAGGACAAAATAATAATTTATAAATTATCGGAGGTTCATGAGGGAGAGGGGGGAGGGTGAAGGGAGGAGAAAAATGACCTAATGCCAGGGGCTTGGGTGGAGAGCAAATGTTTTGAGAATGATGAGGGCAACGAATGTACAAATGTGCTTTACACAATTGATGTATGTATTGATTGTGATGGGAGGTGTATGAGTCCCTAATAAAATGATTCAAAAAAGAAAAATATGGAGCTGATGCCAGGGGCTTAAGTGGAGAGCAAATGTTTTGAGAATGATGAGAGCAATGAATGTACAAATGTGCTTCACGCAATTGTATGTATGGATTGTGATGAGAGTTGTATGAGCCCCTGATAAAATGATTTTTTTTAATGTAAAAAAATGTAAGCCTTTGAAAAGATCATCTGTGTTGTGGCTAAAGCATAAATTTGAGGCTAAGCTCTCTCTAGCTCAGCCAGTACAAATAGAGAAGTATAGTTGAACATTTACACTGTTTAGCATCTCTAGCAGTGCAGTACATAGATTGCAAGCCATTAATTTTAATTCTCCCTTTAGTGATGTTTAAAAATTTTTTTAAATAAATTGTTTTATTTAACTAATATATTATTTTCATTTCAACATGTAATAGCTACAAATGATTATTGAGGTATGTTCTTTTCTAATACTAAACTTTCTAAATCAAACATGTATCTTGGTCTCAAAGCACATCTCAGTTACCACATTTCAAGTGCTAATGGCATAATCAGATTTAGAAACAAAAAACAAGCCATATCTTCAAGAAATGCACATCTATTCTTGCAATTGAGACCTGTAAAAATTATTTTATTAGAAAGTATTGGATTAATGATTCATCACTGGCAAATTGGTTTAAACTTTTGGATAGATCATGTCACTTTTTACTAACCTCTGATATTCCAGTAAACACAGATTAATGCAAACAAAGAAGGGCAACTCTGCTGACCTGCTGGTTCTAGGCTGGAGAATCTAGGACTTTCTGAACAGCCAACACCAGTGCCTCCAGGGACCAGACAGTAAATAGAAAATGTGTGAAATTGTCCAGGGTTGAATTGGGGATTTTTTGAAAATTGTGGCAAACCTGGAGCAAGTGTGTCCTGCCTAAAAATACTTAAATTCAAAATGCTGCTGACCAAATAAAGCTTGCCCTGCTGGCTCTAGTTTGCAGCTCCTGGTTTAGGTACCTAAGTAGATACTAGGTCAAGAGCCTCTGAATATGACTGGAAACACCACCACCACCACCACCCCGCTAGGGGGAGGGTGCATTTGCCCTCAAAACTTTGTAAGTAGTTTTAAGGGCTTTGGGGCCCCATTAGGGCTCCTGATGTAAACAGGGATTGTCAGTGGGTGGTGAATACTCAAGAAGATTGGGAATGCTTTCCAGAGTGAGAGGCATGTTAACCAGTCCCTGAAAGGATTGACATAGGGGAGGCGGTGGAATTACTTTATGTCAGCCTGACGGTGTGCTTTTAAGCTTTATGTGGGCGGTAAATTTACTTATTTTTTGTTTTGTTTAGAAAATTTTTATCTTTCTGAATAAAGCTAGAATTACTGCTATTTCACATCTCAAAGCCAGTGTGGGTATCTTATGTGGCTAGGTAACGATTTTGTGGTGTGCCACTGCTTTACTGAAGACTAGAAATAGGGCAGTAATTAGTACGGATTCAGACTTGGATTACTTTCTTTAGTACCTTGCTCAATATTGTAAATTTTCATATGTAGCACATTTTGATCGATACCTTCACTGTGAAAATGGAATTTGCCTTGATGACACATCTGTTCGGGGTTCCTATTTTGCATGTACACATTTGAAATACTTTAACAGAATTCATGTTTGTTACAGTATGTTTTAAGGGATTTTTTTCCATTTAGAGGCTGAATAAGAATGAAGAAAAAAATATTAAAGCCACTGTGCTGCTTATTGCTTGCCTAAGGTAGTAGAACTGTATTGTGTGTTGGAGGTGGGGTGGGGTGGGGTTGTTTAGGTTAGCAATACTGCAGTTTTAAATCCAAATTCTTGGATCAGACTCTTCTAACTTCCCCCACCTCCTTTTTTTCCTCTGCTGAGAACCCCCCTAACTTTTTATTGTGAATTAGGTGAGGATTTACAGACCAGATCATCGGTCTTTCGTCAGCAATTTGAACTATATACATTTGTGTCGACTCATCCATTACAAACCCCTCAAACATCACTTACTTTACTGTCTCCCTGTTTCCTGTTTCCATTTCCTTATCCTTTCTCAATCTTCTGAATCTGGCAAATGACGCTGTCATGGTCCTGGACAATTAACCATTCTAACATGGGGGTGAATTCAGCTCCGCACCTGAAAAGTGACCAAGGGCCATAGTTCCCGTGGTCCCACTAGGCTCTTGTGGGTTTGGCCTTTGAGCTCTCTCACCGCCTGGTTTCCTAACTTCTGTCACACCTTTTGTGTTTCATCCTAGTCTTCCTGTTAACTCCCAAGAATACAGAGACAGATTGGACATAGTCCTACGCTCAAATAGCATACAGTAAACTGGGACTGATGTGGGGAGTGAGGACCAGAGTGGTAAGGGATCTGGACAGTGCAGACTAGGCCCTTGAGACTGCAGAGGAAGAGAATATGACTGTGAAGTGTAAGTTAAAGAAGGTCTCTCGAAGGTGGTGGCATTTTGAAGAGTTGGTAGACTTGTCTATTCTCATTTTTATAATTAACAAAACACATTTTAAGTTTTGTGTACCCCCTTCATATATGTATAACAAAAATTGCCATTTTAACCATTTTTAAGTGTACAGTTCACTGACATTAATTGCATTCACCATGTGCAGACATCACATATTCTAAAGTTTTTCATTATGTCAGAAACTCAGTAGTACACCTTAGGCAGTAACTCCCCATTCCCCCAGTCCCCCGCCCTTAGTAACTCAACAGCATTTGCCTGATCTAGAAATTTGATATAAATGGGATCACGCAATACTTCTTCTTAACTGACTTATTTCACTTAGCATGTTTTCAGTGTTCATGTTTTGGCAAGTATTAGAACTTTGTTTCTGTGTATGGATGACTAAGGTTCCACTTGTTTTTCTAACCACTTGTTGAATCTACGCTTGGGTTGTTTGCATCTTTTGACTGATGTGAACACTGCTGCAGTGAGCATGGGCATATCTGCATCTCTTTGAGTCCCTGCTGTGTATGTGACTGAGCCCCTGGAATCTTGTGGGTATCTCCGAGTGTAACTCCTGGGTCGCTTGGTGATTCCATGTTTAACTTCTTGAGGAACTGCTCAACTCTTTGTCAGAGTGTTGGCACCATTTTACATCCTTGGAGCAGTGGGTGTGAGTTCCAGTTTCTCTGCAGACGTGCCACACTTCCCTCCCCTTTGCTCCCAATTGCCATCTAGCGTGGGACAAGTGGTAGCTATCGTTTAAGTGCTTTTTAGCCATTTGCATGTAATCTTTGGTGAAATGTCTGTTCAAGTCCTTGGCTCTTTTTTTTCCCTCCCCATTTTAAAATTGGGTCTTTGTCTTTTTGTCAGGCTTAAAAGACTTATGTGCCTATTTTAGTTATTAGACCCTTAACAGATATGTGGCTATCAAATATTTTCTCTCATTCTCTCTCTTAATTGAAAACTTCCTTTTATTTTGGTGATTAAACTTATTTTTGATTGAAAAATAAATACAACTACCACTGGGCTCATTTTTTCCCCTAAATAAATGAGAACTACTCAGCTGCATCATTTATGGTGTTGGGTTAAACCTTGGCATATAGGACTTTTTAAAGTAGATCATATTTTTTAGAGAAGTATTAGGTTTTTTCCTATGATATACTCAAAGAACTAGTATAAAATCCGTAGTTCCCTTTAGCGCACAGTCTTTGAATTTTGCAGCCCTATGGGTTTTGACAAATGCATACTGTCATGTGTTCACCAATACAGTATCATACAGAATAATTTCACTGCCCTAAAAATGTCATGGTCCACCTATTTACCCTTCCCCTCCCTCTGAACCCGTGCTGATCTATGCCTCTATATCTCTCTAGTTTTGTCTTGCAGAATGTCCTGTCTTGGAATTATACCATACGTAGGTTAGCTGGAATCATACTGTGTATGTGTTTCACACATGCCCCTTTCACTTTGCAGTATTCATTTACGGCTCCTCTGTGTCTTTTCATGGCTCCGGAATTCATACATTTCTTTCTTTCTTTTTCTTTTTTTGTTGTCATTCATCAATTTACTTATTTAAAGATTTCCATTTTAATCATTTTAAAGTTTGTTATTTATTTAATCATTTTATTGGGGGTTCTTACAATTAATTTCTTTTTATCACTAAATAGCTCCATTTTGTATGATTATACTACAGTTTGGTTATTCATTTGTTGAAGTGCATCTTGATTACTCTCAGCTTGGGACAATTATAAATAAAGCAGCTATACAATTTGTATGCAGACGTTTACATTTTTGTCTCAGTTTACATTTTTGTCTCACCTGGGTAAACACATAGGTATGTATGCAATTGCTAGATTGAATGTGCATGTAGGATTTTAACAGATATCTGTGGAGTTGGGGAGCATATTCCTAAAAGGAAGAGCAAAGTAGTAGAATTAGGCAATGGCCTTGCGTGCATGGACGTAACAGAAGAGGTTCAACCTGGCCCCTGCATGGCTGTCTTGAGACGGTCTGGGCCTGTTTGAAAGGCCTATAAGGAAACATGGACTAGAAGGGTAGGACTTAGTTAACTGAGTTGCAAAGGAACTTTTGAAGACTTTTGAGTATTCCAAGAAACTGGCTTTGACCGGTAGGTGTAGACTAGAGAATAGCCTGGGAGTTGTTAGGCCCTTTGTGTGCATCATCAAATGGAATTTTCTCAGAGTGCTGCAAGGTGACCGTTTCACAGATGAAGACATTGAGGTGCAAAATAGAGAAGTGACTTGCTCTGAGTTGCCCAGCTGGAATTAGAACTTGGGTCTGACCTTCAGCATGTTTCAAACTCTGATTTCAAGTTGGAGAATAGCCTTATCATATAAGCCCTGATAGGAAACACCTTCTCATTGTGTTCTCACCTTGATTGAGTTCTAAATAAAAGTACCATGTTAATCATTAATTTCTATTCCAAGTGACTTTAGGCTGTTTTCCAAAGAGAGACCATTGGATTTAGATTTTACTGGCCAACTGAGGCAACTATTGCTTTTCTTTCATTCTCAGCTCCAAAGTGGTCTGCTGAATGAGCATGCCAGGAGGCTCTCTGGGCCATGAGTAGGGCGTTTATAAGTATTCCTTTGGGATCCACCCTCCCAGCACTGCTGCCATGTCTCTGGGCCCAGCGTGAGTGCCCTGCAGCGCCTGGTGGAGCGAGGATCAAGGGACCTCAGGCAGTCACAGAGCTTCAACAGTACTGCACGCGTGCCCTGTTGATCAGGGTTCCAGCAGGAAGCAACCCCTTCCCGAGCCCAGAGCCTGTGCTTTCCTCTGAAGACTAGGAACAAATTCACTGAGGAATGCCTTCAAGTACAAATTGATGAATGACTGCCTCCAAGAAAAATAACATTTTTCTCTAGCCAAACAACTTTCAGCTATTTGAGAACTTTTCTGTGGCCTGGTCCTATAGCCAAAATTCTATAGAAATTGATGTATTTCTGTTCAGTTAAGAAAGAGTAGGCCATTACATAATAATGGATGGCCTGGTTCTTTTGGTGAAATGCATTATACTTAAACAAAAAGCTTGCCATCAAACTTAGCTGAATACACCTTTTTCGTAATGGAATTGTTTTTCTATGCCTAGAGTACCATGTATGTTTTATTTATTGGATATTTAAATTTTAAAGAGGAAAACATTTATGATTTTTCCCAAGGCTTTTATACCATAACAAAATATGCTCTTTTCTCATTTCTAAATGAAGATAAAGTATAGGCAGAAGGCAGTCCCCAGATTTTGAATGAATTCCATTCCTAGGTCTGCCTTTAAGTTGAATTTTTTTAATTTATTGTTTTAAACATTTTTATTAGGGACTCACAACTCTTATCACCATACATACATCAGTTGTATAAAGCACATCTGTACATGATTTGCCCTCATCATTTTCAAAGCATTTGCTCTCCACTTAAGCCCTTTGCATCAAGTCCTTTTTTCCCCTCCCTCCCTCTCCCCCCTCCCTCAAGAGCCCTTGATCATTTATAAGTTATTATTTTGTCACATCTTTCCCTGTCCGGCGTCTCCCCCCGTTTTCTGTTGTGCATCCCACAGGGAGGAGGTCACATGTAGATCCTTTTAATCGGTTCCCTCTTTCCAACCCACTCACCCTCTACCCTCCCAGGATTGCCCCTCATACACCTGGTCCTGAAGGTATCATCCGCCCTGGATTCCCTGTGCCTCCAGCTCCTATCTGCACCAGTGTACATCCTCTGCTCTATCCAGACTTGCAAGTTAGAATTCGGATCATGGTAGTTGGGGGGGAGGAAGCATTTAGGAACTGGAGGAAAGCTGTATTCATCATCGGTGCTACATGGCACCTTGACTGACTCATCTCCTCCCCTAGACCCCTCTGTTAGGGGATCTCCAGCGGCCGTCAAAAGGGCTTTGGGTCTCCACTCTGCACTTCCCCCTTCATTCACTATGGTAAGATTTTTTCTGATGATGCCTTATACCTGATCCCTTCAACACCTTATGATCGCACAGGTTGGTGTGCTTCTTCCATGTGGGCTTTGTTGCTTCTGAGCTGGATGGCTGCTTGTTCACTTTCAAGCCTTTAAGACCCAGACACTATCTCTTTTGATAGCTGGGCACCATCAGCTTTCTTCACCACATTTGCTTATGCACCCGTTTGTCTTCGGCGATCGTATCATGGAGGTGTGCACCCAATGATATGATTTTTTGTTCTTTGATGCCTGATAACTGATCCCTTCGGCACTTCGTGATTACACAGGCTGGTGTGTTCTTCCATGTGGGCTTTGTTGCTTCTGAGCTAGATGGCTGCTTTTTTATCTTCAAGCCTTTAAGACCCCAGATGCTATCTCTTTTGATAGCCGGGCACCATCAGCTTTCCTTACCACATTTGCTTGTTCACCCACTTTGGCTTCAGCAGTTGTGTCAGGAGGGTGAGCATCGTAGAGTGCCAATTTAATAGAAGAAAGTATTCGTACATTGAAGGAGGGCTTGAGTAGAGGCCCAAGGTCCTTCCGCCACTTTAATACTAAACCTATAAATATAGGCACCTAGATCTATTTTCCCATCCTTATATATATATTTGCATATGTACATGTCTTTGTCTAGACCACTATAAATGCCTTTTGCCTCCTAGCTCTTTCCTCTATTTCCCTTGACTTTCCTCCTGCCCTGCTATCATGTTCTGTCCCCACCTGGGTTACAGCTATACCTCTTCGTTACCTTGCCCTTGATCATTCTCTACCAGCCCTGCCATTCCCACCTCACCACCACTTTGGATCACTTGTTGTTCCCTTGTCCCTGGGTTTGTTAACACCACTTCCTTACCCCCACCTCCCCCTATCCCAAGTCCCCCCCATAACTGTCCGTCCTGTTGTTTTTCCTCCAGATAGTTCATCCAGTCTATCTTATTTAGATAGACCTGTGGAGATAATAACATGCACAAAAACAAGACAGATGAAAACAAAGCAACAATATACATCAAAATAACACATTAAACCACTGACAGAACAAAACAAGACACATCAAGAAAGAAAAGCTTGTAGTTAGTTCAAGGATCGTTGGTTGGCCTTTAGGAGTGTTTTCCAGTCCAGTCTGTTGGGGCACCACACCCTGGCCCCAAAGTCCACTTTCAGCATTCCCTGGGGACCTTGCTGCTCCAGTCCCTTGCTGTTCCGCTGCACTCCCCCAGTGCTTTGCCTCGGTGTGGTGGGATCAGGTCAGGCGTAATTCCCGCATTGTGTCTCCGGTGCTGTCCCCTGTAGCACCATTGGTCAGTGAGTTGAATTTTATATGTGTTGGAACAGTTAAGTTCATGTCTAACATTGCTTGGTCAAATGTTTGTCTTAAGTATATAGAGTATTTTTCTATGTATAAAAACATTAAAGAAACACTTCCAGATAATAAAACTTCTGTTAACATAATAATGTAGCAAAACATAATAAGATTGCTTTGATGCACATTGCAAAGCAGTTCCCACTTGTCATCATGAACCATTGTATGTACCTTGAATTTTTAATGTAATAGGCCTTATAAAAATTGGTTTGTTTAAAAAAAATTGGTTTGTAACAGTGGGCTATAATAATAGTAAATGAGTCAGAAGTTCGTAATCTAGAGGACTGCCTGAATAAATTTTAAGGAAGAATAGGCTTTACTAAGTGATGCCTTGATTTTTTTAAACAATAAGAGCTTTATTTTTAACACTAAACATGGGAGCTGTTTCTTTTCCAACTAATTGGAAAGAGTTATGTTGTGTTTTGTATTAAGTTGCCCCATCTTCTGTCTGAAGCAGATTTGGCCATTGTTTTAAGTTCCTTTGATTTGGTTTAGGATATTTTTCAAAGATTATTTTGTATTTGGGATAATCTTTGAGGAAATTTAAAATGAAATATATGCTTTAAATAAAAGTATTCCCTTGGGTTAAATGATGACATTCTAGCTTTGTTGACTCATGTCAATTCTCATAGGTAGGATTCTGGAATGGATGTATTGCTGGCTCCATCTTTTAACCGGTGGTTACAGCCTTTTCTGCTTTTTCTCCCCCTCTCCCTAATCCTAATGATAGACGGAAGGAGTTACAAAGCGCCTGGCAGAAAAGAATGACTTTGTGACATTCCTGTTTACACTGATGACAAGTAAGAAGACATTCTTACAAACAGCCACCCTCATTGAAGATATTTTGGGTGTTAAAAAGGTGAGTTGCATTGTTGGCTCAGGCAGGTTCATGTCTTAATGGGGGTGTGAGTCTCCGATGATTGAAATCTTCAGCTTGAATTATATACAGAGGCTAATTGGAAAAAAATTCTTCCATGCTCCTAGACTTAAATATTTTTATAGTGCTACTAAATATCTTCAAGTATAAAACTAGGTTCTACTTCATATACTAATGAGTCTTATATGACTTTAAAATACCTAAGTTAAAATCAAACTAATTATAAAATCCATGAATACTTCATCACTTTAATATGATAACTAAGGTTTTCACTGGAACTGCATTGCCCCTCATTAATCACAATGGTGTCAATTCCTTTTGAGCATTCCTTTACTGCTGTGTGCTGTGTCGCAGCTCTCCCACCACTCCCTCATTTGAACTGCCATGAGGCCTCCCTTAGCGTTACGTCCTCCTTTCTGGTAATGTCTGACCTTAACTTATTAACTCCACTTCTGTTTTTTTCTCATTAATTGTCAACAATTTAAATTAGCTAATTGGTTCCAACATAGAAGATACAAATGTAAATACTGAAATCCTGCCACTTGACCATAAATAAGGCGACTATTGATATCCAGAGAATGCTTTAAAACAAAAACAAAAAACTGATTGAAATGAAAACATTAAAGATTTTTTATCAAGAACTCAATAACAAAACAACTCAATAACAACACCACACCACCGCCACCAAAAAAGAGAGAGAAAGAGGAAAGGGTCTCCATGCACATTCTGTATTACTCCAACTTTTCTCTTTCTGTGTTACTCTCCTTGGGCCCTGCTTGCCATTGCCCATTCGGAGGAAGAACAGTGGACTCATTCATTGTGTTTAAGAACACTGGAGATCCGTGCAGGCTCCCGATAGACCCTTTGTGCCCTTAATGAAAAGGCTTGGTTATTTTTCCAGTGACTGTGCTCCTGCCATGTGTGGAAGTGCCTTCCTGGCAAGAACTCCAGACTGACTTCCTGGTGGTCTCAGCATCTAGTATTATTCCTTCACAGCTTTTCCCACCTGCCACATCAGTCCACCTTTCTTCTTTCTAGATGATCCACTGTGCTGATGAGGTTGCTAGACATTATGGGTACCTTGGTGCAGTTTGAAGTGTTTTGTTAATAGGGAATTGGGGATCCAAGAACATAATTGCTCACACAAATATTGTTGGGACTGCAGGTCAGCAGGAGTGCTTCTATGCTGCTGCTGCTGTCTTATGTAGTTGAACATTCACGTGTCTAGCTGGGCACCTTGGAAAGCATTGTTCTAAGGGCTGAGGCTGCAGTATTTTGGTACCTGTTAACCTGTGCCCAGGCACTGATTGGGAAGCTCAGTCCTTGAACAGATTTTCCACATGAAAACACTACAGTGAAACCAAAAGAATTGTGAAAGGGTAAATACTGTTTTGAAGAAGGTTTGTTTTATACTTATACATGCATATATGTATTCACACTTTTATATGTATTGTGATGAAAAATGTTTTTCTTACTCTTGTTCTTGGTCAGAGCAGCTTAGAAGCCACTTCCCCCAAACCATTTCTGTATATTTTATCAAGAAACACTTAGACGTTATGCATACTTGTTTTACTACCAAAACCTGACAGCAGTCAACTGTCTATCAACACCTCAAACTAAACCCACTTCCAACTCGTAGTGATCCTGTGACAATTATCATTTCTATGACAATAAATTTTTACAGGAACAGACAGCCTTGTCTCTCTCCCATACCATATATCAATGGGAGTTGCATAAATATACTGCATTCACACAATGGCATCTTATCCAGAGTGAAAATGAACGAACAGTTGCCATAGCCAACAACATGGCTGAATCATAGAAATTTTACTGAATGATTGAAGCTTGTTACAGAAGGCTCTATATTTTCATTTTTGTAAAGTTCAAAAATAAACAAAAGCAAATCAGATGAGGTAAAGATTTTTCTGATGACCAGGGAATATAATAAAATTAACGGTAGTGGTTACCCATCTTCTGCAGAGGCAGAGATTCTGCAGAGAAAACACACAGCTAGTTTGTTTGTTTTGTAGCATACATCAAATAAAAATATAATGGAAGAAATGGGCTTCCTGACTGATAGATGGTCTCCTGTTCCTCCATGATTATTTCTGTTATTTCCAGATTGAACCTTATCCTGCACTGTAGCATGCTTCTTCCCTAATAATTAATGGTGGGGCTAGGGCCTGGAGAGAAATGGACCATGGGAGTGAAGGCCCCTGGTCTGAATCCCTAGCTGACTTAGACAGGGCCAGGTGGGTTGCAAGTCAGTTTCTAAACATTACAGCAGCTACAGTTTGTTGTGAACTGGGAAAGGGAAGGGCAGAGATTAGAAGCAGCTACTCCGAGGTCCTCCCTTCACAGCTAGATCTTGTCATCCTCCATCCCCGGGAATAGAAAGGAGTAGGATTCTTGAAGGTATAGCATTTAGGAATTGTTCACCTGCCTAGGGCACACTTACAGACACCCTCTCTGCCATGTCACATGCCCATAGGCTCTAGAGAGGAGATAGGACCTGACCCTCCCACAGGTAGTGGCAAATTATTTGAGAAGTAGATTTAGGAGTAGACAATCAGAAGATCATGTGATTTGTACTGGGCTAAATCCCCAACCCAGTGGATGTTAACTTGACTGAGTGAAGGATAGTGGGGATTACCCGAGGTACACAGAATGGTTTAGAACAAGAAAAGCACCTGTAATATCTGACAGTTGTAAACTTAACAAGGGAGTACAAAGATAACTGAATGACCAATAAAAATCCATAAAATTATTTGTCTTGATACAGGATAGCTATTAAAACTTAGAGCAAACGTCAAACTTTGATACAGAATCTTTGGAGAGGCTTCTATTCGTAGGAAAAAGACGATGTCTGGTTCTCACTCTAGAGAAATAGTCACCTGGCATGCATGTGACCACAACAGACAATGTTCACTGCAACCTTGTTTAATAGAGAAGAAGTGTAATTCACCCACTTGGACGTAAACAGAAAACTGATTAAATTATATAATGAAATATTGGAAGATGAATGAGCTGGGACTATTTGTGTTCAGTTTTAGATAAATCTCAATGTTGAATCTAAAGTAAAATTAGAATATTCACAGGAAACTTGAGCTTGCAAAGCCATATTTTTTATGGAAATATGTTGCTAAGTATAAAAGCATGGTAATCACAAAATTCAAGATAGCCATGAAACTTATATATATTTGAAGTATTTACTAGAAAGAAAATTCTGTAGCAAGAATGGTAATTTATAATTTGATAGAAACTTGAGTCCTCAGTGGTTTTTTTGAAGATGCAAAATGAGCTACCTGAGCAAAGGTGAGAGCAAACAAAGTTAAGAGGTTCTATAAAATCACCTAACATACAGTAAGATACAGAGCTGGGATTTGAACCTAAGTGGTCTAGCTACTGAGCTTTCTTTGGGGTGCAGAAGAGGGGCATACCCCTCCTTGTTTCTTGAATGACTGAACAGGGATTGTGTCTTCTGTAGGAAATGATCCGACTAGATGAAGTCCCCAACCTGAGTTCCTTAGTATCCAATTTCGACCAGCAGCAGCTTGCTAATTTCTGCCGGATTCTGGCTGTCACCATTTCGGAGATGGATACAGGGAATGATGACAAGCACACTCTTCTTGCCAAAAATGCTCAGCAGAAGAAGAGTTTGAGCTTGGGGCCTTCAGCTGCTGAAATCAACCAAGGTAAAGACCGCTCCCAAGTTCTCAGGATTTTGAAATTGTAGCACTGAAACCCCTTGAAGCATCTAACTCTGTCCATATCTCTAGAGATTGCTCTGCAGAGAGCACCTAAGATCTGCTTAGAATGTGCTCAGTTTGTGTGTGTGCATCTGTTCGTTAGCTTGTGGGAGCTAAGTCAGTAACTTCATTAGATTCTTGAAGAGATCCAAACCTTCTGCTTTGTCACTGGCTCTCGACTTTACCAAGCTCGATGCCCTTCTCCATGGACGGACTAGTCTGCAGATTTGCAGCGTAACCTTCCTTAAATGGAAAGTGAGCCCCTCATCGACATTGTAAACATTCTGATTTTAGTTAAGGGCACTAGTTACTACTTTCTGGGGTATTAGGAATCTAATTTTACACATTTGTTATTGTCATTAGGCATTGTCAAGTGGGTGCTGACTCAGCAACCTATGGAACAGCATGAAACACTGCCCGATTCCTGCACCCTCGCAGGTGTTGGTGTGTGCATTGCCATTGTTGCAGCCACTGCATCAGTCCATACCTTTGAGAGTCCCCCTCTTTTGTGCGGACACTACCTCACCAAGCATGATGTGTCCTTTTCCAAGGAGTGTTTACAGTCTCACCATCCTTGCTGCTTAGTATTCTGACAGTACTTCTTCCAAGACAGATTTGTTTGTTTTTCTGGCAGTCTGCACTACTTTGAATACTCTTCACCAAAACCATAACTCAGTTCCTCTGCAGTCTTCCTGTTCATTGTTCAATTTGCACATGCATATGAGGCAATTGAAAATGCCATGGCTTGAGTCAGGCACACCTTAGTCCTCAAAGTGACTGCCTTGTTCTTCAACACTTTGAAAAGGTCTTGTGCAGCAGATGTGCCTAATGCCGTGCATTATTTGATTGCTTGGCTGCTGTTCCATGAGCATTGACTGGATCCAAGTAACATGAAATCCTTTCATCATGAGGATGTCTCTGGTCCAGTTATAAGGAATTTGGTCTTTATTTTGAGTTCCAATTCATACAGAAGGCTGCAGTCTTTGCTTTTAGCAAATGTGTTAGTGTGGGTTGACTAGAGAAACATTCATAGACACTCATATGTTTATAAGAAAGAGCTTTATGTCCAAGAGTAATGGTACATTAAGAAAACCGCCCAGCCAGACCAGATGATGTCCTTAAGTCTGATACTACCTCATATGGCAGTACTAGTCCATACATTCCTCGATGCCGGATACAGGAAGATCACAGGCCAGTGTGTGGAAAGTCTTGTGGGTCCAGTGGTGGTGGAAGCTGCTCAGCACTGGTCTCCACCTGGCTCCTCCACCTACAGGGCTCTGGCTGCATCAGCATAGTGCCATCGGGCTCATAGGAAAGTCTCGCAGGGCATGATCATGTGTCCCACCTCCAGCGAACTGTTTATCTCCTTAGCTCCTCCAAATGAGGTCATCAAGCTGCGACCTGATTGACAGACTAAACTCAACCCCTTCACTCGAAATAGTCTCAAATTGACAACAGATTATGTAACTACCATAGCAAGCTAGGTTGTATCATCTGAACATTACAGGCTAAGCCTGCCTTCAATCGTGGTGCTGCAGTCTTCATAGAGTACAACTTCTCAAACTATTTGTTCAGCATAGAGATTAAATAAGTGGTGAAAGGCTATACACTGAAGGACACTTTTCTTGATTCTAAACCAGGGGTCCTCAAACTATGGCCCGCAGTTCATGTGGCATAGTATTTTTTAAAAATATAGTTCGGCCCTCCAACGGGCCTGAGGGACAGTGAACTGACCCCTCTTTAAAAAGTTTGAGGACTCCTGTTCTAAACCATGCATTATTACCTTATTCCATTCAAATGACTGCCTCTTGATCTGTGCACTGGTTCCATAGGAATTCTGGATTCCCTGTTCTTCTCAGTGCTATCCAGTTTGGTATGATCCACAGTCGAATGTCTTTGCATAGTCCATAAAACACCACATAGACATCTTTCTGGTATTCTCTGCTTTCAGCCAACGTCCATCAGATGTCAGTAATGAAATCCCTTGTCACATCTTTTTCTAAATGCACTTTCAGTTTCCACCAGCTCCCTGTACTGCTGCAACTGTTTTTTAATGTCTTAGGCAAACGTTTTCTGGCGTGTGCTTATCAGCGATACTGTTCTCTAGTTTGAACATTGTTGCATCACCTTTCTTTGGAATGGGCACAGATGGGAATCTCTTGCAGGCAGTTGGCCAGGTAGGTGTCTTCAAAATCGTTTAACATAGATGAGTGAGTGCTTTTGGTGATCAATTAGCCTGTTGGAACACTTCATTGGTAATCCATCAGTTCCTGGAGCCTTGTTTTTGCTAATGCTTTCCGTGTAGTTTGAACTTCCTCCTTCGATACCATTGGTTCTTAGCCATGTACTGCTGCTTGAAAGGGTTGTGTGTTGATAAATTCTTTTTGGGACAGCGACTGTGTGTTCTTTTCATGTACTTGTGATGCTTCCTGCATCATTCAATGTTTTGTCCATGGAATCCTTCAATAGTTCATCTCTAGGCTTGTATTTTTCCTTCAGTTCTGTCAACCTAAGATATGCTAAGCGTGTTCTTTCTTTTTTGCTAACTCCGTCTTTGTACATTCCATTCTAAAATTGTGTAAAGAGTTATAGTCTCAGAAACCCACAGGGGCATGTCCTATAGGGTTGCTATGCGTCAGAATCTGCTGTGAGTTTGTTTTGGACTAATAAAGAAACTGGAGGTAAGATAGGTTAGTTAATTAGGTACCTGTTTGTGCTGAGGCACTTAGTAGCTGCATCTTACAGTTTCTCATTTAAGGATTCTAACCAGTTACTTTTTATCCTGTTATTATCCAGCACCAGCACACACCTATTTCTAAGGACTGACTAGAGTAAAATCAGCGTTGCTCAGCATCCTTAGGGAGCGAGAAGTTTATTGAACTACAAGCTCACTCCAAACCCAGTTTTCTTTGTTTTGGGAGATTTTTTATTTTAAGTCATTAGAAAAAGTTTACTTCTATATCTATATGGCAAGCCCATATCTGTGTTTGCTTGTATCCTTTGACATAAAGCTTAAAAGTTACAGTTCAGCACAAAGTCTGTGCTGATCTTGCCCCTCCCCACCTCTCTGATCATACTTCATAGTCCCTTCCACCCCTCTGACGCGCTTCTTTCTCTAGTCAAGTGCCTCAGGAAGGCCAAGCTCGTCCCCAAACCAAACTCACTGCCATCAAATCAGTTCCGATGCACAGAGTCCTTACAGAACAGAGTACAACTGCCTCTGTGGAAACTCTCCTCCCAAGAAACAGATGGGTTATTTCGAGCTACCACCTTTTGCAGTGAGCAGCCCAGCACAGCATGCAGGTCCCCCATATCAGTGCGTCCTCGATGTTCCCAGGCTTTACTTGAACTCCCTACTAAATACTTAACAAATGGAGGTCTGGAAAGCTGAAGAATGGAGATGTTGCCAAAAAGTTTGTTTTATTTTTAATAAATTGTGGCAGTGAGCTAGTTCTCATGCCTAGACAAATAATGATGCATGCTGTCTTTCCAGAACTTAGATAATGACAGAAATGAAGTCCTTTTTTTAAAAAAAAAAAATCATTTTATTGGGGGCTCATACAACAGTCACAATCCATACATCAGTTGACTCAGGCATGTTTGTACATATGTTGCCCTCATTCTTTTCTAGACATTTACTTTCTGTTGAACCCTTGGTGTCAGCTCTTTGGAATCAAGTCCTTTTCCAGGACTCTCAGAACTACCAGGACTTCCTCTCGCAGGTCGAGTGATGAAGTAGTGAGAAAGCCCTTAGCATGTAAGGATGGAACTGTGTGGGAGTGTCAGGCCCCTGAGGTTGTATGTTAATTGCTGAGTATAACTGGCTCGGTGATATTTCTTAGGGGAATATCGATAGCTTTAAAGGTGGGTGGCTCACCTGGACTCGGGGTGGGATTTCACGTGTCCCATCCCCAATGTGTGCTGGGTAGGCGGGCATCTAAAGGGTGCTGTGATCGTGTGCAAGAATAAGGAGCCTGGGTGTAAGAACTGTCCTCTGAGGACAGTTGGCCCTGGAGAAAAGAGGGAAGAATAAGCAGCCAACTGTGGTTACATATGTGAAGCTCCTCATATAGGCTCATCTTTTATTTATTTCTAGAAAGCCATATTAAAGATTCTCCCAAAAGTGTGTAGAAAAAATCATTCCATTTTCCCATGCACTTTTTGTAGCCCCCTTGTACATACCTAAGGTATGTAAAAAATAGTAACAGTCGAATAATCCAGAAGGAATAGCAGGTGTCGAGTTGAGAGTTTGTTCCCCATCACCCCGTCAGCAGCTCCTGCTGGTTCTCCAGAGTCTGTACATACTCAGGTGCTTAAAGGTGTGCGGGAGTGTAGATGTGTGTGGATCATCCTTGTTTGTACAGATGGTTGTGTAAGGCAGACACTGGTGTGTCTATAGCTTTTCTTTAAAAAAAAAAATCTTCATTCTGTACTACAGTCTAGTGCAGGTGGGATTCTCTAATGCTTTTTTATTGATAGATTATATTTCCTTACATGGGCATACTATAATTTATCTAGTTCCCTATTGATGGAAATTTGGTTTATTTTAGGTCTTTGTGATGTACATTTAAAATATCGATAGTGCCTGTTTTCTCTGCACCATTCCCCAGCTACGGCTGTGTCAGATTGCTTGATACTTGCAAACAGGAAAGTGAAAACACAAAGGTATCTCAATGTAGGCTTGTTTCTTTTTTCTTATCTCTATCCCCATCCACGCCTCTGCACCTCACCAGGAATTATTTTGAAGCAAATTCCAGAAATTACCGGTATATAATTATACTTGCATGTCTTTAAATATTTCTATAAGATAATGACATCTTTTAAAAAGAATAACACCAATCCCATTATTATACCCCCCAAAATTTCATTAGCTGGTACATTTATGTGGCTTAGAAAAACCCAGTTTCAAGAAGTGTTCATTGAAAAGTCTGTCCCCATCTGCGTTTAGTTACGGCTGTTAGGTTCTTTTCTTTTCTGGCAGTGTCTGTTACAGCAGCCAGTCAGAGATGTAAACACAGATAGGCAAGTGCATACCAACATTCACCTCATCTTAAAGACAGTTAAAAAAAGGTACAGAATTTGAATCCATCCTGTCTCCTCACCTAAGCTTATTGTGTTCTCTTATATTGATCAGCATTTTTATCTTGCTCATTATTATAAACGAAATGTGATTGATGGAAATAGGAGTTAGGCAATCTGTCGATTTCTTTCTTTACACAAAAGAAAAATTTCTTAAATCCTTCCTGTTAGTAGTATATGCTAATTATAGAAAATTCAGAAATTGGAGATGTCATTTTTTTTCCTTTAATCTAGGAACAAGAAGAGAGATAAGAGGGTTAGATGAGTCATTTTTATTTTAGTTTTCAATCATTTTATTGGGGACTCGTACAACTCTTTATCACAATCCATACATCCATCCATTGTGGCAAACATATTTGTACATTTGTTGCCATCATCATTTACAAAACATTTGCTTTCTGCTTGAGCCCTTGGTATCAGCTCCTCATTTTTATCCCCTTCCTCCTCCACCCCGGGGCTCCTTCATGAACCTTTGATAATTTAAAAAAAATCATTTTATTAGGGACTCATACAACTCTTACCACAATCCATACATACATCAATGTGTAAGGCGCATTTGTACATTCATTGCCCTCATCATTCTCAAAATATTTGCTCTCCAGCTAAGCCCCTGGCATCAGATCCTCATGTTCCCTTTTTTTCCCTCCCCCTCCCTCCCTATGCCCCCCTCCCTCATAAACCCTTGATGATTTATAATTTATTATTTTGTCATGTCTTACACTGTCCAACGTCTCCCCTCACCCACTCTTCTGTTGTCCGTCCCCCAGGGAGGAGGTCACATGTAGATCCTTGTAATCGTTTTCCCCTTTCCAACCCACCTTCCCAGTATCGCCACTCCCACCACTGGTCCTGAAGGGATCATCTGCCCTGGATTCCCTGTGTTTGCAGTTCCTATCTGAACCAGTGTACATCCTCTGGTCTAGCCAGATTTGTAAGGAAGAATTGGGATCATGATAGTGGGGGGGGGGGAAGCATTTAAGAATTAGAGGAAAGTTGCATGCTTCATCATTGCTCCGTTGCATCCTGACTGGCTTGTCTCCTCCCCGAGACCCTTCTGTAAGGGGATGTCCAGTGGCCTACAAATGGGCTTTAGTTCTCCACTCTGCACTCCCCTCCTCATTCACTATGATATGATTTTTTGTTCTGATGATGCCTGATCCATGATCCCTTTCACACCTCATGATCGCACAGGCTGGTGTGCTTCTTCCATGTGGGCTTTGATGCTTCTGAGCTAGATGGCCACTTGTTTACCTTCAAGACTTTAAAACTCCAGACACTATATCTTTTGATAGCCGGGCATCATTAGCTTTCTTCACCACATTTGCTTATGCGCCCATTGTCTTCAGCAATCGTATCAGGGAGGTGAGCACACAGTGATATGATTTTTTTTGTTCTTTGATGCCTGATAACTGATCCCTTCGGTACCTCATGATCACACAGGCTGGTGTGCTTCTTCTATGTGGGCTTTGTTGCTTTGGAGCTAGAAGGCCACTTGTTTACCTCCATGCTTTTAAGACCCCTGACACTATATCTTTTGATAGCCGACCACCATCAGCTTTCTTCACCACATTTGCTTATTCACCCGCTTTGTCTTCAGTGGTTGTGTCAGGAAGGTGAGCATCATAGAATGCCAATTTAATAGAAGAAAGTATTGCATTGAGGGGGTACTTGAGTGGAGGCCCAGTGTCTTTCTGCTACTTTAACCTCCGTGGTGGTCTAATTATGTCAGTAATTTTGTACTCAAAGCAGTACATTGTTTTGCATAAAACTTGTTTTATATTGTAGCCTTGTCATTCTTAAGAAATTACTCATTTTAATCTCTAGTAGACATTCCAGGTGTGATAAACTTTAATACACAGTTAACATTTACCCTGAGCCATACTCGTGATTACCACCAGGGAGGTTCATGCCTCCACCAGGGAGGTTATTTAGACCTCTATCAATGCCCTTTGACTCCTAGCTCTTTCCTCCTGTCCCACTGTCATGCTCAGTCTTCATTTGGGTTTCAGTAAATGCTCTTGGTTACATTACCCTTGATCACGCCCTATCAGACCTCCTACACCCTCCTCACCACCGATTTGGATCACTTGTTGTTCCCTTGTCCCTGGGTTTGTTAATACCACTACCTTTCCCCCTACCTCCCCCTCTCCCATGTCCCCCTGGAACTGTTGGTCCTATTGTTTTCTGCTCCAGATTGTTCATCCAGCCTATTTTATTTAGACAGACCTGTGGAGATAATATCATGCACAAAAACAAGACAGAGCAAAACCAAGCAAAAAAATAAAGCAAAATAATAACAACAAACCAACGACAAAGAAAACACAAGAAGAAAAGCTTGTAGTTAGTTCAAGGACTGTTTGTTGGCCTTTAGTAGTATTTTCCAGTCCAGTATGTTGGGGCACCATGTCCTGGCCCCAAAGTCCACCTTCAGCATTCCCTGGGGACCTCGCTGCTCTGTTCCCTTGCTGTTCTGTTGCATCCTCTTAGTGTTTTCCCTAGTGTGGTGGGATCAGATTGGGCGCAATTCCCAGTGTGTCTCTGGTGTTGTCCCCTGTAGGGCTATGGGTCAGTGAGGGACATCATGTCTCATAGTGGGGCCGGCCATTGATCTTCTCTGTAGACTGACTGCTCTAATCAGGAACATCCTTCTCAGGGCCTGGTGGGGCAGGATGTGCTCCACTCTCTCCTCCTCTCCCTTCATGTACTCCCGGGTGCTCTGATCAGATATGTACCTCTCTCAGAGCTGCAGTTTCAACGCTGTCCTTTGAAATAAATTCTTCTGTGGGGAGAGACAGGTGTCCACTTAGTAGTTGGGGTTGGGGCCAGCCCCCCAGACCTCTCCACTGGTGCTCTACGCCACGCCGGCATGTTGCATTCACATCTTGGAGTACTGGGTTGAAGTCTGGTCCCTCTTTCCCTGTGGAGATATAAACAGTACCCTCCCCTTGGGTGGGCTAGTGTCCTGTATCCTTGCTTCCCATTTCTTTTTTAATATTTTCTTTTCCTTTCCCCACCTCCCTTTTAGTTGTCTACCATATGTATCCCTGTATTTGGTCTGGTCCCTGCCGTACTACCTGGTCCTCATCCCTAGTATGTTTGTATAAAGTAGCTTTTTCCCTCTTCCCCTTTTGCATTTTTTTTTTAAAGCTTACCTCAGGAGACTCATGTTGTACTTGCCCTTTTGTGCTTGGCTTACTTCTTTTAGCTTTATTTCATCCAGTTTTTCCCATGCAGCGATGTGCTTCATACATTCGTCACTGCTTTTTAGCCATGTGTATGTATGTATGTACCACAGCTTTTTAATCCACTCGTCAATTGATGAAAATTTGGGTTGTTTCCAACTCCTTGCAATTGTGAATTGTGCCCCAATGAACATTGTAGCACAGATGTCTGGTCTTGGTTTGTTTCTTGCCTCTTCAGGCTATATGCCCAGTAGGGGGATTGCTCGATCGTATGGTAAATCGATTTCCATCTGTTTTAGATGTCGCTAGATCGATTTCCATAGTGGCTGTACATACAGGCCCACCAGCAGTGGATGAGAGTTCCTGGCTCCCCACAATCCCTCCAACACTTGTTGCTTTCTGATTTTTTGAATTGGGCTATCTTTGAGGGTGCTAGGTGGTACCTAGTTTTAATTTGCATTTCTCTTATGACTAAAGTTCGGGAAAATTTCTCATATGTTTGTTGGCCGTTCGGATTTCTGCCCCTGTGAAACTTCTGTTCAGGTCCTTTGCCCACCTCTCAAGTGGGCAATTAGTTTTTTCTTTTTGGAGGGTAGCAAAGTATTATAGATTTTAGTAATAAGGCCTTTGTCTGATGTGTCATTGCTAAGGATGTTTTCCCAGCCCATGGGCTCTCTTATTACCCTCTTGGTGAATTCTTTTGATGTCCACAGGTGTTTTATCTTCAGTATATCCCATTTGTCAATTTGTGTCTCCTGTGTTTGTACCCTTCCCTATTTCTGATAGCCTATGTATTCCCTGTACCAAAGTTCTCAAGTTGGTCCTAATTCCCTCATTGATGGCCCTAATAGTTTGGGGTTTACCTTCAAGGTCTGTGATCCACCTTGCGTTTATTCTTGTGCATGGAGTGAGATAAGGGTCTTGCTTTAATTTTATGCAGGTAAATACCCATTTTCTCCAGCGCCACTTGTTAAAGAGGGCATCTGCTTCTCATTGGATATTTTTTTGGCCCTTATCAACGAAAAGTTGTCTGTATGCTGATGATTTTATTTCTGGGTTTTCAGTTCTTTTCCATTGTTCTGAGTATCTGTCATTGTACCAGTACCATGCGGTTTTAACAACTGTGGCTGTATAGTATGCTCTAAAGTCAGGTAAAGCAAGCCCTCCCACTGTGTCCTTCTTCTTGAGGAGTTCTCTGCTAATTCTGGGCTTCTTCCCTCTCCATATGAAGTTGGTAATCAGTTTTTCCATTCTTTGAAGAAAGATGAGGGTAATTGTTTCGGGATTGCATTAAACTTATATAGTGCCTTTGGCAGAACGGACATCTTGACTATGTTGAGTCTTCCAATCCACGAACATGGGATATTGTTCCATTTGTTGTGGTCGCTCTTGGTTTCTTGTAATAGTGTTCTGTAGTTTTCCCCATAAGAATCTTTTGTTCTTTTAGTCAGGTATATCCCTAGATATTTCTATTTGTGCTTGGCTATTGTGAAGGGTGCCACCATTTTGATCTCTTCTGTGGTCTTATCTGATGTGTATAACAGTCCGATGGACTTCTGTTTGTTGATCTTGTATCCTGCCACTCTGCCAAACTCTTCTGTTGCTTTCAGTACTCTCCTTGTGTAGCTTTTGGGATTTTTCCATATATAAAATCATATCATCTGCAAATAACGATAGTTTCACCTCTTCCTTCCCTAGATGAATACCTTAGATGTATTTTCTTTGCCCTATGTGGTTAGCTAATACCTCCAGCACGATACTAAATTACAGTGGGGATAAGGGCTATCCTTGTCTGGTCCCCTGTTAGTCTTTTCTCCATTGACTTCCACATTGGCTGTTGATTTTTCATATATAGCTTGGATTGTCTTGTGGAATTTTCCTTCTATTCCTATCTTCTCAAGTGTCTTAAACAGGAATTGGTGTTGGATGTTGTCCAATGCTTTTTCTGCATCTATCAATATTATCATGTGAATCTTATAGTTTTTCATGTCAATGTGACAAATAATGCTAATGGTCTTTCGTATGTTGAGCCATCCCTGCATCACTTGCTCATGGTGAATTATTTGTTTTATATACTTTTGTATTCTGTTGGCTAGTATTTTGTTAAGGATTTTTGCATTGATGTTCATTAGGGAGATTGATTGGTCTGTAGTTCTCAATTCTTGTGTGATCCCTGCCTGGTTTTGGTATCAGAGTTATACTAGCGTCATAGGAGTTCGGGAGTTCGCCTTCTTTTTCTATGTTCTGGAAGAGTTTGTGTAAGTTTGATGTTAGTTCTTCCTAAGTGCTTGGTAGAATTCTCCAGTGAAGCCATCTGGTCCAGGGGATTTTTTTTTTTTTGGTTGGAAATTCCTTGATAAACTTGTCTATTTCTTCTATTGCTATGGTTCTGTTGAGATTCTTGACGTCCATCAGGGATAGTTTAGGGAGGGATAGTTTTTCCAAGAATTTGTCCATGTCTTCCAAGTTGTTGAATTCACTGGAGTGTACAGCCCTTCGTATTACTGTGTAATTATCCTTTTGATTTCATTAGGGTCTGTTGTAATGTCCCCTCTTTCATCCCTTATTTTTGCTATTGAAATTTGTTCCCTCCTTTCTTTGGTTAGGTTTGCCAGTGGTCTGTCAATTCTGTTTATCCTTTCAAAGAACCAACTTTTGCAGCATGATTTTTTCCCATACTTTTCTTATTTTCCCTCTCCTGAATCTCAACCCTGATTTTTATAATTTCTTTTCTTTTGCTATTAGGATTGTCCTGCTGACTCTGCTCTATTATTGTAAATTTTGTGCCATCATATCAATCATGAGTTTCTCTTCCTTTCTCAAGTGTGCATGTATTGCTATGAAACTTCCTCTGATAACTGACTTTGCTGTGTCCCATATGTTTTGGTATGTCATGTGCTCATTCTCGTTGGTTTCTAGAAATTTCCTAATTTTGTTTCTGATCTGTGCCAGTACGTACTCCTTTTGCAGTAGAGTTACTCATCCTCCAATTGTTTGCTCTTTTTCTTCATCTTCCTTTTGTTGATTTCCAGCCTTATGACACAATAGCTAGAGAAGTATGTATGATAACAATGTGCTTAAATTTATGTAGATTCACCTTATGCCCCAGCATGTGGTCTATCCGAATAGGTACCATGCGGATTTGAAAATAGTGTGATTTTTTTTTTTGTATTTGGATGAAAAGCTCTGAAAAATATCTATCAGGTCAAATTTTCTAATTGTGGTGTTTAGATCTCTAGCCTCATTGTTGAGTTTTTTCCCTGTGATCTATCTTTCTCAGAGAGTAGTGTGTTGAAGTCACCCACTATAATTGTTGAGACTGTGATTTCTTTTTTAATCTTTTGGAGTGTTTGGCTGATATATTCAGCGGGTCTCTCATTTGGGGAATATATGTTTACAATGCTTAGTGGTTCTTTGTCTACCATTCCCTTGAGCATTATATAGTGTCCCTCTTTATCTCTTTTTATGATTTACACTCTGAGGTCAATTTTATCCGAGATTAGGATTGCAACCCCTGCTTTTTTTGAATTGCTGTTTGCTTGGTACGCCTTTCTCTAGCCTTTGATTCTCAGCCTATTTTGGGGTATAGCCTTGAGATGTGTCTCCTGTAGGCAGCAGATTGATGGGTTTTGTTTTCTAAGCCAGTCTGCTAGTCTCAGTCTTTTAATGCCTCAGTTCAGGGTTATGATCTCCACCTGCAGACTCAGATGTCATCTTGTACCTTTTGTGTTAAGTGTTTTCCTACCTTCCTTTCTCAGTGTTCTGTGTGTGTGTGTGTGTGTGTGTGTGTGTGTGTGTGTGTGTGTGTCATTCTTGACTTCTTTCCATCCTTAAGCCAATGCTATCTTGGGGTCTGTTTTCTCTTTGTTGCTCTCTGGGTGAGGTGGTTCTATGTGGCGGTCTCTTATTTATACTTGGTGAATGTCGTTCTTCTTCCCATACTGGGTCGGCAAGGATCTTTCATAGGGCTGGGTTTCTTCTAACGTATCCTTTGAGTTTTTCCTTGTCTGGGAAGACTCTTACTTCTCCATCTATCTTGATCGATAATTTGGCTGGGTAGGGTATTCTTGGGTTTGCATCATTTTCATTCAATTTTTGGAATATGTTATTCCACTCTCTCCTCGTCCTCATAGTTTCTGCTGATAAGTTTGAGCATATTCTTATTTTGGAACCTTTATATGATACTGTTTTTCTTTATATGATATTGTTTTTCATGATTTTCTTCTTTTCCTCAAAGTTGGATAGTTTAACTATTATGTGCCAGTGTGACATCTTTGGATTCAGTATAGCTGGTGTTTTTTGTGACTCCCGAATGTTCGCCTGGTTTTCATTCATTAAGCTGGGGAAGTTTTCCGCTAAGAATTCTCTCACTATTGTTGCAGATGACTTTCCTTGTTGTGTCTTCCTCCGGTAAGCCAACAATTCTAATGTTGTTCTGTTCCATAGCATCAGACATAGGTCTTAAGTTTTCTTCAGCTTCTCTGATGATCTTATTAGATTTTTGTTCACTTTTGTTAAAGTCTGCTTGGCTGACTTTAAAGTCCTCTAGGTCACTGATGTGGTTCTCTGCTTCCTCCAGTCCATTCTCGAGGTCCGTGTTTCTACTGCTGGCTTTTGTTATTTCCTCCCTAAGCTCCTGTATTTACCTTTGGTGTGTAGCCTTTATCTCCTCTTATCATTTCATCCTTTTTCTGTATTGTTTTCCTCAAATCCTGTATGACTCCAGGCAGCATTCTCAAAATTTCTTTCTGTGGCAGTTCAATGGCTGTTTCTTCTATGCATGTCATTATGTTCAGGACATCTTCTGTCATTGCTTTTTGTTTCTCCTGGTTTTTTTTCATTGAGGTCATTGTGGCTGATGGCCGTTTGCGTTGCGTTGTTTTAGAGGAGCCAGGTGCCATTTTCTAGGGAGTCTTAAGAGCACTGGCTCTCTCTGGGAGACTTGTAGGAATCCTTCTTCCAACTGCCTAGTTAATTTCACTGTGGAATTAACCTACCACTTAGCCTCCTGTGGCTTCCCTCTCAGGGGAGTGGCCATAAGGCTGGTGGGTTGCCTGCTTTGGTGTTGCAGAAGTTGGGCAGAGGTTCCTGCAGCAGCTTGGAACGTTGACAAGTGTTGGCCAAGGTGCCTTAGGCCCCTAGGCACACAGGCAGGAATTCTCCAGTAAGAAGTTGAGCAGAGTATCCCTGGTAGATGTCGGCAGGGCTTTCCCGAGCTTCCGGCTGGCTGCACAGGGTGGAGCACACCTAGCTGGGTGTGGCACAGGTGTAATGCCCTAGGCTAAGGGGTAATGGTCTGGAGGTCAATAGTGGGAGTGTGAGAGAGCAGGAAGGAGACAAAAGAAAGGAGAAAAAAATTTTTAAGTAAATTAGCTAAGACTGTAAGGGGGGGGGAATATAGAGAAGACAGGGAAACACAAGTAACAGTGTAGCTGAACCCCAATCCCTGCCCTTGAAGTTTCAAGGTTTTAGTCCTTGGCCCAAAGCTGCAGCAACCTTTGGCTGTGTTGAGATTAAGCCCCCTCGTGGGCTCCAAATGGTCCTGGCTCGGGCAGAGACAGTGGCGGGGCCAAGGTCAAGCCCTAGCAGGCCTCCACTGTGTTAAGCCAGAAGACCCCAGCCCCTCAAAACCTTTCTGGGTCTGTGCCTACTTATCTTTATGATGCTCCTCTTGCGGTCCAGCAGTGTTGAATTTCCCTTTAAGAAACTCTCCTGGGATGAATTCTGCAGAGTCCCTCTGGTATGTGTTAATCTGTTGCCATCTTCCCAGAAGTCCCCAAACATTTGATAATTTATAAATTACTATTATTTTTTTCCATGTCTTATACTAACCGATGTCTCCCTTCACCCCCTTATCTGTTGTCTGTCCCTCAGGGATGGAGTTATACGTAGAACCTTATAATCAGTTCCCCCTTTCTCCCCCCACCTTTCCCTTACCCACCTGGTATTGCTGCTCTCATCATTGGCTCTGAAGGATTTATCTGCCCTAGATTCCCTGTGTTTTCAGCTCTTACCTGTACCAGTGTACATCCTCTGGTCTAGCCAGATTTGTAAGGTAGGATTGGAGTCATGGTAGTGGGTAGGGACTAAGCATTAGAGAACTAGAGGAAAGTTGTATGTTTCTGAAAGCAAATGTTTTGAGAATGATGATGGCAACAAATGCACAAATGTGCTTGACACAATGGATGGATGTATGGATTGTGATAAGAGTTGTATGAGTCCTCAATAATATGATTTTTTTAAGTTATATGTTTCATCGGTGCTATACTGCACCTTAGGAGACATTTCCTTTGTAAAGAGCAGCTCTGACTAGCTACTATCAGAGTAAGAACCATTCTGTCACACTTGTAGGGAGCCAGCAGCTGCTTGAAAACTCCAAAGTTGGTATTACTGATCTCTGATTAAACATCCTTCCCCTTTTTTTCTCCCTGGCAGCGGCCCTTCTCAGCATCCCTGGCTTTGTTGAGCGGCTTTGCAAGCTGGCAACCCGCAAGGTGTCAGAGTCGACGGGCACAACTACCTTCCTCCAGGAATTGGAGGAGTGGTACACGTGGCTGGACAACGCTTTGGTGCTGGATGCCTTGATGCGAGTGGCCAACGAGGAGTCTGAACATAACCAAGGTACTTGGAGTGGGTTTCCTGGGCCCCCGGACTGGAAAAACGGCAGACCAGTGTTTCTTACCAATATGAAATATGAGTATCCTCAACCAATACTAGGAAACCAAATCTAGCCATATATAAGAGGGATTATACACCATGACCAAGGGAGATTTATCCAAGGAATACAAAATAGGCTCAACATAAGAAAATCAATCAATCAATCAATGCAATAGAATAATCATCTCAGTATAATCAGAAACAGCCTTTCACAAGCTCCTCCATATCTTCATAATAAGACTACTCAGCAAACTAGGAGTAGAAGGACATGTCCTCAAACTGACCAGTGGCATCTACAACACACTTGTATCTGCCCTCAGATTAGACTGAAGCGTCGCCTCTCCAAGATCAGGAAGGAGCCAAGGCTGTTCTGTTCCACATTGTACAACAGGTGCTAGCCAGGACAGTAAGCAAGGGAAGGAATGAAGAGCAACTGAGTAAGAAAAAGAAAACTATGTTTATAGAGGCCTGAGTGTGTCTGTAGATAAACCTAGAGAATCCATTAAAATTAAGTGATTTTAACAAATATCAGAAAACAAATTCTTATAAAGTAACAAAGAACAAACAGCAAAAAATTATTTCCTTGACAATGGTATTATGATTTCATTACCGTTAACAGAAATTGACAACCATGACTTAAAACTCATGGAAATGCAAGGGACCCAGAATACAGAATAGCCTAAAAACAATCTTGAAAAAGAACAACAAAGTTGAAATACTTACAAAATTCCTTGATTGAGAAGCATATTAGTAAGCAACAGTATCAAGAGAATGTCTTATGGGCATAAGAAACGATACATGTAGATCACTGGGATAGAATTGTAGAACTGGACATTGAGAAATGAGCCCTTATATTTAGTCAGTTGAATTTTCTGCAAAGATGCCAAGACAGTTCAGTGGCCAAACTTTTAGATATCCACAGCAGACTGCTCCCAAGAAGTGAAGATGGCAAGCCTCCGTCCCTTTGAAAAAGAGGAAGACCTTTAACGAGATGGACGAGTGGCTGCAGTAGTGGACTCAAGCAACAGCCGTACAGAAATGCAGGATGGAACAGTTTTGTTTGCTAGTACAAGGTCACTGTGAGTCATAGCCTACTGATGGCACTGAACAGCCACACCGTCAGTGTTAGCCACAGTTCACCAGAGCAAACCCACCCATCCGCCTACTTTTAGCTAGCTCTTAACAGGCCACAGGGTAGCTCTCGAGTCCAGGGTCATCGTACTTCTTTTCACGGAGTTCTTTGGTGTTTTGCTCCAAATGTGGTTTTGTGCTAATACCTCAAAATATTAAACCTCTCCTCCTGTATAATATAAACCTCCGGATACAAAAGGAGCAGTTAATAGGAAGAGGAAAGGAAAGAAGATGAAAGATCCTCCCAACATAGTAAGCGGCAGCAGAAAAAATGAGTGGTCGTTCCTTTCTAGTGTCCAAATAAGTGCGGTCAAGTCAACTCTGCCTTCAGCAACCTGTGTGTCTCAGTGTGGCTGTTTTTAAATTTTTCAGCCTGCTGCTTGCTCCCCCTTCCCTCCCTGTCTTTCCCTCCCTTGATAGGATCGTAGTCGGTTTCTCTTGGAATGAAGACTTTTTTCTTTTTTTTTAAAATCTCTGATCACATACAGTGTCTGTCCTTTGGGGACTAGCTTCACTCACAAATGTAGTGAATTAGTGAATGTTTTGAAAGTAGATTGCCAAGCTTTTCTTCCAAGGTACTCCAGAGTGGACTGGCCAGCCTTTTCCGTTAGTAGCTGAAGGTGTTCACTTTTCACACCACCCAGTGACAAACCCAAGCCTCAAGACCTCTCTTCCAGGAGGGGGCAGCAGAGAGGCGGAACCAGCGAGGCAGACCAGCCTTACTTCTCAGGAAGGAGACTTTAGCATTTCTATGTTGTCTTAATTAATATTCTCTATTTTACTTCTTTGGGTTCTAATGTCCATTACAATGGCTACACAGAAACTCACAAACAAAATTCATGATGAAAGGGTTTATTAAGGAAGCTAACAAGGTATCATGCCAATGGGAAATGCCCAGAGTAGTTGTTTCCAGGGATGTCTACAAAGTCTGTTTGCTAATAAATGTCCAAAGGGGCATACCACTCCACTGTAAGCTTCAGCCCAAAGACATGCAGCTCCCATGCAGGGAAAGGTCTATGTCAGCAAACCCAGCTCCCTGAATTAAGTGTCCAGAGCCACTCACTCCAATAGGTTTTATCCCAAAGGCACTCGGCTCCGTTTCCATGGGTCAGCAAGTCCAACTTCCTTAATTAAGTCCCCGGAGGCACCCCACCCCACCCACAAGCCAGTGTCTGCACAAAAGCATTCATCCTACCTTGTTCTGTGGATTGGCAAGCCCATCACTCCGTTCCATGCTCTGGCCCTAGTTCTGCTTCTATTACTCTGGTGGTACACCTGTCATCTGCATCCAGGGGGCTCACTGTATAGGGATCTCGGGTCCTGGCTGTTGCTGGTAATGAGAACCCTCCTCTTGCGTCCCAGAGGGCTCGTGTATATACAGCAGGATGCTACTCCAGGGCAGCCTGCTCACAGTTACTCACAGAGGAAGCGTCTCAGTGTCTTTCCCCCACCCCCACACACGCCCTTTCTTACTAGACCCTTGCAGAGAAAGGCCGTTTGGTGGGAGTTAGAGATTTTGGCTAGAAGAGCACATTGTCTAATTCACTGCCCCTGCAATTTCAAAATGCTTAATTGCAAAAGAAAAAAACATGGGGTTTCCAAAGGTGAAATAAAAATGTAATCAGGGTCAAAGAGAATAAATGCAGAGATGGGAATCTGCGTACCAGCACGACTCCATTTGGTGTGGATTTGCACTGGTGAGCGCATGTGCACTGGAGGCAGTTGGCAGGCAGCGGCTGCTAACCAGTACTGACTGCTTCAGTAACTCTGATTTCCTTGTCCACGCCTCATGTGGATCTGAGAGGGTTACAGGTTACTGGAACCCACAACCATGATCAACAAGAAATCCTCCTGTGGGAACAATCTACTTCTGAAAGTTTCACTTCATTGACAAGAACCCAGTTGGTTTTGCATTCCTTTGAGCGCAGCCTATCCACAATTGAAAAGAACTGTCACGTGCTAGTGGTAGCTTAGAGGGAGCCTTGGTGGCAGAGTAGGTTGTGCCTGGGGCTGCTAACTGCAGAGGCGGCAGTTGGAAAATGTGAGGCTTTCCGCTCCCATCAAGTTTACAGCCTGCACGTTCCGGGGGGCAGTTATTCTCTGTCCTGCTGGGTCGCTGTGCATCGGGATTGACTTGCTGACAATGAGTTTGGTTTGAGTAATGGCATTAAAAGAGCTCCGTTTGCTGGTATTACATAATGTTTTGGGAGCAGGTGAAACGTACGATCTGGGAAAGCTGAAACCTTGATAAAGTGGGAAACTGTCAGAAAAAAAATGAAGGTATTTTCCACTAAAACGAGCACTAGTAAAGTGATCAGACTATATGTACCCTGTTAAGGTGGAAACCTCATGTGACTCTGGACAAACAAGAGTCCCACCAAGTTGTGGCTCTCTCTCTACCTCCCTGCCATGAGGTCTTTGCCCTGTGCGCTTCTGAGGCTAATGGTTATCACAGGTCTCACCACATCTAGAAGGTACTTGTATTCAGAATATAAAAAGAAAACTTACAACTCAATACAAACAACTCAGTTTTTAAAAATAGGCAAGGAATCTGAATAGACATTTCTCTAAATAAAATTGAAGTGAACATGAAAAGGTGTTCAGTATCATTAACCATCAGCAAATTATAAACCAAAGCCTTAAGAAAGATACCACTTTACACCATTAGGATGGCTGTAATCAAACATGACCGGAGAAATTGGGACCCTCACATAATGCAGCAGTTGGAAATAGGTTTGTTCTTAGAAAATGTTACTGGTTAAGGAGCTTATACTAAAATCACCTGTTTCCATCAAGTTGATTGCCATCATAGTGACCCTATAGGCTAGAGTGGAACTAACTGCCCCATAGAGTTTCCAGGCTGTAATCTAGTGTTCCAGCTGTCTCCTGGATCAAGGAGACTCAGGGTACAAGAATCTCAGGACCCCAAAAGCATGCCTTACTCCTGACTATAATTTCTTACTGGAGTTATTGCTAGTAAGAGTTGTTAGTCTGGAAGAACTGTTAGCCAGTGCAGGAACTCCAAGTTAGAGGAAGAAATGGAAGTTTTTGCTAAAAGGTGACACCAGTGAGGAGGCCTGTGACAGCACCAAAATAGCCCAAACTCACTGCCATCGAGTTGATCCTGAATCACAATGACCCTGACCATAAGTAGACAAACACCCTCCCACCCCCCACCCCCAGTCTTTCTCCCCATGGTAGCACACAAGCTGTCTAATTGAGGTTCTGTTTGAAATTAGGTTACAGGGACAGTATATACTTTTTACTTTGACATTTACACCTGGCCGGGGGGGGGGGGGGGTAACGTGTAGATGCTTTCTTTAGCATTCAGTGTAATTGTGGGAAATGAGTATTGAGCCTGAGGAAGCAGAGGCCCTGAATGCTCAAGAGTCATGAGGAGAGTGCTACCCACTTGGCTGGCAGATGCCTGGGTATAGTCGGGGGTGGGGGTGGGCCATGTCTCTTGACGGGAGGCAGGGGGACTGGGTTGTATTGTGTTGCCTGTGTCAAGGCCTTTCTTTTCTGTTCAAGATAACGAGACAAAGTAGGAGACTACCGAGTTCTTTTTTTTTTTTTTTTTAGTTTCTAAGTTGATTACAAGGCTCTTGGAGGGAGATTTTTGGTTTAACCTCAGTTATGGGCCCAAGGTCTGGTCTGATAGCTCTGCCTTCAGGTTTGTTTGGAGCAGGTTTGAAGGGCAGACATCTGTGACTCACCCACTCTCCTGGTGGCTGCCCAGCCTCCGTTGTGTTCCCTCTTTCAGGGGCTTCTGAGGAGAATGGCCTGCCTCACACTTCCACTAGGACCCAGCTGCCCCACTCAATGAAGATTATGCATGAAATAATGTACAAATTGGAAGTGCTCTATGTCCTCTGCGTACTGTTGATGGGCCGTCAGCGAAACCAGGTGGGCACCTTCCCGAAGACTCAGCAGGGCGAGCAAAGCTCACCCACTCCTGGAGTGCCTCCTGTAGGCCTTCTCCCAGAACCGCCCCCATTAGCCCAGCCAAGCCTCAGGCTGGTTTCCGTAGCCCCACTTACGTGTAAGGTCTGATTCCAACTCTTGTAGTCTTGTTCTTTGCTCTGGGATACACAGGTTGAAAATGGGAAGCTGAGAGGCTTTCCTGGCCCTTCAGCACAAAAATTGAAGGTGAGGGGGTGAAGCCTGATAAATGAAGGCATTGCCAATGTGATGGGGGAAATGGGGTTAACAACCAGGTGGCGCCAGATGTTCTGGGCTTTACTGAGACTCGAAGCCATTCTAGTAAGGTGGAGCAAGAGCCCTCAGCCTCCAGCTGGAGAAAGGAAGGAGGCTCTGGACGTGCTTAGCGTCCTTCAAGATTGAGAAGGAGCCCTCTCCACCGTCTGTGTTCCTGGGATTAGTTCTTTGCAGATGAAAGTAGCTGGGCAGGAAGTTGGGTGGGAAGGTTGGGGCTCAGCAGTCCCTGTGCACCACTTTGAATCTGACATCTGAGGTAAGGGCCTGGCCTTCCGAGGGAGCAGTGGTTCCCAGTCAGGCTCAAACCCAAGTACGAAGGCCTTTCAGAGAAGGCATTGTAAACTGATGACTGCAGTCTGGGCGAGGAGAGTGTTCATTCCAGTCCTGCTCATGGCGAGCTGGAAAGAACCTTAGCTTTTTCCAGTTGCTGGTTCAAAACATTGTTTAAAGATGCAACAATGAACAAAACCGATAAACATTTTCTGACCGTATATACGTCCTAGTGAGGGGAGACGGCCAGAAAGTCAAGTGCATGATGTATTTAACTACAGTTGCCGGCAATTTGATTCCAAGTCCTGGCTACCCCTTATATGTTAAAGTGGAGCGAGCATGATAAAGGCAATGCTCTGGGAGGTGGGGGCCTCTTAGACAGGTAGTGAGCGAACATGCTTATTGCAAAGAGGGCATTTGGCATGTCCGTGTTTTGAAGAACGTGAGGGGTAGCTGTGCCCATAGGGCAGCCTACTGAGTAGAGCAGCCGTTCTCACCCTGTGGATCACGACCCCTTTGGGGAGCAAACAACCCCTTCACGGGGGTTGCCCGATTCAGAACAGTATCAAAATTATAGTTATGAAGTAGCAATGAAAATAATGTTACGGTTGTGGGGTCACCACAACATGAACTGTATTAAAGGGTCAAAGCATTAGGAAGGTTGAGAACCACTGAAGTAGAGGAAGCAAAAGACTCGGGGGTAGTGGGGTTCGTCTGGCGGGTGAGTGCAGCAGTAAGAGGGAAGAACCTGAGGCGAGCGAGGCGCATCGGGCAGCAGAGCATTGGAAGCACTTCCTTGTTCACTCTGAAGCCGGAAGTCATTCTTCCCTCCGCTCTGAACCACAGGCCGTGAGGGCGAAGCTGGCAGGCCTGTGAGACATCCTAACGTTTGTGGCTTAAGCAGATGGAAGGATTGGTTTGCCATTGGTTGAAATGGTTAAAATCGGGAAGAGACATGATGGAGTGGGCTTGGGAGGTGGGTGAGTTTAGTCTTGAACAATCCGGTTTGAAGTGTCACGTAGGAGAGATTTGGGGCTTTGGAAGTCAACTGTGCAGGGTAGACATTTGCAGCCAGGACCTGGCTGAGTTCACTGTACTGGTCACCCGCAGGACTGGTATACCTGCCTTCACAACGGAATGTCTGTTTTAATATTCCTAGTGGTGACATCTTAAGTGTTAGGTGCTCTCCCCCCCCCCACCCCACCCCCGGCATTCTGACAGTTACATTTGAATTTTGACAGTTAACCAACAGGTGGCAGGACCCTCTCCTTGCACCCGATACTAGAGAAATCCCGCGCCAAGAGGTCCAGGCAGTGCCCCCTCAGCACAGCTCCCGGCTCCTCGAGCCTGCTGCCAGTTTCGTGGCGTCCGTGTGGCCTTTACCCCCGTGGTGGGAGCTCTGCTGTCTTGGAAAGAGACTGTCCGCTTGGGACGCCTCCCGGGCTCAGAGCTCGCATCCACAGGCAGTCTCCTCCTGTGTGCACCATCAGCCAAGGCGGGACGTGGAAGGCTCCCTCTCTGAAGTGACTTTTTCGGGTGTGTGCCCTGCGCCACGTTCTCTGACCCATCTGGGTTACACTGAAATCAGCTACCCTGTGAGCTGGAAGGATGAACCTTCCTGTCACTGAGTTCTCTCTCTGTCAGCAGCCCCAGGTTTCATCAAGGGACTTGGGCTTCAGGCTGGGTGCATGGCGTCCGGTGTGAGTTAGGGCGCTGTTCCCACCACTGCTCTCACCCACATTGTCCACTGGCCTCACCACAGCCCTGACCAGGCATCACAATATCATATCAGCCTTTTGTTTGTGTCCCCTATAACTCATTTATCTCTCACTAGTAAAACCGGTGTAGTTGTGTCTCTAAAGGCATAAATGGGTAGCAGTGCAGCCTCTCCTCTCTAACCCGTGACATCCGGTTCCCATGAAGCAGCTGATTTCCCCAGTTAGTGGCGTCCCCTTGCAGAGGCGTTTTATGCTTGTTAAACTTCAGCCTTCGGTAGCCGGGTGAATTCACAATTGCTTTCTTAACACCAGGCCCCGGCAAGTGCTCGATTCCCGATCTGTCACAGACCTCGATTCTCTTCTAACCGGTGCGTGTGACCCCGTGGTGCAGTGGGCAATTGCTAGGCTGCTAAGCAAGAGGCCAGCAGTTCAACATCACCAGCTGCACCAGGGAGAGTGAGGCGGGCAGTCTGCTCCCATAAAGATTGACAGCCTCCGAGCTACAAACCCCTGCGGGGTCCCTGAGTCAGAATCAGCTTCATGGCTGTAGGTTTTTGGTTTGGTGTCCATTGAGTGGCTGTATCATAATTTATTTAATCCCCATTGATGGCAGGATCGGTTATGAAATGCTGCCATGAGGAGCTTTGACATACACCGTTTAATTTTTACCTATATACTCGAGTATAAGTCGACCCGAATATCAGCCGAGGCACCTAATTTTACCACAAAAACGGCATTAAAAATGTGCTGAAAAACTCGGCTTATACACGAGAATATACGGTATATGATTCTGCCTGAGAAGAAATGAGATCTCTTCCTAAGTGGTCAAGGAATGTGACCTGGTGATTTGGGGAGAGCTCCAGTCTGCCCTCCTGTGGAGGTCGTGCTAGTTAGCGTGCCACGCTCCCAGCCGCATTCTGTGTGGGCCTGAGTCTCACACCCTTGCAAACACCCTTTTAAAAACTTTTCTTTCCCAGTTAAAAAATGTGCATAATGCCTTGTGAGTTGATTTTCTCTTAATCCTAACAGTGAAGTTGAATACTTCCCTTGTATTTCCGGGCCCTCTGCATATCTGCCCATTTTTTCGGTTGGTTCGGTGTGATGGTGGTGTTGGTAAGTGTTTGTAGGACTCTGTAGAAAGGCAAGTAGCTCTCTGCCTGGGGTGTGAGTTGCTGGTATCCAGTGTGTCATCTAGGCCTTGTGACTTATTTCGTGTGACGTTTGCACACACACTTTCAAAACGTCCCTGTGGTTGAATTTAACGGTCTCCTGTAGTTAGTGTAATATTTAGAAAGACTTGTCCACTCTGGGATGAGTTTTCAAAGTGTCTTCCCACCCACTTTTCTAGGCTCTTTGGAGTTGTTGTGTTTAGTATTTGTATCTAGCTCCCCATTGGAGCTTGTCTCAGTGTGTGGCGTGAGGAGTGTTTTCATTTTAATGATGAATGAAACAAACCTTAAGTCAGAAATGTACTTAAGGTACAGAGTGCATCCGGGCCGCTCTAAGATTCAAACCCAGGGCTAATAACTGTCTCCCAAGTTCATGCTCTTAGGGTCAGACCTGCCATGTAGTGGGGCACACAGGACTGTGGTGAGGGTAGAAGGTGTTGCTGGGGGGGCAGGGGGCTGTGTTTCTCTGACACTCAGCCCTCCGTACTACCTGGCATGCACCCCTGAAGATGGTAGCCATGCTTGCTGAGCTTAGATAGATCTGGTGGATATCTGTCTTAATGCTTTTCCCTTCCTGTCCATCCAGGTTCACAGAATGATTGCAGAATTCAAGCTGATACCGGGGCTTAATAATTTGTTTGACAAGCTGATTTGGAGGAAGCATTCAGCATCTGCCCTTGTCCTCCATGGTCACAACCAGAACTGTGACTGTAGCCCGGTGAGCGAGGGGCCCCGGGACCAATGGGCTTTACTTGCAGGAGAGGTTGTCAAGCCCTCCTGCTGACCCTGCTCCCAAGGGGTAGAGCCGAGGTGGAAATCCCATCATTGGAAGCTCCCTTAGGGGCGGGTGTGTCCCTCTGAGAGACCCTCCAGCCTGGGGAGCTCACGTATCCCTGCCAGCCGCACCTTTCCCTCGGTCTGGGCTCTGTCTCTTCCCTACCCGGCCAGCAGGCTGCATCCAGAAAGGACAGTAGGTTACTTTTTTCTTTAAGGGTCAAGAACTCTTCTCTCAAGCCTCTCTCAAGGACCCCAAGGGAGCATGCTGGCCTGGGCCAAGTGGGGATATGGGGGGTGGGGTGCTCTGAATTAGTCTCTGCTCTCGGAGAGCCTCCTGTTTTCTTTCCAGAAGAGGAGGAAACGCCCTTGCCCTCCATGACAGGGAAGCAGCCTGTGCTCTGCTGCTGCTGCTGCTGCTGCTGCTGCTGCTGCTGCTGCTGCTGCTGCTGCTGCTGCTGCTGCTGCTGCTGCTGCTGCTTGACCACTGGTCCCTTTGCTCCTGTCAGATTCCATTTGAGTTCTTCATTTCAAGCATTCTTTCTGGCCTTCCCCCATACTGCTTGACCTTTATTCATTCTGCTGCATCCTGATTCTGCGGCATTTTCCCCTCTCCAGTCACCTGGGACCTGCTTATTCATGCTCTCTCTCCGCCTGCTCTCGTGCTTTCAGTGGGGTCCTCGGTCAGTCTTGGGCCGAGTGTGGCTCCATGAGGGGTGGCACTAGAGGAACGGAGATCCTCAGGGGCTCAGTTCCCCAGCGGGTGCCACGTTCTGGGAGGAATTCACAGAGCACTGGTGCTTTGGTTCCTGCCAGGCCCTCTAGAGAAAAAAGCAAGCCCAGGGCCAGGATTTAGGCTCAGTGTCTGCCCCTGCCTCCCAGGTGGTATGAGCCAGAGTTACCCTAACCAATCTTCCACCAACTTGCCCTGTTGGCATCCAAACCC
The DNA here is from genome assembly GCF_050624435.1 of Tenrec ecaudatus. Taxonomy (NCBI): domain Eukaryota; kingdom Metazoa; phylum Chordata; class Mammalia; order Afrosoricida; family Tenrecidae; genus Tenrec; species Tenrec ecaudatus. Next base: position 27,545,736 of record NC_134541.1, read on the forward strand.
GCTCCTCTGGACACCTGCCCTGTCTCACTCCTGTGGACTTCCATCCCTTTCTTTCATGCTCAGCCTGATATTTGAAATGATTTTGTTGTTATTTTTCATCCCAGGATGTTGGGGTGTTTTAATCAGGAAAGGATTGCACCTTAGCGCCCTCTGCTGTTGGTCAGATGTGGAGGTTGTACGTGAGGACAGAGGCTCCGAGAAGCCCAGTGACAGGCCAGGCTCTCCCCAGAGCCACTGCCCATTTTTCGTGGAGCCCTGTGCCTGGTTTTAACCCTGAGGATGTACATGTCTTCTAGGACATCACCCTGAAGATACAGTTTTTGAGGCTTCTCCAGAGTTTCAGTGACCACCATGAGTAAGTATGAGTACTTCCCGGGAAGGAGACTTGTGAGCTCATCTCCCACCAGCCTCTTCTCTCCTTCCTCCGCCCATTACTGGCTTCTGTGCAGGAGGAGGGCCCAGGAGCTAGTGGAAACCCGCAGTCACCTCAGCACCACCAAGTAGAGCCCACTGTTCCCTCCATGCCAGGCCCTGCGCTCAACCCACACCCATACCTCTGAGCCCTCACAGGCCCCCTTGGAGTCAGGGTCTCTCTCAGCCCTCTCTCCCAGAGGCAGGAGTGAGTAGGGCAGGGTCCCAGGAGCTGCCCCAGGGCTGCCCGGGCTGAGCAGTTTCCCTCCACAAGGCAGTGTGCGCTCCCTTTTTTCTTGGAGCACAGAATGCCCACTGGCTTTTGGCTCTTTGAGCCTCAGTAGAAAATGACTAGGGAAGTGCTTCTGCTGTAGGAGAGAGGTTTCTGGGAAGATGACTGGCAGCTGACCCTTGACCTTGAGGTTGGGGGCCGTGAGTGGAGGGCTCTGAGTTGAGCTTGAGCCCATGGGCAGCGGCTGCTTAGCTGGGCCCACTGTCGCAGCACTTCTGGCTGTATCCCCCCCTAGGAAATCCCAAACGGGAGGTTTACACTTGGAAAGTTGCCGTTTTTAAATATTCATCTCAGTTCTGTTAAAACTGTGAGACCTGGCAGATCATGCCTGAGGACAGATGTGGCCCCAGGGCCTCACTTTGCAACTTCCTTCTTGATCACATACATTACCATCCTCTTTATGAGAGGGCTACCTGGAAATGTGGGAATCCACTGAAAACGGTGCCAGTTTTTAAAGAATGTGCACTTTTTATTTCCCCTGGGACAGTGTACTTGCAGCCTTAGTTTTCTTCTCGTTCTTCAAATGTGGGCGCATCTCTGCGCCGGCGCGGTGCCCCGGGGCCTCAGTGATGAGCAGGAGGGCCCAGAGGTTGCAGTCTGGGAGGGATGACAGCCGCTAAGCCGAGACTCCCACCATGTGCCAGTGCACACAGACAATCAGATGACTGGGTTCCTGGCACGACCCTGGGAGAGAGCAGCTAGGATGGTCCCTGCTCTGATGGTGGTGGTCAGGAAGGAACGGCACAGCCACACATCCAGAGTCAGGAAGATGGGTTGGGTGGAAAGGAAGCACAGGACAGGAGCATGGTCTGTCCACAAAGTCCCTGTGTGAGGGAGCCAAGGCGTTGGGCTGGTCAGACCTCTCTCTGAGAGAGGCTGGAACATTAGCTGACAACCCCGATGGGCAGGCCATCATGGTTCCTGCTCAGAGGCTTGGCTCGAATTAATTCTCAAAGGAGTGAAAAGTAGTAAAACTGCTTTCAACAGGAGTGATGTGATCAGAGTCATCATTTTGAAGCTCACACTGTGTGTTACGTAGGGAATTGGTCTCTTGGAGAAAGAACCTAATTCAGTCACTCATACAGTGCTAATACTGGGCCTGGATGAGGGAGGGAGTGTCAGAGGCCCCCAAGCCCCTGACTCTGGTCACTGAGGGCATCCTGGTTGGGATCCTGGACTTGGACCTCCAGGCTTGAAGAGACAAATGATGAATTCGATTCAGACTCGTCGAGTGAAAGGTGCCTTTGAGAAATCAGATAGAGTGTTCAGAAGTTAGTGGGGAAGGGCCTGGCTGGAAGGAGCTCTGTCTGAGAACAATAGGCAAAAGAGAGCCTGGGCTAGTGTAAGAGCCCCGGTGCGGAAGGCCAGCTCAGGAGACTGAGGCAGGCCTGGGAAGTACCAGTGGGTTCTCAGATCCAGCCCCTCCACCAGAAGTGGGCAGGGGACCCCCCGCATGAGCCCCTTCCTGACCCAGCAGTGCCAGTGCCCACCCTTTACTCCTCCACCCATCTATGTCAGGAACAAGTACCTGCTGCTCAACAACCAGGAGCTGAACGAACTCAGTGCCATCTCGCTCAAGGCCAACATTCCGGAGGTGGAAGCCGTCCTCAACACTGACAGGTATGCCTAGGTGGGAGGGCTCACAGGGGCCCACACAGGTGGGCACACACCGTGGGCTTCCTGGGTGCTGGACACTGCCCTGGCCTTGCCTCCTGTAGCATCTCCCTGGGCCTCACAGCAGCCGGAGGAGAGGCGGGAGGCTCGAGAAGTTGCCAGCTGGAGGTCAGCTGTGCTGCTTTGCTTTATTTTTAAGGCAGTAAAATTCCGTGGGTTTAAAAAAAAAAAACATTTTAGAATTCTTTGTTCAAATGAAATCAGATGGACTTGCACCCTCATGTCTATAGTGGATAGAAGTAGAGCTGCTCTACTGAAAGGGCGTTTCAGGGTCCAGAACCCCCCATTATGGGCTCAGAGACACCTTCCTCACCTGCTGCTTTAGCTCAGGATCTGTAATGCTGAGGCCTGCCGGCACGAGTACTTTTCCACGGCCCAGCTAGGACTCAGAGCCTGCCCTATCCTGTTGTCACCAACTTGACCCCCCTGCAAGGCTCCATGGCGACCTGTATTCAAACCTGCTGTGGGTACAACTAACCAACCCCCCAGAAGTTCTGAGCCCTCCCTAAACGGCCTCTGACCCCTCCCAGAGGATCAACTAGGGAAAGCTGGTCTGTGCTTGGTGTGACGGATTGGCTACTTAGTTCTGACTGCAGGAGTCCCGAGCTGCTCTGGACCCAGGCAGATGGGAGCAGACTACAGACTAGGAAGTGTCCCCATCCCCATGTTCCATCACCTGCCTTCGCCAGCAGTGACCCACCCCAAGGACCCAGGACAGCAGTCCTTTGGCCACGTGGAGCTTGGCCCCTGTTAGCATTCAGGCCTGCCACCAATTTCCCCGTCTTTTATTTCAGGAGTTTGGTGTGTGATGGAAAGAGAGGCTTGTTGACACGCCTGCTGCAGGTCATGAAGAAGGAGCCGGCCGAGTCGTCCTTCAGGTGGGTCTGGGGTAGCTGCCGGCCACCCTGAAGGCTCCAGGAGCCCACGGGCTTCTAAAGTACTTTCTGTAGTCGCCAGCTTCTGCCCCCGAAGTCTGGTTTCTCTGGGGGGCAGGGGGCTCTGACTGCACTCTTCTTGTTGCATTGGCTCGGCAGGTGTGTGGTAGCTTCTGCTCCAGATCACTGTATATTTAAGAGTTGACCAAGCAGTTCGCAGGCAGGCAGAACCCAGTGAAAGAGCACAGATGAAAGAGGTCGGGGGGTGGTGAGGTAGCACGCGGTCCTTGTCACTTGGAGTTGCCTGTTTCACACAAGCAGGAGTGATAAAGCAGAGCAAAACAGCACAGCCTTTCCAGCTGTATGGCAAGGACTTGCATCAGGCTCTGCCCAGGACCTGTGGGAACCCAGGGATGGCCTCTTGCCCCTCCTGAGGGGAGCGCTCATAGACAGGCAAACTTCTCAGAGATCCTAAGACTCTTGTGAGATGAGTCTTCCAGGATAGGAGCAGGAGGTAGTAGGTAAAGGAAGCATTTCCCTAGGGCTGGGGTGGGAGCTGTCCGTAAGCTCAAGCCCAGATGTGCCGGGTTCAACCCTGCCTTGCCACCACCACCAGCACCACCCCTGCAGTTCTGCCCCCCGGGCCAGTAAGTCAACCCCAACCAGGTCTTCTCTGGGACAGCCCATCCGTGGTGGGGGCAGCACTTTCCACACGCCTGCCAGGCCCCTCCCGCTTGCCTTCCCCTTCCCCTCTCTGTCCTGCTGGGAGGCGTTTTCCCATGTGATTCACCAAGACCAGCCCTCTGTTCCCAGACACCATGATGTATGTGACAATCGAGTGGAAGAGGCTGTGCTGTCAGCTCTGTCCCAGTGGCTAGTTTGATGCCTAATGCTGAGTAAATAAAAGGCAGCAAGCACTCCCAAGCCCTTGGGAAAGGAGGGCCGCTTTAGCCACCTGGGCCAGGGGTCACCATTTGGGTCGCAGGTTTTGGCAAGCTCGGGCTGTGGAGAGTTTCCTCCGAGGGACCACCTCCTATGCAGACCAGATGTTCCTGCTGAAGCGAGGCCTTTTGGAGGTAATGGTCTGAGGTGCCAGGGTACCGTGTGCCCCGTGCCCCTGCCCACATAGCATTCCTGCCCTGAGACCTAAACCGTTTTTTCAAGAGCCGACCAGATCTCTTTAAAATGCCAGGCGGCCCTGCAGTTCGCTCGGGGTTTCCAAGTGCTGGTTCCCTAGGGGGTTGCTGCTTAAGGGGCGGCTGGGGGCTGGGGCAGGGTGGGGGTGGTCATCGAGGGAAGGTTAGAAGCAGTCCAGCAAGGCCTTTTGACCCTGAGGCTGCTTTGATCCAAACTAAAAGTTAATTTCCTTCTTTTGAAATAATAATCTGCAGTAAAAGTTTTATTTGTCAAAGGTGGGGGCACAAACTGGCCAACAATCTCATTGGTTTAGGGAAAAGAAAATTGATGCAGACAAGAAAGGAACCCAGGAAACAAGTCGTTTGTAAAATTCATAAGGAAAAAAAATCTAAAGCAAGGGGATCTAAAATCAGTGCAATCATGGTTTTAGAAAAAGATAAGTTATCAAGGAGTTAATTGGCTTCACATATTTGATGATGATTTATTGATTTTGGCATAAACTATATTGAAACAGTTTCATTCCTAAACACAAAACAAACCGTAGGGTCAAAATGTGCCCTGTCCCCTTCCTTGAAGCTCGGTCTTGCTTGCCCTGGCCATCTTGTCATCACAGAGCTGGCCACAGGCTTTAGCCGGGAGCACTGGGCCAGTGAAACAGGCCAGGGCTCCGTACCCCAGCCTGCCCTCCTCTGCCAGTTCAGAAGTAGCTCAGGCCTGGCCCTGCCCTGCCCTTGGAGCCACCAGCATCCTTAGGGGAGCAGTCTTCACTGGCCTGGGTGCCTGCTGGACGAAGATCCTGTGTAGGCTGCGTCCTTGTCCAGGCCTGGGGAGAGGTGGGCCCTGGGGCCCAGCAGCATTGGCGGTACCCCTGTGTCTCCCCCCCCCAGCACATCCTGTACTGCATTGTGGACAGCGAGTGCAAGTCCAGGGATGTGCTCCAGAGCTACTTTGACTTGCTGGGGGAGCTGATGAAGTTCAATGTTGATGCCTTCAAGAGGTTCAATAAATACATCAACACTGATGCAAAGGTAAGACAGCGCAGGCTCCCTGGGCTTGCTGGAGGGTGGGAAAGGCAGCATGACGCGCTGCTCTGGAGACCTCCTCTGCTGGGCATTCCCAATAAATGCTCCTCAACACCCAGAGAGACCCAGCTGCTAGTGGGATGTGAAACTGAAAAACCATCCTGAGGATGTGAGGTGGGAGGGCTGGACAGGGCCTGGGGCATTAGGCTCACAGATGGATGCATAGGACACTCAGCTGGGACTCCCAGGTTGATGATAGGAGTCCAGCACCCGGCTCTGCCCCCGGCAGCCCTTACCCACTTGGAGCCGCCCTTCTCCAGCCCTCCTTCTCCCGCTCAGTCCCAGCTCTGCTCCAGTTCCAGGTGTTCCTGAAGCAGATAAACAGCTCGCTGGTGGACTCCAACATGCTGGTGCGTTGTGTCACTCTGTCTCTGGACCGATTTGAAAACCAGGTGGACATGAAAGGTAAGGGAAGGCCAGGGGAAGTAGTGCATCAGCGCTGGTGCCGCACAGGCAGCCCACCCTCTAGGAGCCAGAAGGGACTAGACACCCAAGTAGGCCCAGCCCTGGTTGTGGCCGTGCGTGTCTCTCCAGGAAACTCAGCTCCCAATGGTCTCTTCATGTTGCCCTGTGCTGCTGTGATAGGGATCAGTGGTCTGGAGCCAGGTGGGATGAGTGAGGGTGGGAGCATTGAGGGCTTCTGGGGGCGAGGAGAGAGTCCCTGCGTAGACGAGTTGGCAGATTGCTGTGCTCTGGAGCATCTGGATTGGAATTGACAGAGGGGGACTCACAGGAGAGTCTGGCCCTGGCGAGGGCTTGCCTGGAGCCCTGGGTGGCCAGGCCAAACGCCACTTCTCAGCTGCTGCTCACCACCCTGCCTCTGTCCCCAGTGGCTGAGGTCCTGTCCGAGTGCCGCCTGCTTGCCTATATAGCCCAGGTGCCCACACAGATGTCCTTCCTCTTCCGCCTCATCAACATCATCCACGTGCAGACGCTGACCCAGGTGAGGGCCTTGACCAGCATACCAAGGAGAGGCAGGTAGAACTGGCTCCTCATCCTGGAGCCCAGTTGACCCTCGAGGTACATTTCCTGGAGCCCAGTAAACCCTCCCAGCCCGTCTGCCAGCTTTGCCCGTGCAGACAGGCTCGAATGCCCTGGGTCGTAGCAGGGGCTCACGGTAGAGCTGTCTCCTGGGGTCACAACTGAGCTGAGCACAGTTGGGATTGGCCGGCACTCTCCACACCCCTCCTGTGGAGCATGGCTTTGAGACCCTCCTGCTTCGCTAAGAAGCTGTGCGACTTTCCCTTCCTGAGGAGGCTTCTCATGGTGCAGCTGTGCTCCCACATCTCATACACACGCCATGGCCTCGGCCGGCTGGGTGAACAAGAAACTGGGCCCCCCTCTCCTGACATCACGATCCAGGGAACATTACAAGCCTCGCTGAGCTACTAGTGGGAAGGTTGAGGACGGGGGCTTCCGGCAGTGCTGGCCTGGCTCCTCCCACAGCCCTGCGCCAGGCTTAGCAGGGCAGCCCAGTAGTCAGCCCCGCCTGATTGGGGCCTGGGTCTTTGCAGGAAAACGTCAGCTGCCTCAACACCAGTCTGGTGATTCTGATGCTGGCCCGGCGGAAAGAGCGGTTGCCCCTGTATCTGCGGCTGCTTCAGCGGATGGAGCACAGCAAGAAATACCCAGGCTTCCTGCTCAACAACTTCCACAGCCTGCTGCGCTTTTGGCAGCAGCATTACCTGCACAAGGACAAGGACAGCACCTGCCTGGAGAACGTGAGTGCCCTGCCCTTCCTGGGTCAGCGGACCATGTGGGTTGGGATGAGTGACACCCTGTCCCTTTACCAAGGCACCCTCTGTGGGTGCTGGGCTTGACCTGGGTCCTCTCCAGGCGCCCCCCAGCCCCTCTCTCTTCACCCAGAGCTCCTGCATCAGCTTCTCATACTGGAAGGAAACTGTATCCATCCTGCTGAACCCAGACCGCCAGTCTCCCTCGGCCCTTGTCAGCTACATCGAGGAGCCCTACATGGACATAGACAGGGACTTCACTGAGGAGTGACCTTGGCAGGCTGCTGGGCTGGGCCAGTTCGGTGAGCGTGGGTGCTTGTGCCACATGCCCTGCTCCCGTCCCTTCCCCACCTCCCTGCTGCTCTCTGCCTGCCCCAGGTTTTCAGTGCAGGTTTGGTGGGGAGCACGTCTTACAAGTCCTTGGGCCTAAGAGCCCCAGGTCAGTGGGGAGCCTCAGTTCCCTCCAGCCCCATGATGAGGACAGGGCACTGTGCCCCCTTTCCCTTCAGAATCTAGAGGTAAGGGGGCATTTCAAACAGCTGTCTGAGTTCATCTGTCAGTACCAGGGTGGGGAGGGAGACAGGGCACCCTCCCCTCAATCTGTGAGCCAGGCTTCTGAGCCCGGGGCAGGGGTGGGGGAGAAGAGAATGCCCCTCACCCTGCCCACCTGTTCTCTGGTTCTGTTTGCCCATTGGCCGCTATGTTCATCCCGTGGGGGTTCCCTCTAGCAGTGAGGGGTCCTCCTCTTCCTGTGGGGCCCGGGGTGGCTGTGCCCAACCCCAGAGCAGGGTGTCCTGACCAAGCTCACACACAGGCGCCTGGCTGGAGCCCACCCTTGGCCCCTCCTTGTGTTGCCAATTTATTAACAGCAAATAAACCAAGTCAATGGAGACTATTAAAAGAACTTTATTTTAAGTGGCAGTTGTGGACCTGACTTTTGTCCTTGGAACCCCAGCCCTAAGTGAGGGTGCCCATGAACTGCAGGTTGTGGCCTTTCTTCAGGGTCCACCGGGCTCCAGGGAGCAAAGCCAACACCACTGTCCCTTGGCGCTCAGGGGCTGGGGCTGCGTGTCACTCCTTGTGCTGAGAGGGGAGGAAGCTGAGCAAGCTGCAGCATGCCTGCCTGCCTCCCCGCCCACCCAGCAGGGGAAGCCACACTGCACCACTTACCTTGGGGCCCAGGGCATCCCGGGTCCTCGCACGCAGCTTGTTGGCCTGTGTCTCAGCCATGTCTGCTCGCTCCTCTGCGTCATCCAGCTCATGCTGAGCCTTGCGATACTTGGCCAGGTTTGTGTTGGCCTGCTGCTCCTATGGACACAGTAGAGCCTTAGCTGACCATGTCAGTTGACTGCTCCGGAGACACTGCCCGCAGCCACCCCCTCAACGTGGCAGCGACACTCGATTCAGAGGTAACCCTGTGGCAAAACTACTCCAGCAGAGAGACGCATAAGATCCACCAGGACAATGGGGTCACCAAGCTGGAAGGATGGAGCCTCTTGCTGTTGTGCATGTCCCCCGGGACCAGGGCTGGCCACATGCCCTGAACCCCTAGTTGTCAGAGCCAACGAGTGCAGTGGAGTCACAAGAACCCCACCACGGTCTTGCTCACCGCCTCCTCAAACTGGCGCTTGTAGCTCTTGACCTTGCTCTGCAGCTTGTCTACCAGGTCCTGCATGCGGGCCAGGTTCTTCCTGTCCTCCTCAGCCTGAGCAGACAAAGGAGACTCGTGTTTGGCCTGACCTGGCCAGCCCAGGACTGCCCACCAGGGCATCCAGGCCCCTACCTGGTAGGCGAGCTCCTTGACATGGCGCTCGTGCTTCCGCACACCCTTGAGGGCCTCCGAGTGCTTCTTCTGCTCGGCATCCAGCTCAGCCTCCAGCTCCCGCACCTTCAAGAGCAGCAGATGGACCTGATGCTTAAGCCTGCCCTCGAGCTGACCCGCCCTGGTCAAGGGAAGGGCCATGAAGCATGGCACACACCTTGGCCTCCAGCTTCTGCACCTGCTTCTTCCCGCCCCGAAGGGCAGCTTGTTCCGCTTCCTCGAGCCGGGCCTGTAGCTCCCGCGCCGTCTGCTCCAGGGTCTTCTTCATGCGCTCCAGGTGTGCGCTTGTGTCTTGCTCCTTTTTCAGCTCCTCGGCCATCATGGCCGCCTGGGGGCGGAGAGGTGGTAGTCAGGAGCTAACCAGTGCCATGGAAGGCGGCTCTTTGGGACCTGCCTTGAGTCCCCCACGGCCCTGGCGCTGCCGTACATCAGTGATGGCTTTTTTGGCCTTCTCTTCAGCTTCCCGCCTCTCCTGGGCAGCCTCTTCCATCTCCCCGCTCAGCTGGGCCAAGTCCACCTCGAGCTTCTTCTTCTGACTCAGGAGGCCTGTGTTCTGGGGGAAGCAAAGCCTCAGGGCGGGCTGGCCGACCAGCCGACCGCCACTCCACTCATCCTCGTGAGTGCTGGGTCCCCACCTGCGAGTGCAGAAGGTTCAGGCGCTCCGTGGCCTCCACCAGCTCCTGTTCCGCCAGCCGCCGGCAGCGCTCACCCTGCTCCAGGGCGGCCCGCAGTTCCTCCAGCTCTGAGGCCAGCAGAGCAGCCCGCCGCTCCAGGGCCTGCGCCTGCTCACGGAGCTCGGCTGCCAGCCGCTGCTCCTCGTCCCGGCCCGCCTGCTCCTCTTTGAGCTGGGCCTGCAGCAGCCGGGTGGCTGCCTGGGCCTCCATGGCCTGCCGGGTGGCATGTCCCAGCTGCAGCTCCAGGTCATTGAGGTCACCTTCCATCTTCTTCTTGAGCCGCAGGGCCTCATTGCGGGCCCGTGTCTCTGCGTCCAGCGAGGCCTGCAGGGACTCCACTGCCCGCTGGTGGTTGCGCCTGTGGGGGCAAAGGGAGAAGCTGTTGGAATTGTCCCGAGGACTGGAGATGTGGGCTCCTCCCGGTCTCCCTAGTGCTGCCCCACCAGAGTTAGTTCATGGGCAAGAGAAGGGAAGCTCAGGAGCAGATAGGTGGACTGGATCAATCCCACTTGTTGGGCACATCCTCTACCTGCTGAGAGGCATCGCCGAAACGGGCAGTGGTCCCTACCTAGGAAAGTACTCAAGGAGGGCAAACGGGATGTAGGGGCTCAGCAAGCACGGGGGGCCCGCTTTCCCCTGGGGCCCAGGGGGAGAGGGTGGGTGGACAGGCCCTGCATCCCACACCTGAGATTAGCACACTCTTCATCTTTCTCTGCCAACTTCCGGTCCACTTCAGCCTTGACTTGTGAGAGTTCTAATTGGATCCGCAGAGTCTTGGTCTCCTCCAGCTCCAGAGCCCCCTGGGGACAGTGGGTAGTATGGGAGTGGGGGCATAGGCACAGGGTCGAGGAGACTAGCACCTATCCCCCCCTTCCCCTGCGGCCAGCTCCTGACCTCGGCCTCCTCCAGGGCCGCCTGCAGCTCACTCTTCTCCCCTTCTAGCGCCTTCTTTGCTTTCTCCAGCTCCTGGATGCTCTTCCCACCGAGACTAAGCTGGTCTGTGAGGTCACTGATCTCCTCTGCAAGACAGACAGCACTGAGAGCCCAGCCCAGGTTCCTTATTCACACCGAAGTCCAGGGTGACTGCCCCTCAAGCCCATGTGACGGAACTGATTCTCAGATGGCTCCAGACCCCTTTGATCTTGGGAGGGCTGAGAGGTGACTCCAGCCTCAGGGCAGCAGTTCCATGACCCAGGGACGGGCCCTACCCTGCAGGTTCTTGTTTTCCCGCTTGAGCGTCTCCAAGGCCTCCAGGGCCTCCTCGTGGCTGTGCCTCAGCCGGAAGAGCTCCGTGCCCAGACTCCGAGCCTCCCTCTGGGCCGCCTCCAGCTCCCGCTGCGTCTCCTCTTCCTGTCGCCGACGCTCCTCCAGCGCCCGCTCCAAATGCCGCTGCTTCTTGTCCAGCGCTGCTGCTGCAGAGGTGGCCCGCTCTAGCTCCAGGGTCACATCCTCCGACTCCGTCTGCAGCCGCAATTTGGCCTTCTCCAGCGAGGAGCATTTGGCGTGCGCAGCCTCTACCCCCTCCTCTGCCTCCTGCAGCCGCAGAGCCAGCTTCTTCCTGGGCCGTAGAAGCAGACGGGGCATGGACTGGAGCTGACCACAAGTGACCCAAGCAGGACTCAGGCAAAACCCCAATGTATCAAAAACATTGGTGCACACGGGGGTTGGTCAGCAAACTCTGGCCAGGGCCAGATAGCTACATGGTCTAGCCTTTCCAATGTCTGTCTCAGCTGCCTGGATGGTGTCATTAGGCGACAGTATGTGAATGAATGGGGGGCTGTGTGCCCAGAAGCCTCATTATTAAAAAGGTGGTTAAGACAGGTTAGGTTTGGCCCAATTTGCCAAGCCAAGTTGTTCCTAGAGGTCGCTCTTGCTTTCTCTGCTTTGTGGGGGGCAGGCACAAGTACAGACAGACGGGAGCTGAGGGGGCCGGACCACGGAGGTCCGCACAGCGGCCACCGCTTTCTTTACATCACCCGCATTTCTTGAGGGAGGAGGCCATGCTGGCTTCTGGTTTGAAGAGCTTGATGCCATAGAACAAAGGCCTTCAGGGCAGGGGCAGGCTGAGGCAGGCGGGCACTCACTTGGCCTCCTCCAGTTCCTCTGTCCTCTGGATGGCGTCCGCCTCATACTTGCTCCTCCACTGGGCCACCTCGGCATTGGCCTTGGACAGCAGCCGCTGCAGCTCAGCCTGGGCCTCCGCCTCCTCCTCGTGCTGCTCCCGCAGGAGGTCGCAGTCGTGCCGCAGCGCCTGCACGGCGTGGGCCAGCGCACTCTTGGCCTGCAGCAACACGGGGCCTCAGCGTTGGGCCCATGGCCCTGACACACACACCACCACCAGCTCAGTGGCAGCCAGTGCCTGCCCACCTTGCTCTCCTCCTCCAGCTGCCTCCGCAGCTCCTCCAGGCTCTGGGCAGCCGAGGTCTTTCCACGGCTTAGCTGGCTGAGCAGAGACTCCTTCTCCTCCAGCAGGCGGCTCAGCTCCCCTGAGGGTCAAGGGGGGCAGGTGGGGCTGGTCAAGCAGGTCCCGGTGTGGGGGGGGGGCAGCCGAGCTCAGGCTGGGCCCTCACCGTTCTCTGTCTGTAGCCGCCCGCGCTGGGTGCTGGCGTCCCCCAGCTGCCGCTGCAGCTCCTCCAACTTGATCTTGGCCTCACTTAGCTGGTCCTCGTATGTCCGACACAGCTTCTCTGTGCTGGCCTGGCACCCAGGGTCACACGTCAGGAAGAGTTTGCAAACGAGAGGGCAGGGTGGGTTAGATAGGAATCGGGAGATTTTAGCCCCGGGTTCCAGGTCGTGATTCTGCTGGGTTCATAGCCAAGCGGGTATCAGTGAAGTGAGCCAGCTCGTCAGGTGACCAGGATATGGTTAGGGTAGTTTGAGGGTGGAGGTAGTCCAGGCCGGAGGGAGGTCGTCAGAGGGCAGCAGTCAGGATTAAGTGGCTCAGAGGTCAAACTCAGGTTGGACATTAGTAGTCAGATTAGAGGTCAAGGATCAAAGGTCAAACCTAGAATTGGATGCAGGCTCAGAAATGACCTGGAGTTGGGGACTAATTTAGGAGCCAGAACGAGTCAGGATTGCTTTAGTCCAGATGGGCCAGGGTGGCAGGGCGGAGCAAGGGCAGGGCTCAGGGCTGGAAGCCTGAGACCAGGTCGAGGAGGGAGGGCAGGAGCAGAGAAGAGGGTGGACGCAGCAGACACCTTGCCCCGGGCCAGCGTCTCCACGTTGGCGCCCAGATCATCCACCTCCATGCGGAGCTCGCTCTTCTCCTTCTCCAGCTTCTGCCGCACCCGCTGCAGGCTGTCCACCTGCTCGCTCAGCTCGGCGGCGCTGTCGGCCTGCTTGCGCCGCAGCGCCGCCACCGTGGCCTCGTGCCGCAGCGCCGCCTCCTCCAGCTCCCGCCGCAGCCGCCCCAGCTCCGCCTCACGCTTGCGGCAGCCCTCGCGCTGCCCGGCCGACGCGCCGCCCGCCTCCTCCAGCCGCTCGCTCAGCTCCTCCAGCTCCCGGGCCGCCTCGGCCCTCTGCTTCTCCACGCGCGCCCGGGCCGCCCGCTCGGCCTCCAGCTCTTCTTCCAGCTCCTCTGCGCGAGCCTGCAGCGCGGGGATGGGGGCAGGCAGGTGGTGAGCAGCGTCCCTCTGGGCCTTGACCCTGCAGCCCCTTCCCCCCCACACACACACCTGCAGCTCCTTCCCCATCCACCCCCACACACACCTGCAGCTCCTTGATCTTCTTCTGCAGCTGAGCCCCCAGGAGCTGCTCGTCCTCCACACGCAGGCTCAGCTGACTCAACTCGGAGTCCTTCCTGGGATGGCAGGGTGGTCATGAACCCTGGACCCTACCAGGCCCAGGGCCCCAGAGAAACACCCCACCACCATCACCCACCCACACACCCCACCCCCAAGGACACAGCCTCCTCAAATGACCTCCCCACGGCCTGGTCCCAGCCCAGACCCCCAAGTCGAGTGAGCGCAGGACCCGTTAGGGAGGGACTTATTTGCAGTCTGAGAGCGTGAGAACTGGAGTGCAGGTGTGGTCACGTCTGCCGCCCACCCCCATGCCTACTTCTTGAGCTTCTCCTCCAGCTGCTGCTTGTCCTGGGCGGCGTCTGTCACGGTCTCCTGGGTCAGCTTCAGGTCGCCCTCGAGCTTGCGCTTGGCCCGCTCAGAGTCTATGCGGAGTTTCTTCTCCTGCTCCAGGGAGCACTCCAGCTGTGGGAGGACCGAAGGTCAGCGCAGCCAGGCCAGCCACCGCCCCGCGCCAGCCCCACCCCACAGTCCTCAGCGAGGCCCACTCACGTCCTCCACCTGCTGCTCCAGCCTGATCTTGGCCTTGGCCAGGGCGCTGACCCGATCCTCCTCCGCCTGCAGGTCGCCCAGGGCCTGCTGGTGGGCCTCTTGCAAAGCCTTCTTCTCTTTGCTCAGCCTGGCCACCGACTCATCCAGTGTGGCCATCTCCTCCGTCAGGTTCTTCACCTGGGCCGGGCCAGGGTCACCATGGACATGTACATCCCTCCCCACACTGGCTGGTCTGAGCAGCCACGGGCTCGAGTCAGCTCCATCTAGCTATGGGACCTTTAGCGTCTGTCTGTGGTTCGTTCTGGCCCCGAGTCCTCCCCCTTTCTCTCCTCAGTAAAGGAAGTGCTTCCTTTGACCCCACCAGACAGCTGAGGGACTGAGGCCTACAGAGGGTAGTGGGCGCAGGCCTGGCAGAGCCCCAGCAGAAGTGGCATCGGCCCAGCTCTACCTTGTTCTCAGTGGCCTGCTTCTCCTTCTCGGCCTTGGCCAGTGTCAGCTCCAGGTCATCAATGTCCTTCTTGAGCTCCGTGCACTCGTCCTCCAGCTTGCGCCGGCGGGCGGCCAGGTCCGCGTTCACCTCCTCCTCGTCCTCCAGCCGCTCGCTCATTTCCTTCACCTTCGCCTCCAGCTGCACCTTGGACTTGATCAGCAAATGGCAGCGCTCCTCAGCGTCCGCCAGGTTGTCTTGCTCCTGGAGGACGAAGGGGTGGGGCAAGGGCTAGGCAGGATCAAGTAGACCGGTCGAAGGACCCCAGCCCGACCGCCCACCGGGCCCCAAGAATAGAGGCCATCTGTCCACCATCTGCTGTGCTCTGAAGGGGCTCAGGTGTGGGGCACTGGGAGAGGATGGGGCAGGGCAAAAGGGAAGGTCGGGCAGGCTGGGGTGGCCCAGACAAGCCCACAAAGGTTCTAAAAATGAAGCCCTGTACCAGTTTGACCAGAGCAGGGCTAAGCCTTCTGGGGTGGGGAGGTGCTGAGGGCAGGGGTTGTTCCTGAATCTCCCCCTACTGTTTCCCCAGGGCCTAGTTGAGCAGTTGTCCCTGTGTGAGCGAGCTGGTGAGTTGCGGGACCTCGGGGCCATCGCACCAGCGCTAGCCTGAGACTGGCACACAGGTGGTTCTCAAGAGTCTGCTGAGAGAAGTGGCTCTGTGGACTTGGGGGGATTCTGGACTGTCAGTAGTGCCTGGAGCATGGGTATGCTTTGAGGACACAGTGCTGCCAGGGTGGGGGGTAGAGGCTCCCTCTGCAGCTTTCACAGGGTGCCAGCTTGGGCACCACATGAGCAGGGAAGGTAGACGGACACACGGAGGCTGGCCAAAGCCCAGAGGCAGGAAGCACCTGTGTGGCCCTGGGCAGGAAGCAGGGAGCATGCCACAGACCCACAAGGCTCACCCCGGCCAAGGGTCTGGTCAGGTGGCTCCTCAGAGAAGACCAAGCACCAGGGCGAAGCCTGCCGCCCGCACCCCGCCCCGCCCCACTCACTGCCTGCAGCTGCAGGGCCAAGTCATTCTTCTCCTGGGTGACGCTGACGTGTGTCTCCTCCAGCTCCTGGCGCTTGGCCTCAGCAGTGGCCAGCGCCCCTCGCAGTCCCCACAGCTCTGCTCGCAGGGCCGCCAGCTCCTCCTCAGCCTGCGCCGAGCGAAGCAGGGGCTTCATCTTGAAGAAGAGTTTCATCCATGACCAGTTCTTGACGGCATTGAAGGCGCGGATGTTCCACTGGATGGTGAACAGGGCGTCCCTGGGCAGGGGTGGCGGCTCAGTGCTGTGCCCTCCGTGGGCCGGGCTCTGCCCTGGGCACCCTCCCTGAGTTGTCTCCCTGGGTCTTGAAGGGGGGCCTGGGCCCTGTTTTATAGGTGAGGCCACACAGCTCGCTGGTGGGAGCATGGGTGTCCGGAAGCCACCAGCAGTGGCCCCAGTTCTGGAGTCAGGCTGGTGGGCTTGCACTCCCGTGCCAAGCCCTCGCCAGCTGCTGTGTGTCTCGGACTGACAGGCAGACAGAGGTTCTCACAACCGCCCCCTCTGGGGATGGTCTTACATTAAACCAGGTCATGCAGATAACTCCAGGGCCCGGCTCTTAGCAGTGTCCCTAGCACTGCTAGCTTTACTCTGGGCGTGCCCTGGGCTGGCCTGAAGTGCAAGGGCGCCGCACCCCATCTGTGAGGCAGCAATGGAGACTGGGCTTGGGCGGACACAAGCAATCCTTGTCCCTTCAGATGCTCTAACCAAACATGGGGGGTAACCAGATGACAAGGCCTGGAGTGTGGCTCTGTAGTGTGAGCTGAGGGACAGTGGCCTCCCCCCCTACCGCTCTCTCACACACACCTGCCTCCCAGCAGGCGCCGGTACTCCAGGCGCATGAGACAGCCCCGGCTCCTTGCCTGCAGCAGCGTCAGGACCTTCGCCAGACGCTGGTCTCGAAGTTCTTCCAGGGTCCCCAGGAGCCCGGCCTTGAAGAACACCTGGAAAGGAGGGTGTGAAGTTGGTCTGGGGTCACAAGGGACCCCAACTCCTAGCACAGCCCCTGCTCAATGGGGTCAGCCTAAGCGCTGCCCAGTGGGGTGGCCTGACCTTGGTGTGGCCAAACTGGTACTGGGTGTGGTCCAGGGCCAGCGAGGCCAGAAGCTGCTCGGTAGCCTTCCTGCTGTCCACAAAGGTGTCATCGGGGATGGCGCTGGGGTTCAGGATGCGGTACCTGGGAGGACGGGGCAGAGCTGCTCAGGACAGTGACTGAGGGGGAGGCCGAGAAGGCTGGGGTGGCGTGAGGGGAAGTCACTGCTGGATCCTCGCGTTGGGACAGAGGTACCACCACGGGCTGGTGGGCACTGGGCACACGTTGCCTAAAGACTTGGGACTGTGCCTACATGCCATCGGTAGTCAAGGTCTTCAGAAGGTTGAAGCTTTCACCAAAGGCATGTAACAGTTTCATCATTAGTAAGGTCACTGAGATAAAGAAGGTGATCTTGCTATACCAGGCCACAAACTGGACAAATGTTTGTGAGACAATTCTTATAAAAATGAGCAAGGGCTCCCAGTTCTCCCACTCCTGGCGTGGACACGCCTGCACACCTGTGTGGGGTAAGGCTGGCTATGGAGCTCTAGAACCTGGAAAGGCCCCTCCAAGAGGGCATTTAATAGATTAAATAAAGGAGACTATCAGATATTTGATAGCCATAAAAACTTGAAAGTGTAGATTGAGGCCTGATGATCAGGAACCATCTCCAAACCCACTGCCATTAAGTCGATTCCGACTCACTGTGAGCCCCTGGGCCAGAGCAGAGACGTGCCTGTGGGCTTCTGAGAAGGGATAACTCCTGATGGGAGTAGAAAGCCGCCTCTTTCTCCTGAGGAATGGCTGGTGGGTTTGAACCGCTGACCATGTGGCTAGCATCCCAGTGGGTAAGGCACTATGCCACAAGGCTCCTTCTCAAAACAAGATTGCCAGGTGGAAAGAAAAAAATGGCCACCAACTGGGGGTGGGGTGGGGGTGGCTATTAGCCTAAATTTACATGTATGAGGGGGACCTCCATGGGAAAATGTAATTAATAAAGCTGCAATACTTGTTTTAAAAAAGAGAATGGGATAAAATAATAATTTATAAATTATCAAGGGCTCATGAGGAAGGGGGGAGTGGGAGGGGAATGAGCTCATTCTAGAAGCCCAAGCAGAAAGCGAGTGTTTTGAGAATGATGAGGGCAACGAATGTGTAAGTGTCCTTTACACAGCTGATGTATGTGTGGATTGTGATAAGAGTTGTAAGAGCCCCAATAAAATGGTTTTTTTAAAGAGCGAGAATGGAATTTCTCCGTGAGCTTTTTGAAGCCGCTCACCCTGTACGAATGTGGGCGACCATAGTAACTTTTGAAAGGAGGCGAGAACGACAGACTTCAGTCCGTCCAACACCCACCTGTACAGGGAGGGGAAGGAGCTCAGAGGAGTGACGGACACTCCTGTGGACCGAGCTGGATACCAAGTTCAAACCCCGTTCCAACTCGGAGACCCCTCGGCAGAGCAGGCTCCCAAGGCAGTAATGTTCACGGAAGCAGACAGATAGCCAAGTTTCCTCCTTCGGAGCAGCTAGTAGGTTTGAACTGCTGACCTTCGGCTACCAGTGGGGTGCTTTAACCACCACATCACTGCAGGGAGGTACTAACCGCTGCCGGAAGTCGGCGTAGAGCAGCCGGTTGGGGAACCCTTGGCGGCAGATCCGGATTCCCTCCAAGACCCCATTGCAGCGTAGCTGGTGGAGCACCAGGAAGGCATCCATCACCCCTGGACGGACGGGGGGGGGGGGGGGGGGGGGTTCAAGGAGAAGGTCAGAGATCAGTGGATGCACCTTCAGAGCCAAGGAGGAAGAACAGGTTTACGGAGGGCCAGGCAGCGCCTGAACACAGGGCAGATGCAGCTTTCTGGGCCTGGCCTGCTACCCTGGCACCAATGTGTCCCCACCCCCACCAGGTCAGCCCTGGTGACTACCTGGGGTCTTGTTCTCGTTGGGGACGATGCAACGGACAAAGTGGGGCTGGGTGGCCCGCAGGTTGGTCATCAGCTTGTTCAGGTTCTCCTGGAAGGGGGACAGAGTGGGGAGAAGGCACAAGGGCAGAGAACCAGAATTGGATAGTGGACGCGTGCCTAACCTGCCTTGGCACCGCTGTTTCCCCAACTTCTGATCCATATAGGTGGCCTTCTTACCTCGTCTCCGGATGGGTTCCCCTCGCCATCCCCAAAGCCTCCCTCACCCGTCCCACCAAGTCTCTGCCCCACCGCTCCACCCCCCCACATACCGGGGTTGAGTCCCCAGCCCCCATGCCTTCCATGCCAGCCCTGCTCAGGCAGCGTGGGGACGGGAAGCAGCACAGACTTGCTGTGATGTTCACGTGGACAGGAGTTAAACATCACTGCAAGTCTTAACGGCCACCCGCCCGGGGAGCAGTGGGCAGAGCAGGGGGTGACGGCAGGTTGCGGACCCACCCAGGGGCCAGTGTGTGTGCAGTGGGCGGGGGGGGGGGGGGCTCACCTTATGCAGCTGGGACACCGTCTGGAAGGATGCCGCCTTCTTACGCTTCTCTTTCACCCCTGACTTGGGGGGCTCAGCTAGGAGGGGCAGGGGGCAGCCGTCACTCCAGGGGTGTGACTGTGACACCACCACCCCCGCTCCGCAGGGGAAGGGACAGCAAGCTGGGCCCTGGGAACCCACTGGAGCAGGAGCCCGCGTAGTTCTCGTAGAGCATGGCCAACAGCCTGTTCTGTGACTTCTGGAAGATGGGGACCACCGTCTCGTTCAAGGGGTCCTTGTTTTTCTCCAGCCAGCCCACGATGCTGTATGGTACCTTGCAGGGCGGGGCGAGGTAGGGTTGAGTGGCAGGGGCGGGGGGAGCAGTGGGGAGGAGGGTGACTGCCAGTGGGGCCCAGCAAGCACCTACCACGCCTGCGTAGTGGACCACCTCGAAGTGGGCCTGGTACTTGCGTTTCTTGTCAGGCCGTGGCTGCTGGAAATTGGGCGACTTGCCCGCGTGGTTGTCATAGAGCTTGGCCCGGAAGCTGGCGTCGGAGGCCTTGGGGAACATGCACTCCTCCTCCAGGATGGAAAGGATGCCCAGCGGCTGGGGATGGGGGGCACGTTTGGGGGAGTCTCAGGCCCTCTGTGAAGCCAGCCTATCCTTCCTGGTGGAGTTTAAGTCCCCGCTCCTCAAAGCCCTGAGCTCTTGGAGTCTTTCCAGACCCCCACCTCGGCCATCTCCCTCCAGGGACAAAGAGCCAAGAGCCCCGGCCTCCTGGTAAGGGGGGACTTCCAGTGCCCTGGGTGGCTTGCAGCCTCGAGTTCACACGGCTCATAAGCCCAGCGCCAGTGAGTACATGATGGGTAGACCTGCCCCTGTGGGTGTCCAAGACTAACCCAGTATAAGATCCACATCTTTCTCACACAGAGCTGCTGGCAGTTTTGAACTGCCGACTCGGGCTCAGCAGCCCACAGTGCAACTACCAGGCCTCCAGGGCTCCTTTCTTGGCTCACAAACAGTGTGAAACTCAGCACCCATTCTCCCCCCACACCATGGTCCCACCCAGACATGACCAGAGGCAGCAGGAAAGGAAAGACACCGAGTCTGTAGCTCAGCTGGCTCGAGGATTAGCTGTGGGGCCTTTAGATCTTGTGAAGCCTCAACTCCCTGGCCTGCACATGGGAAAATGGAACCCCTCAATGGCGGTCCTTTATAGCAAAAGGCTGCCGACCACCGAAGTGGCCAATGCTACGGAAGGACAGGACTACAGTGGTCGCCAAGCGCCTGCTGCCTGGATGAGCCTGCCTTCCTCAACAACACCCAGTCCAGGTGTTCGAGGAACAATGGAGCAGCCATCAGGAAAGGGAAAAGGTGGCCAAGGCGACAAATTTGGAGGAAATGAACCAAAGTGCGACAGAGCCCAGAGTGCAGGGGTTAAGTGCTCAGCTGCAAACAAAAAGGGCAGCAGTTCAAACCCACCAGCTGCCCCTCAGCAGACAGATGGGGCAGTGTGCTTCCACCAGGGTTCATCTCAGAACCCCCATGGAGCAGAGTCTGTCCTGTAGCTTCGCTGAGTGACCTGACCATGCCCAAGGACAGTGGGTTAGCCTAGCCACTAAGGTGAAGCTTGGTGTCCTCAGGCTCTCGCCCCGCTGTTTCACAAATGTTCTTTCTTCCATTCTCTGAAGAATGCGGACATTCTGTCACTGCTGTTTCATAACAAAGCACGCGCGCGCGCACACACCCTGCCTTGCTCCCCGGGCAGCTCGGAGGTCCTGGTGGTGTGGCGGGGTCCTGCAAAGCTGTGTGCGCCCAGGAGGGGCTGTTGTCATGGGCCCTGGACACACCCACCGATGCTCCATCTCCACCGCCCACACTCAAGTTCAGCTCATCACACAGACACACAGACACACAGACACTCCCCCATGCGTGCTCACACACGGCACGCAGGGCCCTGACCCCGGGCCCCACCTTCTCGATGAGGTCGATGCAGGGCTGCAGGTCGAGGCCGAAGTCGATGAAGACCCAGTCGATGCCCTCGCGCTTGTACTCCTCCTGCTCCAGCACGAACATGTGCTGGTTGAAGAACTGCTGCAGCTTCTCGTTGGTGAAGTTGATGCACAACTGCTCGAAGCTGTTGAACTGCGAGGATGAAGGGTGGCCTCAGCAGGCCTCCTCGCAGATGGGGAGCAGGCATGTCCGCCAAAGTCCACCAGGGCCTCTCTTCGCCCTGGGTCCCGCCCAGCCCAGACACACCTCAAAGATCTCAAAGCCAGCAATGTCCAGGACCCCGATGAAGAATTGCCGGGGCAGCTTGGTGTCCAGCGTCTGGTTGATCCGAGACACCAGCCACCGGAACAGCCGGTCATAGGTGGCCTTGGCCAGGGCCCCCACGGCAAACACCACCTGGAGGCACAACAAGGCTGGACTGGTCCTGGCCAGGAGAGGAGCTGGGCCCTAGTGGCCCCAGGATGGCCCATGGTGGCCCCAGCTGGCCAGCAGCCCACCTGCTCCACGCTCTGGCCCTTGGTGACGTATTCATTCCCCACCCGGACCCGGGGGTGCAGCAGGCCTTTGAGGAGGTCCCCACTGCTGACACCCATCAGGTAGGCGGCCTTGTCAGCACCTGGTAGGGCACAGACGAAGGGTGAGAAGGAGCGGGCCCCCCATGGGAACACCTGGGGGATTCAGAGGTGGAGCTGGTGCGGGTCGTAGTTGAAAGCCAGCAGTTTGTAAGCCAGGAGGTTGGGGATCTGGAGTTGAAGAATGCAGGCCTATAAAGCTGAGGTCAAAGGTTCTGGGGGCAGGGTGGGCCGGACTCCCTCACTCTCGGTGCCGTCAGCCTCGGCCTGCTCCTCCCGTTGCTTCTGCTTGAACTTCATGTTGCCGAAGTGCAGGAGGGCGCCCACGATCTTATAGCAGGCGCACTTCTCTTCCGTGCTGAAGCCCAGGATGTCCATGGCATGCTGCACCGGGGAGTGCCCAGAAGTCAGGGCACCACCAGGGCCAGCTACCCAGCCTCTCCACCCGCTCACCCCCCAGCCCCACCCCAGGGGCCCCGCCCCGCCTGTACGTCGGTGGCAATGAGCTCCTCCCCATCATCCATGTTGTCCACTGTGATAACGCCCTGGCTGCAGAAGTGGTAGTCGTAGGGGTTCATGGACAGCAGCAGCATGTCTGGGGGTACAGGGGCAGGAGAGGCAGTCGGGCTGTGTTCAGCCCTCTGAGGACCTCTTCTGCAGCCAAGGTATCTGGTCCCCCTCCCTGCCCACCCCACCCATCCCTCACCCTGCAGCTCTGGCTTCTTCCCTGAGAGGATCTGGTAGTAGATGTGGTAGCCACGCTCGCCGGGCAGCTGGAAGATCACCCGAGACTTCTCCAGGAGATCTGGGGAGGGGAGATACTGGGTCAGCCACTGCCCCACCCCACCAGAGTGGATCATGCCCATGGGGGCGAGGGGAGGCACACAGAGCTGTCATGTCAGTGTGCGCACCCACATGAGTTGAGAAGGGTGGACATGTGTCCTTGTGTGGGACCTAAGCCTGTGTGTCTGTCTGCATGTTAGAGGCTCCGTGCAGATATATTTTGTGTGTATGTGTTCATGAATGTATGCCTCAGGCCAGATGCATCCATCTGTATTCCTGTGTCTGTGTATCTATATGTATGTATATATGTGTGAGTATATGTCTGTGTATTTGTGTCTATATGTGTGAGTATATATCTGTGTGTACCTGTGTCTGTGTGTAGATGTGTCTATATGTGTGAGTATATGCCTGTGTGTGTAAATGTGTCTGTGTGTGTAGATGTGTATGTGTGTGTGTGGGGGGGTCCATATGTGTCGGTTTTGCTTTCTCATTCATTCTTTCATCCTGTTTCTACAGCAGCAGGGGTGGGGTCAGGGTGTGCATGTGTGTGCGTGCCCAGGGCCTTACTTTGAGTCTGTCTGAGGGGTGGTGGCTGGAGTGCAGGTAGACACTGCTCTGCCCAACACCATATGGCAGAGTGTATCTGGCAAGCACTCGTTTGCTGGCCATGTAGGTGGGGAGGCCAGTATGGTATCTGGTGCAGGGTGTGGCCTGGGCATCAGGGAGGGGTCAGGCAGGGTGCTCATGGTGGGCAACACTAAAGAAAAAGGTTTGGGAAGGCTCCCTGGAAGGATGGGGACTGTGTGTGGGAGGACCAGGCTGGGGAAAGGGGCCAGGGGCCAAGCCTGCCCTGTCTGGGACTAACGGCTGGACTAGGGCAGGGTAAGGGCCCAATTTCGAGGGCCCCATGGGGTCACTATCCTCAGGGAGAAGAGGTCTAGAGAAGGTTTTTAAGCAGGGACAGGACACATCAGCTTAGAATCGGGAGAAAGGGCATTCTGGCTTGGAGCAAGGTCACTCGGAGGGAGGGAGGGTCCCCACGTGGAGGGCAGACGGTGGCCCAGGTGAGGAGTGTGGTGGCCTAAGCTGGACAGTAGCTCGAGGCTAGGGATACTTGCTCAGAAAAGGGGTCAAGGGACCCGATGATGGGACTCAACCCAAGCCCTCTGTCCCTTCTCCCTGCTCCCTGCCCTCCTCAGCCCTCTCTGCCTCTCCCCTGGACTCACAGCTGTCGATGTCAGCTGACGCCAGCTTCCCAGAGGGGCCAAAGTGAATGCGGATGAACTTGCCCTGTGAGCAGAGGGGCAGTAAGCCCTGGGTGGGGGCTGCTCCACCCGGCAGGGCTGCCAGCCCCTCCCACCTCCCCACACTCACAAAGCGGGATGAGTTGTCATTCCGCAGCGTCTTGGCGTTCCCAAAGGACTCCATGGCGGGGTTGGCCTCGATGATTTGATCCTCAAGGGTGCCCTGGACACAGGGCTCGGTCAGTCATGACGCTCACGTGCTCTGAACGCGCAGCCCCCGCCCCCCGCAGACCACCCCTGTGATGAAGGGGTCCCCGAGCCTCAGAATCGCCTGCCCCACACTGGCCCCATACTTACCCCCATCTTTGTTGCCAGAATTTGCTGAGGGAAGAAGGAAGACAAAGTCAGAGGGTCCGAGGCGCCATGGCATGGGGGGGGGGGGGTGGTTAGAAGGATAGTGAGGGTTAGTCACCCTGACATCTAGCCCTCCCCATGACCCCACAGCACCATTCTCTCAAGAGTGTTGGGAGGAGAAATGCTACAGAGCGGGGTCAGCAGACCCTGGCCAGGGCCACAAGCCAGGGGCTGTGTCTGGGGTCTCCTGCTGACAGCCCTTCCCTTGCCCAGCTCTGTCTCTGGCTTCTTTGGCATTCCTTCATCCCAACATCCGTGATGTGGCCCCTAGAAGCTTCCTGACTACAGTCGACAGGACCCTGCTCTGGGAAGACCTCCCCGGTGCTCTGAGGCTGGAAGAGCTCTCTTCCTGTGAGATGCTTCACCCCGAGCCTCCTACTCCCACAGCACATGTCTCCCCGGGGTGTGATCAGGGTGTGATCAGGGTGTCTTTGTGTTCACTGGCATGGCTACCACCATTCTGAGTGGGCCTGTCAGCCGAGTTCCCACGTGAGCTAGCTCAGCCACGCAGGTCAGTGGCAGAGCTGCCCCAGGCCCAGGCTTCCTGCCCTCGCCCACACTGGCATGGGGCTCCGCATGGGCCAACCTCACTCCCTTTTTATTCCAGTTCCCCACAAGTCTTCACAGGCCCCCTGGGACGGTTTCCTAAACAGCTCAGCTAGAGCGATTTATGGAAGGGAGGGGTTCCCCCTCCAAGGTCCATCCTCATCTTCCTTCCATTTCTTGTTTCTACCCTGCACCCCATGAGTGGGGGTCCCATGAGCTGGGGGAGAGAGAAGGGAAAGGGAAGCATGGAGTCCGGAGGGCGCTGAGGGATGGTGGTCAGGCACTCAACTCTAGGGGCCCAAGATTTACAAACCCTACCCCCCCACCAGAGATATTGCTGGGAGGGAAAGGGACAGGAGGGACCTGGTCACAGCCTGTTCTGAACCCCACTCCTCACCCTCACAGGCAGTGCTTTGGGTGGGGACCTTTCTGGTCTATTTAACCAGGCCTGGGGTGGGAAAGGGGAATTCCACACCAGCATCCACTGTACCTGGGGACAGCGTGTCCTTCCAGGTGCCTTACGGGACCCTCTCCCTTGGATCCCACAGCTCCACCCCTTCCCCTTTCTGGCTGTGTCCCTGCCATCTCTCCTGTCACGGGGCTATGTCCCAACTTTCTACAGTGGCCTCGGAGACCTTGGGAGCTGGGGAAACCGGATGGGGAGGATGAAGGAAGAAAAAGCATCAAAAAGTCAATAGCAAAAACAGGCAGAAAGACAAAAACAGCAGCCACAACAACAAAAACGGACACAAAAATCAAAAACCAAGAAAATTAAATAAGGGAAAAGGAAAAATTAAAATGGAAGAAGGGAGGGAAAAAAAGGACAAAGAAAAATGCCCCAGAATAAAGCAAGGCTCAACAGGACGGGGAGTAGGGGCTGCTTTATGAGGAGGAGACCTTGGACACCTGGAGGGGTGGGGGTGGGGAAGCAGCCCACTTGGGGGTCGCTGGGAGGGTGGAGACAGAAGGAGGCGGCCCTGGAGTTTTGAACAGTCAGCGCTGGGGCTAGAACATCAGACCTTGAAGACAAATGCATAGCAAAAGAGGAAAACAGGTTCTCCGGGTGGTTTGGAAATCCTCAAACCCATAATGTAATCATGGGGTGTAGAAGTGCACCCCCTGATCCCTGGCTTGAAAATGACAAATCCCCATGGCTCTGACTAAACACTAGGAAGTTGCTTGTTCTGACTGGCAGCAGGGGAAACAAGGAAAATCATTTTTCGGTCTAGCGGCCTCCTGGATAAGCTCTCTCCTCTGCAGATCCTGAGGGAAGAGGGAAATTGAGGAAGAGTGGGGCAGTCCCACCCTCTGGTGCAGCAGGGGATGTGACGTGGCCACAGCCGTTCTGGTCAAGCCTTGCTCAGGCCAGAGTCCCCCACAGGGCGGGAGTCTCAGGCAGGGCTAGGGGCTCTGGGAAGTCAAAACCTTAAAAAAAAAAAAAAAAAGGAGAAGAAAAAGAAAAGGAAAGAAAAACAGCAGGAAGGTACAGGGGGCGGCGCCCAAGTGGGCGAGTCTTACGGCCTTCTTGCCCGGCCCGTCTCCCAGGGCAGCGACGATGGCAAAGTACTGAATGACCCGCTTGGTGTTAACGGTCTTACCGGCCCCCGACTCTCCGCTTGGACAACACAAACATGAGTCACCAAGGCCCATCTGGCCACTCCAATCCCTCCAACCCTCACCCACCAAATCAGGGCTCCCTGTCCACCTGCCCTTTGCCCCCACAGCAGCTCCCAACTCAAAGCCCCCCATGTGATGGCTCAGCCCTCATGGGGTAGGGGGCCTACAGCCTCCTTCGAGGTGATGTAGGGCTCGCTGTGCACTAACTAGAGGTCAGGCCCGGGTCCACTCATTTCACCGTCAGGCAGACCCACTCTCACCCCATCTCATAAATGCAGAAGTGGGGTCCAGAGGAGTCATGTGGGCCATCCTCCTGAGTCCCAGGCATGTAACCAACTCCGGGATTCCTGAGTCTGCGTGCTAAGTAGGCAGACAGGAGTGCTGCCGTGGGCACACACTCAGAAGTGTGAGAACTTGAAGCCAAGTCTGTCTGGCTTCAAAGCCCTTGTTTTTCACCACCAGGCTGCTGCACCAGACATGTGTGTGCACACTCACACTCAAACACAGTGTCCACATTAGCTTGGCTGGAAATGAACCTGACAGGTGAAAATTCTACTGCTCTCCCAAGGGGGAGAGGTAGGGGGGAGGCAAAAGGAGGATCGGTATCTGGATGCCGAAACAAGGAGATAGTGAGAAGGAAGGGACCCCCTTCCCTCCCCGTGAGTCACAATCAGAATGGACCCAGGTGGGAGGAGATTTTGGTCCTGAGGAGTGGCGGGGATGGAGGCTGGTGATCACTCTGGGGCAGCAGTTCTCAATTTGTGGGTCTCGACCCTTTGGGATTCGAAGGACCCTTTCACAGGGGTTGCCTAAGACCATCAAAAAACACATAAATATTTCACAGTATATAATTACATATTGTTTTGTGATTAATCACTAGGCTTTAATTATATTTAACTACCCGATATGTTCAATTTGAACAATGAAAATACATCCTACATATCACATATCAGAGATTTACATGACACTTCATCACAGTAGAAAAATGACAGTTATGAAGTAGCAATGAAAATAATTTTATAATTGGGGGTCACCACAACATGAGGAACTATTTGAAAGGGTTGTGGCATTAAGAAGGTTGAGAACCACTGCTCTGGGGTTTCAGCAAACCTTTCCACCCACCACCACTGGCCTGCGCA
Source organism: Tenrec ecaudatus (assembly GCF_050624435.1). NCBI lineage: Eukaryota > Metazoa > Chordata > Mammalia > Afrosoricida > Tenrecidae > Tenrec > Tenrec ecaudatus. The sequence continues at coordinate 27,573,050 of NC_134541.1, forward strand.
GCCCCAAGCGGAGATGCTGATACTGGCTCCAGATGGTAAGCACTTCAGATTCTAATTTTGGAAAATAATCCTGGTTACACCCTTTTGGCGAGCTGGCCAGTATTTCCCACCCCATTCCGGAGCCCCACACTCACGTGATCAGCATGGACTGGTTCTCTCGGTCTGGAGGAGAGGGGAGAGGAAAGGGCAGTCAAGCCAGGCTGAAAAGACCAGTCGCCTTGACACACCTTGGTCATCCATGGCATGGGGGCAACCCCGCCACCTTCCAAGGCCAGAGGTGAGAGGCCCAGGTGTCTAGTGTCTGGCAGCATGGGGAGGGCCAATCTTCCCCAGCCACCATGCCCAAGGCACTGCAGCGGGGGGGGGGGGGGGGGGGGGAGGAAAGGGGTAGGGGGAGATGGGCTTTCTGGAGAAAGGGCAGAGAGGTCTTAGGCAGGTGAGAGGGGTCATGGAGGTCCTTACTGCGCAGCATGTCGTTGTACGCGTTATCTGCCACCGCATATATATGGGGCGGGGCCTCTGATCGGCGCTTGCCCTTGTAAGCAGCCACCACCGGAGCCGTGTAGACGGGGAGCCATTTGTAGGGGTTGATGGTGACACAGAAAAGGCCTGAATACGTCTGAGGAGAAAGTGTGGGGGTGGGTCGTCAGGGGTCAATTTCCCATCCTCCGTCTCCAGCCCTCAGAACCCAGTGGGCCCTAGAATATTCCCCAAGGAGAGACGTACTGTGTCCTGCTTCCGTGAGCTGCCCAGGTCCCGCCCAGCCCACAGCTCTGCCCCTCGTCTTTGGCTCCACGGCCAAACTGGAAGCTGCCATCCTAGCTGCCACCCTGTACCGCCAGACCTGCTCTCAGGGCCACTGCTCGCCCCGCCCCGCCAGGAGCCCCGCCCCACCCAGGTGGGTCGCTTACATAGATCATCCAGCGTGCGTAGCGCTGGCGCAGGTTGTGCAGCACCGCTGCTTCGTTAAGGTGTGTCATCATGGCCATGTCTTCGAGCAAGTCGAAGCGGGGTGGGTTCATGGGCTGGACCTCGGCTTCGCGCACTGTCAGCACCTGCCAGGAGGCCAGGTCGGTCTCAGAAACTCACAAGGGCAGCTTATCCTGCCCTATAGGGTCGCTATGCATTGGTATTGTCTGTATGGCAGTGAGTTTGGTCATTTAGAACCGGATCCTGCTGCCTCTGAGTAGCGCTCCCCGGAATAGGGGCGCTAACCCTGGGAAAGGGGGAGCGAACCTTCTGGTCTTTGGTCTCCACGGTGACTTTGCCCCCGGTAGCCTCTGATTTGATCTCAGCCTCCACATAAGCATCCTGTTCGTCTGGCACCCAGACCCGCTTCTTTCCTGGAGTGGGGGAGAAGGATTGGGGCACTGAGGCACTTTCAGGGTTGGGGACCCTACTTAGGTTCTCAAGCCTGTGCTTGTGGACCTTGCCCCTCCCAGAGCCTCTCTGGCCAGTCTCAGGAGCCCTTCTGAATCCCTGTAGGGCCAGGTCCTGGAAGGGCAGAACTGGAAGCCCCCTATCCCTCATCCTGAGCTTCTCCAAGCATCCCCCCCCCTTTTTCCGATGGGGAAGCAGAGCCACATGGACCCCTGCCTCTGTGTGGCCTCAGAAAATGCTCTCCTTCCCTGGGCTTCTTTCCTCCAATGCAAAACATTGCAAGGACCTTGTCGAGTCCCATAGGCAAAGGGCCCTTGACTATCAAGCAGGTGACTCCTAAGGGGGCTTCTGCTTCCTTGCTTTCACTGGGGACGCAAACCCAGGTCTCCCTGTGGGTCTGTGCACCTTCCTTCCCACCTGGCCAGCTGGCCCCGGAGCTGGGGGGAAGCCATATTTCATGGTGGCTAAAAAGATGGCCTTGGGCTACAGACCAGCAGGTTCTAGTCCCTGATCTACCACTTATAGGCAAGTGCCCAGGTCAGGTCCAACTATATCATTGGCAGGCTCTAGAAAAACACTGTGGGGTAAGCATTAACTGGTTAACCACAAGGTAAGCAGTTCAAAGCCACCAGCTGCCCCGTGGGAGAAAGTTGAGGAAGTCTACTCCCCCAAAGATTTGCAGCCTTGGGCATCTCAGAGAGGGACCCTCTGAGTGGAAATCCACTTGATGGCAGTGCGAGTGCAGAACGGGAACTTGTGAAAAAGATACGGAAACTTTCTGGGTGATGAGAGCAGGTAATAAACCAAACTGGGGCGGGGCAGGGGGGATGCTGCATGAGGCCCACCCTGGCCATGACCGCCTCCCTGTGCTGCTGCCAGGATCAAATGAGATGATTCCTGGAAAGTCACCTGCTCTGAGCCTGGCACACAGCAAACACTGTGCACAGAGTGAGCAAAGCCTATGTCTAGAAAGCCCAGCAGCTATGGCTCTGTGGAGAGTGCTAAAAATAACCCCAGCAGAGGTTTGGTGGACACATGGTGGCAGCCATCATGCACACCGCTCCCCCATCCCTGGTCCCCAGCCCGAGTCTGTTCTCACTCTCTGAGGGCCCAGGGAGCAGGTGGGAGTATCCCCATTTTGCAGAGGAGCAAAGTGAGGCGCACTCTCGCACACGCAGTGATGTGCACGGAGTCCCTGGAACGCCAGCCTCCGCGCCCCAAAGTCTGGGAACAAGGTCTGGGGCTACAGCTGTCAGGCAGGGTGGCCCTTCTGCCCTGAGCTCGGCCCACCTTGGCCTGCACTTACCATCCCAGGCCACAGTGTGCACCTTCATCATCTCCTGGTAGCCCTGGCGGAGGTAGCAGGCAGATTCCCCAAGTTCGCTCATGTCCATCATGGTGCCAACACTGAGAGCTGGTGTGTGACAGCCAGAAATCTTGAGGGTTCTTGGGGGTCCAAGACAGCAAGCACTGGAAGAGTGACCGGGAACTGTGGGCTGGGGGGCTCCACACGAGCAGGTTCCCCGAGCCCACAATGATCCCCCTGGATCACCCCCCGACACACGCCCTCAGATAGCAGCACTTCCTCTCCCACAGATGGGGAGAGGCTCATGCCCACCCGGCCCAGCCCTGAACACTCACCTCCCGCACACAGTGAGGGCTGGGAGCTGTGCTCCCCTTTTATTGCTGTGGTCAAGGTCAGCGGAGGAGAGCTATGTCAGCAATCTCCACGTGTCACAGCCCCCCCAGCCTGGCCCCAGGACACAAAAGGCAAATTCCCTTTTATCTCCACCAGCATGGCCCAGGCTATTTTTACCTCCTATTGTCAGGGGATCACAAAGACCGGAGAGAGACACTCCACTGAGAGACAGCAAGGCTGGGGTTCAGAGACAACAGGCTGGAACTGGACAGTGAGAGAGTTGGGAAGATTGAAGGACTCAGAGGGAGAGACTGCGTCACCTAGACTTGGATACACACCGAAGAAGGCCCATACCACCAGACACAGAGAACAAGGAGACTTCAAGAGGGGGACACCTGAGAATGCCCTCTGGGACCATCTGGTCCAACCCTCTGCAGACAGCTCAGAGGACAGAACACTGGCCTAGTCTCACACATCAGCAGTGGCAAAGGAGCTGCAAGTCCGCAAGAGAAGCAAGAGCGAGACACAGAAACTACCCTCTCCAACACAGAGACGCCCTCTCCTTCTCCCCTCTACCTATTCCCAGCTCTCTGAGGGTCAGGGCACCCTGAGGTTCCCTGGGGAAGTCACAAATAACGAGCACCAGACCTGGGACCCCAGGAACCAGGAAGGGAATCGAGACTAACTTTCTCCTGACAGTTACGGCTCACAGGAAGCCAGCTTCATGCGGTGAGCCAGGGCCCCCACTCTCAACAGGCGCTGACAGGCTTCACAATGTGTCGCAGTGCTTCCAGGTCCTTCTGCCCATCACCCCACTCAGGCCCTTGTGACTCCACAGCATTTTAGAGACAGAGAATCAAGGGATCTGGGAACCTTAGACACGAGACAAATGGAGCGACGGAGTTCCAGAACCAGAATTCCAGCCAAGATCTCAGACGCGGTCCACACAAAGAAACCCTCCTCGCTCTTCCCCCATCATGGTCACCCGTGGCTACCAAGCCCAAGTGTGTGAGCATGTCAGATAAAATAGGTAGAAGTGCCGTTGAGACGATATACTTGGCCATATTTATCTGCTCAAAGCAGGCAAATAGGCATGGAAGAGTGGTCCTCCACAGAAGAGTAATGCCTGGGGACCTGTCCGTTAGAAAGGGGTGCTCCTTTGTTAAAAAATAAAAAGCATCAAGCATTTAGGATTAATGCATATTACTATATGTGTGTTACAAAATACTTTAAAAACAAGCCCTGTTGCCTATCAAGACAAGTCAATGGGGGAAAGAGGTGTCTGTCTTTTCAACAAACGGTGCTGGAACACCTGGGTAACAGGATGCAGAACAATGAAGCTGCACCTCTAACATCATAGGGGAAATTATCTCAAAATGAATCAAATGCCTAAATGTCAGAGCTAAATCTGTAAAACTCTTACAAGGAAAAACAGGGCTCAATCTTTGTGACTTTGGATTATGCAATAGTTACTTAAAATGCGACACTAAAGGAGAGTGAGGGTCCCAGGAGAGTGGGCATCGCCACTCCCACCACTGGTCCTGAGGGGTCATCTGTCCTGCATTCCCTGTGTTTCCAGTTCCCATCTGCACCACTGTGCATCCTCCGGTCCACTGGATTTGTAAGAAATGAACCAAAACCAAGCAGATGCCATCAAACCCACACCAACTCCTGGAGGCTCCATGTGTGTCATTGCACAGGGATGTTGCAGAGGGGTTTCAGTGACTGGTTTCTCAAAGTGAATCACGCAGGCTTTCTTCCCTGGAGACTCTGAGTGGACACAAACTTCCAACCTCTCCATGAACACCTACCTACCCATGGTCACCATTTGTAATATCAGGGACATAAAAAGTAAGGCACACATGTGCATGTACACACACACACACACACACACACACACTCTTAAAAGCCTGTGTAAAAGGTTGGAAATCTGCCAGAAAGAAAACTCAAAATTATAAAACAAGGTTGAGTTTTTAACTATTATTACAAGAGAAACTACCCAATTGAAAATGCAAAATTTGCTAGACCCATAAAATAAAATCATTTTGTTAATTAAAAAATACAACACTAAATACGCAATCAAAAATATATAGACAAATTAAATGATCAAATTTTTTAAAAGTTTGGACTTTTGTGGGCTCCATCAAAAGTGGGAGAAAATAGTTGCCAATCACCTACCTGATAAGTATCTATTTCCAGATTATGTAAAGAATTCACAGAACTCGACAACAAAAAAGACAAATAATTCAATAAAAGATGGGCAAATGATATGAACTGGCATTCTTCCAAAGAAAGTATACAAATGGGCAATAAACACATGAGAGAGGGGAAAAAAGCTCAAAAACATTAGTCACTAGAGAAGTGCAAGCCAAAACCACTATGAAATACACTCCACACCTTCTGAACAGTCAGTAAGAAGTCAGACAGCAAGCGCTGTAGGGAATGTTTAATGGTGTGCCTCCTTAGGAAAAGTCTGGCAGTTCCTCAAAGGGTTAAATATAGAGCTACCCTAGAAACTGGCAAGCGAGGCAACCACCTGCAATATGGCCCAGCTCTTCTGTGCTCAGGTCTATACCCAAGAGAAATTAAAGCGAATGTCGACAAACACCTGTACACAGATGTTCAGAGCAGCAGTATTCCTCACCTTGCAGGAAGTGGAAGCCACCCAAATGCCTGTCAGCCGAGGAGTGGATACCCCAAATGCAGCATGTCTGCACAATGGAGTATGAAGTGCTGATGTGGATCGCATCTGGATGAATGTTGAAACAGATGCTGGGTGAATGAAGCCAACACAAGAGGCCACGTGTTAGGTCGTTTCGTTTCTACAATGTGTCGAAACATGCAGAATGGGCAAATCCTTAGAGACAAAGCAGAAAAGGGGAGAAAGGGGCTGGAAGGCAAAGACTGGAGGGTGATGACTAAAAGCTATAGGGGAGACAAGATACAAAACTGGGGGTACACTAAAAACTACGGAATGGTACACTTTGAGTGAGTGAGTCCTGTGGAATGTGAAGTAGCAACTATATAAAGTTGTTACCAAAAATACATTGCCAGATTTGGCAATATCTGTCAAAATTACAAATGCCCAGACTCTTTCAAGAATTAATTCTACGAGGAAGGGGGAGGGAAAAAGGAAAATGAACTGATTCCAGGAACCCAAGTAGAAGGCGAATTTTGAGAATGATGAGGGCAATGAATGTACAAATGTGCTTTACTCAATTGATGTATGCATGCACTGTGATAAGAGTTATGAGCCCCAATAAAATGATTTATTAAAAAAAGAATTAATTCTACAATGTGTTCCCAAGTTACAAAATGATACAGGTCCCCATAAGAGACACATTTAGACTGTTTCCAGCCTTTTCCCATTACATTCAGTGCTGAATTATTCTTGCACCATCCGATGAATTTTCATAAATGCACCCTGATCAAGAAACAAATGATCAGAATCCTCTTACCGTATTCCTCTCACCCCGCTCTCCCATGTTAATAATTGCCTGTTCTGATGCCCCCAACTAGTTTTGTCTATTTTTATATGGATGCACCGTGTTTTGAAGCACAGAGGGTATTGTCCAGTGTATTTCCCCCAAAACCATGCAGTCCCCTCTTGAGTTGGTGTCCTACGTGCAAAGTGCATAGTATCATGTGGGCATCATTGCGGTGGCCACATTGTATGCAAAAACCAATAGTCATCTTCTTCTTCCTCTCAGCATATATGTGGGAACATCATCCCGTTTAAACTCTGTTCAAGAAAGGGAACTTGTTTCTTGTCTGCTCCCTCACACAAGAAAAGAATTCCATAGGGATACAAGCTTGGTCTGCCTTATTTATCTCTGATAACTCCAGTTCCTGGAAGAGGGCCTGCACAGCATAGTAATTCAACAAATAGCCAGTAATAAAAGAATGAATCAAATTTGGGTTGGAGAGGGTTTCCTCTCCTGGTGGAGTTAAGCGGTCGAGGAGCGGGATTTGAACATTTGTATCAAGCCCTGAGGAGCGGGATTTGAACATTTGTATCAAGCCCTGAGGCTGAGGAAGACTGCCCTGGTGCAATGATCTTCAGAAAGCCAAGTCTAATGCTAATCTAGAGCATTAGAATTTCTAACAAGTCTAGTCTATATCAGCTGAACCCCAGAGTCACCTCATGGTAAAAACCTGGAGCTGAGAAGCCAGCTCAAACAACGGGGTGTCCAGTGCTCTGTGGATTCACATCCACTACCCAGAGCACTCCTTGTGTGCAAACATGCTCCTGTGGATTCATGTCCACTACCCAGAGCACTCCTTGTGTGCAAACATGCTCGTGCAATGAGGAAACCCAGTCTGCTGAGAGATGGTCAGCAGGTGCAATGAATGGCAGAAATCACCGAAATACCTATCACCGGCCAAGGTTTTGGGGTAGTGGTTATGTGTTGGGCTGCTAACCTTATGGTCAGCAGTTCAAAACCAACAGCCTGTCGTACAGGGTGGCTGAGAGTCGGCATCGACATGATGGCAGTAAGTTTGGTTTGGAAGGGTGGTGCTGGAGCAGAGGGGCCTACGCCCATTGTGAATCTTGAGAGCAGACAAGGGGCAGGAATAAGGAAGCAGAGTTGGAAAAAGGACGTTGATTGGGGATTGCAATGAATGATATAGAACAAAACTTGCATGACATGTTGAATGGAAAATGGATTTGCTCTGTTACCCTTCATCCAATTCACAATAAAAAGTTGAAAAATAACCACCACCGGGAAAAAAAATGACCAGGACTCTGGAGCATGTTGAGCCGGCCAGCAAAGGAAGAGGCTGCTTTGAGAAGAAAAGAAGCAACCAACACAGAGAAATAGTCAAGTAGAGGGTCCAGGGGACTTAAGGCTTCCCACTGGATGACCCCTGAGTCTGTTCCAGTGTGAGACCTCTAGGATTTGACAACTCTGTTTCTCGCTAAGGACCCTCTCACCCCAAACTAATCCATTCACCAAGAGGCCCATGCAGACAGCGCAGCTCTGGTCTTCCTGCCGACACCCCCCCACACACACACATACACACTCTGCTGAGGAGGACAGCGCCAGTGCATGTGCTGCCCTTGGTTTAGAACCTGGATCTGTCAGAATTCTGGAATCCTGCAGCAAAACGCTTGAAGCAAATAGGGCCGACTGTATATAATAGTTTGCCCATGATTCTTTGTGCTTTCTCATGTCTTCTAAAAATCTCTCACCCATTTTTTTGTTCTGTTTAGAGACTTCTAGGACATTGGACACCAGCGACATCAGAGCTGGAAGGGATCCCACCAGTATTAGACCCTCAGTTTAGAGAGGGTAGAGTCAGGCCCAGGCCAGCTCTGGGACTTCCAACCCCCAGGCTGAGTGCTCTACCACACAACGGAAAAGGCAGGAAGGGAGAGAGGAGTCTTGGTCAGGATGGACACTCAGGGCAGCTGCTCACCTGCAGCCTGGCTGGCAGTGTCCATCCTCCTAGGCGGGAAGGGCCTCTCTCTAGAAATCACCCACAAAACTACAATCTACAAGAGACATAAAGGGACTGCTGGCTGTGAGAAGGCCGGAGCCTCAGGATGCTCCTGGCCTCAGCTCTCCCAGGCTCACAGACCCTGGAGAGTCCCAAACGACCACAGACAAGCCTGTTGCCACCTCCAAAGACTGTGAAGTGCCTCTTGCTCCACCCATCCCCACAGCAGATCGAGAGAACTTTGGATCTGGCCGGGAAGTTAGAGAGAAGGAGTAGGATCTAGGCCAGAGGGCAAAGAGGACTCCATCAATCCTAGGGTGCAGTGGAGGCAGACCCAAGATGGAAACCAGTCTAGGTACCCCCAGTTCCTCTTCACCCAAGGTCTTATATCAACCTGCCAAGAGTCCGAGTGCCCGCAGCATTGTAAGTCAGACCTGAGGGCAGCTATCGAGCTGGGGCTCCTTCGGGGAGATTCCCTTGAGCAATGAGTTGACGATGCAAGTCCCCAAAAGGACCGAATCCCTCTGGCCTTTCTTCTCCAACCCAAGGTATCACTGAGGGCGTGGGGACTAAAGCAAGCCGATAGGCTAGGTTAGGAAGATGTGATTGGAGTATTTTCCCTAGCCTAAACTGCCACCAACATATCCCAATGCCTGGAATTCCTTCTTTGGATCAGAAGCCATTGGGGCAAGGCATCACAAGGGTCTGTGCAAGTGAACCGTCATTAAGAGGACATAAATTTAGTTCAACACACAGCAGGAAGCTTCTGGTTTATCCCCATAGTGGAAGAAGAGACCGCTCGCTGTCCCAGGAACGAAGTTCAAGGAAGACTTGAGAGAGGGGAAACTAGACGGATAAATGCAAAGTCTGATGTCCACAAGAAGAGGGGCAAGACAGTAGGGTCCCTGTCCTCACAGAGCTAAGCTTGGGAGACAAAAATGAACCAGCACGTCTGTTTTCCATAGTGATTGAAGCGTGTGGAGGGTGCTTTCAGGGAAGTGAGCAGAGCAATACTGTGGAGGGTAATGGGGGGCATACTTTATTCAGGGAGGACCCCTCTAAGGACCCCATTTAAGGTGAGACCTGACAGATGAAAAAAAAAAAAAGAAGAAGCTGGCTGGGCGAAGAACTGGGCAAGCTCATGCTAGGCAGAAGGGAGAGCAGATGCAAAAAGGCATGGTGTGACTGGGGCACTGTCACAAGGCTAGAGTGACTGGTCGGTGAGCAGGGCAAGAAGAGCCATACTAGGTGAGGGGGACGAGGTCAGCAGGAGCTAGATCTCCGAGAGTCTTGTAGGACTTGGAGTCTCCATTGGGTTGCAGATAGAATGAGAAGGGCCAGAGAGGAAGGGATGAGGATTTGGATCAGGGCGGCCCTGATTCCCAGGTAGAATAAACTAACAGGGGCAGGAGACCCAGCAGATGAGAGAGGGTGGGGATGGAGCCGTGGGGCAGACTGGCATGAGCAGCCAAGCTGGTGGAGGAGGGTGGGCCAGGGGAGCTGGGGTCCGATGGCGGCTTAGAGAGGCGAAGCTGGACTGGGCAGGTGGGACGAGGCCACGTAGAGCTTCAAAAGCCAGCTTTGGCTGTGGAGCTTTATCCTGCAGGAGTTGGGGCACCATCAAAGGCATCGTTATTTATTTCATTTCATCAAAGAGCACTGAGCAAAGGGCGGGTCAGATGGATGTGTTCCCCAGATCCCTCTGGCAGCTGGTGTGGAGGAAGAACAGGAGGGTGAGCCCTGGTGGTAGGAAGGCTGACTTAAGAGGAGGCTGTAGTAAAGGTCCAAATGCTTGGGGGAGGGGTGTTGAGGCCCAAAGAGGGGCCCTCCCCCAGCACCCCAGGGTGAGCAGGCCCCCTGCCTGTTCCAGGCTCAGCCCCTCCTGGGGCCCTGGGCAGCTGCAGAGGGCCTGAGAGGGCCCCCGCTTGTTTGCTTGAAGCAGAAAATAGGATGAGGGCAGCCAAAAGGCAGCCGGGGCTGCTTATCCGGAGGAGAGACGCCTCGGCGTGGATTTACGGCTGAAAGGTTCCTGGGGGGGCGGTGGCAGGGAACCAGCTGTCCCCACCCTCACAAAGGGCACTGAGAGAAAGGAGGGAACGGAGAGGAGACTTTCGCTGCATCAAGAGGGAGGGCAGGGCAGACACAAAACGGGGCCAGAGGATGAAATGGCCCTTGAGTGATCACACAAGCCTCGCTCCCTTGGACAGTCAGGGAAATAGAGGTACGGCAGAGTCAGAATGTGCCTGGGGTCACTTCTTGAATTATTCCAGCAACTAAACTTCTCCTTTCTGCAGAGCCCAGGGCCTCCCAGAGCACTCACAGGGTGACATGGAACCACCCTGGAGGGAAGTGTGCCAGGGCGGCCCTCCCGGCGGGATGGGCAGCAAGATGTGGGCTGGGCTGTGAGCGGAGGTGGGAAGCCCTGCTCCCTGATTTTGCTGCCTCAAGATGCACTGTGCCTTAGGCCCTTGCTGTTATCATCGCTCTCTGGCTCTGCCCTCTACTTCCAACCAGACTCAGGGTGTCTGGCATTTGGTGGGGATCTCTTGGATGTCTCAAGGGTCTTGATGTTTCTGTCCCTCTCTCTCTCTGCCTTCGGAGGCTCTGGACTTTGCTGTCTTGGCCTGACTCCATCTCGCTAGAGCTGAGCTGGGCCAACCTCCCCCCTGCAGTGGGTCTTCACTGGGGGAATGGCCCCCTGTAGGCAGTGTTCAGGCCCAGTGCCCAGGCCCGGGACAGGTGACAGCAGCTGTGGATCTATCTATAGCCCTGTTGCCCTTCAATTGTTCCCAACATCAAACAATGGTTGGGCCCTGGATTAGACACCCCCCACCAGCCTTGCTGAAATGGCTCCCAGGGGACAGCAGATGAGACTCATGAGGGTCACATCCTGATCTCCCACAAGCATTTGCCACAAGTCTGGGCCTCCATGTTCCACCAATGACTCTGGGCTCTAAGCTCTTCTAGTTCAGAGGCTGTGTTAGGAGAGGACTGTGGATAAGGCAACGGGGGTGGGGTGGGGTGGGGTGGGGTGGTATGTGTGTGTGTGTAGAGAAACCTGCACACGGGCATGTGGGTGGGGGACATGTGGGATTCCCTCCTCTCACCCAAGGAGGTTACCTTTGAGGACTAAGGTGCGTCTGATGCACGCCATGGTATTTTCAATCGCCTCATATGCTTGTGAAGGTTGGACATTGACTAAGGAAGACCGAAGAAAACTCCGTGCATTTGAACCTTGGTGTTGACGAAGGATATTCAAAGTGCTGTGGGCTGCCAGAAGGACAAACAGGTCTGGCTTGGAAGAAGTACAGCCAGAATGTTCCTTAGAGGCCAGGAGGGCAAGACTTCATCTCACTTAGTTTCACCATGTAATCAGGAGAGACCAGGCCCTGGCGAAGGACCTCGTGCTTGGTCGAGTAGAGAGGGGCTGAAGACAAGGAAGGCCCTCGGCCAGATGGAGTGACACTGTGGCTGTAGCCAGGGGCTCAACCATAGCACCCAGTGTGAGGGCGGTGCAGAACCAGCTGGCACTGTGCTCTGTCATACCAAGGGTGGTGGTGGGTGGGAGCCAAGTCAATGGCCCCTACCCACCGCCAACCACCTTGACAGTCATGTGGACTGGGGTGCCCATTCCACCAGGGCAAAGCCTGGTCTTTATCCCGCTCTCCTGTGCCCCCTGCGTTTGCCTGGTACCTAGGGGGTATTCAACATACAAGAAAAGCTGCTGAGAAAATTCTGCTTGTTTTTGTTGTTATCTTTCTGTTCTATTTTCACTATGAGTTTTTTTATGTCTTCTCGCACTTTACAGGCCCCAGCCCTTAAAGAGAGTGAGGCGGCTCTACTGCGCACAGTGACTCAAGCGTGGGAGGCAGGGAACGAGGGGTGGGGAAATGAATGGAAAGACAGGGGATGTTTCCTCAAACATTTTGAAACCTCCTTATCGCATAGGGATGAAGAACCCCAGATCTACAATCCTTACCTGATGCTGCCACTTACCAACTTGTGAAATCTTGGAGAATGACTTCGTCTCTTCATGCTGGGGGTTCATAAAAAGTTCTGACTCTTTGAGCATTCAGTGAGTGTAAACATCTACAATGCTTGAATAAGGTCTGGCACAGAGTGGGTGCTATTACCACTGTTGCCACCTGTTTAAAATGTAAGCTCCTACTCTGTGTCCATGAGAGAAGCCAACCCTCCCCCGAGTTGGACAGTCTGGATCTGAATCCCAGAGGCCTATCCCAGTGGTGGAGAAGATGTACTCATCTAAAACTACCTCAGAATAAATGATAAGCCCGAAGAAGGCTTCCCAACCCCAAGCCACACAGCAGAGGTAAAAAGGAGGGGTGGGGACAGGCTCCTGCCTCCTTCCAGGCCCTCAACTCTGCAGCTGAGCTATTCTTAGAGTCTTGATAACGCCAGCAGTTGCTGTTGCTCATATCAGCTTCCAGAACCAGCCAGTCCTGGGATGCCCAGCTTCCACCCCCACTCTTGCCTGTTGGCCTCCCTACCAGGTATGGGCCCTGCTGGCGTGATACTCTGCACTGCACGGACCACACATACTCTGGCCACCACAGGTATGTAAAGAGCTTGGGTATGGGCTCCACCAAGATCCCCCTTGCCAGGCAGCTGGGCTGGGCAGGAAGGCAGAAGGAGACGAGTGGTAGGAGTGAGTTCTACTGTTTCTCAGAGGCACCAGGTAGTCAGTATAGTCCCACCTTAGATTCAACACTATGTGCAGAAGATGAATATATGGAACAGGGAAGGATTAGAGCAGCCAGTCCACAGAGAGGACCACTTGGCCGGCCCCACCATGAGACATGATGTCCCCCACTGACCCATAGCCCTACAGGGGACAACACCAGAGACAGTGTGGGAATTGCGCCCAATCTCATCCCGCCACACTGAGGCAAAACACTAAGGGGGTGCAACGGAACAGCAAGGGAACGGAGCAACTAAGTCCCCAGGGAATACCAAAAATAGACTTTGGGGCCAGGGCATGGTGCCCCAACAGACTGGAAAATACACCTAAAGGCCAACATAGTCCTTGAACTAACTACAAGCTTTTCTTTCTTGTTGTGTTTTGGGTTTTTTTGTCACTGTTTTGTTGTATATTGTTGCTTGGTTTTGCTCTGTCTTGTTTTGTGCACATTATTATCTCTGCAGGTCTGTCTAAATAAGATAGGTTGGATAAACATTCTGGAGGAGAAAGCAACGGGACTGACAGTTCCGGGGGTACATGGGAGAGAGGGAGGTGGGGGGAAAGGTAGTGATGGTAACAAACCCAGGGACAAGGGAACAACAAGTGATCCAAATCGGTGGTGAGGAGGGTGTAGGAGGCCTGGTAGGGCATGATCAAGGGTAATGTAACCAAGAGGAATTACGGAAACCCAAATGAAGACTGAGCATGATAGTCGGGCAAGAGGAAAGTCAAAGGAAATAGAGGAAAGAGCTAGGAGGCAAAGGGCATTTATAGAGGTCTAAATAAAGGCATATACATATGCAAATATATTTATATATGAGGATGGGGAAATAGATCGATGTGCATACATTTATAAGTTTAGTATTAAGGTAGCAGAAGGACATTGGGCCTCCACTCAAATACTCCCTCAATGCAAGAATACTTTCTCCTATTAAATTGGCATTCTATGATAATCACCTTCCTGACACAACCGCTGAAGACAAAGTGGGTGAATAAGCAAATGTGAAGAAAGCTGATGGTGCCCGGCTATCAAAAGATGTAGCATCTGGGGTATTAAAGGCTTGAAGGTAAACAAACGGCCATCTGGCTCAGAAGCAACCAAGCCCATGTGGAATAAGCACACCAGCCTGTGTGATCACAAAGTGTCGAAAGGATCAGGTATCAGGCATCATCAGAACAACAAAACATATCATTGTGTGCTCACCTCCATGATACCATGGCTGAAGACAAATCAGTGCATAAGCAAATGTGGCAAAGAAAGCTGATGGTATCTGGCTATCAAAAGATGTACTGTTTGGGGTCTTAAAGGTTTGAAGGTAAACAAGCAGCCATCTAGCTCAGAAGCAACCAAGCCCACATAGAAGAAGCACACCAGCCTGTGTGATCACAAGGTATCGAAGGGATCAGACCTCATCATAGTTAGCATTATACTTCGAGCGAGGTTTTGAGATGTCCTTTTTGATGTAACACCATTCTTCTTGAACCTGGCAAAATAAACTATGATTTTCTAATTCAAAATGGCCAACACCAGTCCATTTCAGCTCACTAATGCCTAGAATATCAATCTTTATGAGTTCTACTTCATTTTGATGACTTTTAATTTTCCTAGGTTCATACTTCATTCATTCCAAGCTCTAAATATTAATCTACGTCTACAGCTGTATCTTCTCATTTTGAGACGTGCCCCATCAGCAAATGAAGATCCTGAAGACTTTATTTCATTCACATTATTATGATCGACTCTACTTTGAGAAGGCAGCTAGCTCTTCCTCAGCCATATTTTGAGTGCCTTCTGACCTAAGAAGGTCATCTTTTGGCACTATCTCTGATAATGTTATGGTGCAATTCATTAGGTTGCCAATATCTGACGATGTTAGCTGCTATCCATAAGGTTTTCAAGAACTAATTCCTTTGAAGTGGGCAGCTTATTCTTTCTCTGTAGCCTACTCTTAGTCTGGAAGTTCTACTGAAACGTATTCCCTTTGGGCGATGCTGCTGGTATATGAAATACCAGTGACGTCACTTCCAGCATCACAACACATACAAGCCATAACAATATGACAAACTAACCGACAGGTGTCAGTCACAAGAAATACAGAGGGGTAACTCTTTGCAACCCTGGATTAGGCAATGGATTCTTAGATACGATACTTAAAAGCGAAAGCAACGGAAGAAATTGGGGAACTGAAAGATAATTCATGGACTTTTTGAAGCCCTCTTATAAATAAGTTAAATTGTAGTAAAACCAGAAACGTTTGTGCATGGGGAAGTAGAAGAAAAAACTGAACCCACCCCTCATTTCTGTTTCAAAGGCCAGCTTGTAATGTGAAAATAAGTATTATGAGGAAATATGGATGACTACATCATTAAAAAACTGCCAAATTTCACCATGACTGCCAAATTACCGAGAATCATAGCTCTGCCACACGTACCCTTCCCCATCACAGCCAGAGCTACTCTCAGCTCGGATGGAAATTAGTCACTGCAGCCAGATGTGCACAACAGGTACATACACAATTTCTACTATTGTTGTAAATGTGAGATCTCAAATAACAAGACTGTTGATAAGTGAGGAGTGGGTGTATTGCTAATGAAGTTCTAGTACCCAGATTAATCATGGGCTTCAAAGAGTACATGAAAAAAATCCCATTATCTTTTCATTCAATTTCCATGAATTTTTAGCAGCCCCTTCAATAAAGAAATTTTACAACAACAAAAAGACAACCCAATGTAAAAACAGGCAAAATATTGAATAGGCACTTCTCTAAAAAGATACACGATTGTGGTAAAAATTACACAACTACACGAGTATACTAAAAATCACTGAACTTTACACTTTAAGTGGGTAAATTATATGGTAGGCTTTTTAAAAAAGGATACAAATGGGCAGTGAGCACATGAAAAGAGACTCAAAATCAGGAGTCCTTAAGGAAATGGTCTACCAAAACCACAAAGAGATACCATTCCATACCAGAGAGGACGCCTGTTATCCAGACAGACGGGCAACAGCAACTCCTTCTAAGTGTGGGTGAGGATGGAGCAACGAACTCTCCGTCACTGCTGCAAGAGGTGTGGAATGGTTCCTCCACTTTGGGAGAACCTAGCAGTCCCTCCGAATGCTCAACTTAAACAGACCATATGACCTAGCAGTTTTCCTCCTGGGTATATCCCTGAGAATTGAAAGCCTTTGTTCTCAGAAAAATTTGAAATACACGTTCATAGCAGTATTGTTCATGACAGCAAAAACAGAACCCGGATCTCCATCAACTGAGCAATGGGGAAGCAAATGGTGGTCTATCTGTACAACGGAGTATTTATTCAGCCATAAAATGCAATGAAGTACTAAGAATGACCACTACCATGGTTGAACGTGAAAACATGAAGTGAAAAAAGCCAGTCCCTGAAGGTCACACATTTTATGATTCCATTGATATCACATGTCCAGAGTAGACAGGTCAATAGCACCGGAAAGCAGGCGAGTGGTTACAAGGGGCTGGAGGGAGGGACGACTAAGGAATGACTGCGAATGGGTATAAGCTTGCTTTCTTTTACCTTGTATCGTGAATGAGATGGAGTTTCCATTTCAGGTCATCATTTGACACTGAACAACTTCTCTAACTCCTGTTTGCCCTGTCCCTATGCTCCCCTCCTCCCCCTCCCCATTTCAGGATTTCTTTTTGAGGGGAAAAATATTCTGGCCTTAGCTATTGGTGGGGGCGGTACAACTTTGGTGAATTCAATTTGAAAAATGGAATAAGCAGCACCCAGTTCAGGTGAAGCATATTCATCCTCTGATCTTTTTAACAATGCTTCATGGTAATCAGCTGTTACAAGTGTTTACTGAGCGCCGAGACCTGTGCGATGCGGCAGAACAATGGAGGACAGAGAGGGCTCATCAGTCACCTGCCCTTTCTGGCTTCCCGCTGTTTCCTCTGGATAAAACAGGAGCTGCCTGAAGATCCCAGGAGCCTCCGAAAGAACATGTCTTCCCTTCTTAGCTCCCAGGCCCACGGAAAGCTCATCTTTAGGTCCCTGAGCACAGGCCCTGGACTCCGTCTGGGCACCATCAATCAGTGGGCAAAGCAAACACCTCTGCATCTTCTCATGAAACCAGGACTCCTTCCCTAACTGTGTGGTAAAGGGCATACTAGGAGGCCTGGTGGCACAGGGGTTAAGCACTCAGCTGCTAACTGAAAGGTCAGCAGTTAGAACCCCCCCAGCCACGCCTCAGGGAAACGAGGTGACAGTCCTCTCCCCCAGAGACCAACAGCCTTGGAAACCCTGTGGGGCAATTTGGCTGGTCTATGGGGTGGTTATGAGCTGCAATGGGCTTGATGACCATGGAGATTTGGGGGTTGTTTTTTTTGGGGGGGAGGGGGGAGTTGTCATTTCTCCCTCCTGGATTACTGTGGGGGAGTCCCGGAGAGAACACATATCAAGTGTCCAGGATGGGCCTGGCACACAGTAAATCCTCAACACATGGAGCGTCCTCCCTGGATTCCACAGGCATTTCCTGCGAGGGGCTGGGAGACAGAGGAATTCCACTCTAAGCCAGGTGGGGAGAAAGCCTCCTAAACAATGCCAGGCAGGGTGAGGTCACTGCTCAAAGGAGGGAGCCGCCACATGCACAGAACATGCGATGCAGACCCCAGAACAGACTGGGATGTCCCCATCAAGAGGGCCAGGCCAGACCTGGGGACAGGGCCTATCAGGGAGGGAATGCGGGTGGGGTGGGGCTGGGGAGAGGGACAAAGCTAAGGAATTGGTGTCCATGTCACACTGCCATCCAATCCTGCTGGTCTTGTGTGTGTGTGTGTGTGTGTGTGTGTGTGTGTGTGTGTGTGACTCAAATGATCCCACAAACCCCAAGAACAGACCCCTCGAGGGATTGAAGAGTCCGCTATGGGCGGCCAAAGCCCACACCAGGTCTCTAGGTGCATCTATGGGAGGCCATAGCTCACAGGGTGATGTTAGGTGGCCTTTGGAAAATCAGGACACCTTTTCAAGCCTCCCCATCCATCTCCCGTCATAGATTAGAGACAGGAACAGGCCTGTTATGAACAAGGGAGGTGACCGAACCGCCATTAACCAAGAGCCAGGCTTGGTGAGCAGACCCATCAACAGTCCTGGCACAGTCAGTAGTGGGGAAAAGGCAGCTCCCTTTTGAAAACGAGGACAGTTGGATTCAGAGAGGTCACACGACTTACTCACCCTTGTCCCTTTGTCCCACAGCTAGTCAGGGTTTGAACCCAGGACCGAGGCACCAAACCTCCATGTTATCATCTCATGCTGCTCCCAAAACTTCCGCAGGTTTCTGTAGCCCACTGAGAGGAATCTATCCTTGTCACGGGAGGAGGGGCCAGTTCTGGCTTGGGGCCAGAGAGATTCCAAGCAAATTCTCAATCCTGATCTTCTAGAGCTAGACTCCCGAGTGGGTCAGAGGAAGTATGAATTTCTCCACAAAAAGTTCATGTCTAATGGAGATTCCAAGAGGTGGCTTGGTAAGTAGTGAATGACTTACTTGGCCTCTCTTTGCATGACTTATGATCCACCCAGCAGAAAGTCAGCACCTACCTTGAAAGGTCATGAAAGGAGTCAATGAATAGTTAAGTACCTGACCCAGATCGAACATTCACTACACGTGGGCTTTCTTCCCTTCCTCTCCCCGCAGCCTGTTTTCATCAGTCAGCAAACAGCAGCTGCCACAATGGACTCCAACGTCACAGCCATTGTCAGGATGGCCTAGGACCAGGCAGTGTTTCCTTCTGTGGGCCAGAGGGTCCCACTGTGAGTCAAAGCTATTTGGGGAGCACCTTACAGCTACACCGCCCCTGTGTGAAGGGCACCATGCAGCAGCTGGAGGTGAGGAAGTGAGCAAGACAGAGAGTCCCTGTTCTCAGGGTGCTCCCGTTGCAGTGGGAGGAAACATGGCGAATCAAAGGAAGAACATCTGGTAATGACCAGTCCACAAGGAAAATTACGTGATACAGACGGACAGTATCGCCTCTGAGGGGGAGACTAGGGGATGACAAGGCAACGAGAATGCCGGGATTACTGACAGGGCGAGGGACCCAGGTAGAGAGAGCAGGACAGACAAAGCCTCACTAGAAAGACCCTTGTTGACCAAGAGATCCTTTCGCTCAGAGTCACCACCAGCTGAGCCACCTTGAGCCCATCACACAACTTCGGAGCCTCAGCTGCCACACCTATAATCTGGGGAGAAAGACACCTTACCTGCCACAATGTGAAGGGATTTGACTGAAGGGCCATTACGGTCTCAGCTCCTCCTCCCATCTCACCAGTCGACATCAATACACTTCATTTCAGCCCAGAGAACTCTGGGCCACATATTGTGAGTTTTAACTTTGTGCTGTACTGGAAGTCTTGGTTCCAGGTTACCCAGCGGAGCCTGGGGCCTGCTAAAGTAATCATTGCACCAGGCTTTCCTTCAGGAACAAAAGCAGCCCGGGACAGGGCATCATGGAAATGCCAGAACACCCCTTGCCCCCTTAGACACGGTTAGTGGGCTCAGCCTGTCCTGTGGTCAGAAAATACGCCTGCTTTATTTGAGACTTCATTTGTTTGGATCCTGATAATCAGTTGTAGTTCTTTTGCCTAACTATCTCTTTCATCTGTCCCCCTTCTCCGTATCTCCAATGCCACTGGTCCCAGCTCAGGCCTCAGCATCCGACCACAGCTATAACAAAGGTCTCATGCACTCTCTTTGGCTCGGCTCACCCCTGCTAAGCCATTTACACATTCTGAACAATGTCTGACAAGTCTGACCTAGGTTTTTTCCTGCTTAACACCCGTCAACAACTCCCCAATTTTTCATTGGATAAATGCCAAACTCCTGAACCTGACATCCAAGGCTACTGCTCTCAGCCTGAGTGCCTGACTGGGTGCCAGTGAACGCCCGGGGCTCTCCTCCTTATCCACACCACGCTCCTCAGGGCTCCTAAGACAAGCCTCAGCACATTTCAGAATTACATGCCTGTACTGACTGTTCCTGCGACTTGGAACACTGCCTCATGCTCGCCTCTCACCTACACTCCTCCTCATCCTTCAAAACCCAAAGCAATGTTTCCTGAATCCTCCAGAAAACCACCACCAAAAAAACTCTTCATTGCTGTGAAAGCGCGCTGTGCCTCATTAGTATTTAAATCCCCAGAGCCTGGATTCAGTTTAATGAAAACTGTCAGGGCTTCATCAGAGTGAGAATCACTACATCACAACCCAGAAAGATGCAACAGTTAAGGCCTTCGGGGTCCGCAGGAGGCAGGAAACAAGAATCTACATTAAAGACAACTGCCCCAGATCCTGATGTGGGTGGTACTAGACCAGCGATTCTCAACCTGGGGGTCAAATGACCCTTTCACAGGGGTCGTCCGATTCATAACAGCAGCAAAATTACAGTTATGAAGTAGCAACGACAATAATTTTATGGTTGGGGGGGGGGTCACCACAGCATGAGGAACTGTATGAAAGGGTCAAGACATTAGGAAGGTTGAGAATCACTGTATTAGACATTGAGAAATAAATAAATACTAGACTTCCCCGCAAACATGGCTGACTTCAAAAACTGCTGGAAACTTGAAAATGCTTTCTTTTTGCTTCTGTGCAGGGAACAAAAATCAAGTGGGTTTTTCAGGCTATTTTGGAAAACAGAAGCGTAGGTTTCTGTAGCCTCTAACATGCTAGGGACCCCTGAGCTGGCCTCTGCCCCTAATGTCTGGAAGAATGACGCCAACAGCCTAGCATCATTTTAAATCATAAGCCAGAAGGCACCGATCCCCTAGGATGATTTTAAACTCTAAAGTCAGCAACCCCGACACCATTGCCTGCTTCCTTGTCCATAGCTGGGCAAGACCGAGCCGTGGGCAGTGCATGAGCAGGTTCGTGACTGGACCTGAGAAAGGTGACCAGACCCGGGATGGGTCCATTCTTAAGCCGAGACACAGGCAGGCAGTGCCCCGCATCCGACAAAACCCTAGAGTCTAGACACAGTTCGTTCAGCGGCAACTCAGTCGAGTCCTGCTGCTTCAGGTGTTCTTTCCTTCCTAAAGAAACTTTGCTTTCTGCTTGCCACCTGTGGTCCGCGAGACCTAGAACCCCTGCGAGTACAACATTGCCACGCCCACCTCACCAACTAGCTGTCCCTACCACTCTGGGTATCAGTCTCCCCATCGTCTATTGACCCACCAGATACCTGGGCTCCCCGCCAACTTCAGACCCGACCTGACCCTATGTCCCTATCTGCCAGGGTTAAGCCCTAACACCAAGGCTACCCTCACACGACTGCCCCTTCGCGGCCGCCATCGGGTTCCACAAGCTACCCCCGAAAGGTCAATGCCCCGCCCCGTTCTCTCTGACCCTCCCCGAAGGTCTGCGCAGGCGCGCTCGGTCGCCCCGAGGACCCGCCCGGAAGGTCTGCGCAGGCGCGCTCGGTCGCTCCGAGGACCCGCCCGGAAGGCCTGCGCAAGCGCACTCGGTCGCTCCGAGGACCCGCCCGGAAGGCCTGCGCAAGCGCACTCGGTCGCTCCGAGGACCCGCCCGGAAGGCCTGCGCAGGCGCGTTCGGTCGCCCCGAGGACCCGCCCGGAAGGCCTGCGCAGGCGCACTCGGTCGCCCCGAGGACCCGCCCCCTGACGCTCGGGTCTCAGCCAGAAGAGCTCAAGTACGGCGGCCGGCGCGACGACGAACGAGTAGGTGGTAGCGCGGCAACGGCGGCCGCCCAGGGTCAAGTTTCCTGGGAGGAAGGCTGTGCGGGAGGGTTCTTGAGAGAGGGGGGAGTTGGGAAACTAGGAAGCCTCGCTGCTCAAACTCATCCGTCCCATCGTACCGTCGGGCGCTTGATGGATGACCCGCTTTTGGGGAAGGGTTAGACTGGCGCGTTTTGGCTCCAGATCTCTCGGAGCTGACCACTGGCCAGGCTTGAGAGGCCAGAGCCGGAGGGATAGCGGGGCAGGGAAAGGCAGCGGTTCGAGCGAAATTTACGATGGGATGGGAGTGAGCGGGCCGGTGAAGTGCGGCAGGCTTGGGCTTGTGGGCGAGTCGAGGCGTCCGTTGCCCGGGGCCTCAGGTAGGCGCTGGCCTCGCCCTCTGGATAAAGTCCGACTGGATTTCCGCGTGGGCGTTTTAAAGCTTTTGGCGACAACCACTGATGAACTCATGGCACGTTCATCGAGCACAGTACTGACTTGATCGAGAACAACGCGAGCCCTAACGTCCGGGAGAAAGTCACGGGTAGTAGAAACCCTGAATGGAAAACAGGCATGTGACTGACCTTTGAGACAAAATCGTGAAGGCTGGTCAGAAGTAGTGATGTGTGACCCTGTACCAAACAGTCCAACGCCCGTGGTATGGCCTGGAGCGGTGAGAGGCTAGCCTTTGTTACGGTCACTGCAGATACCTTTCTGTATTTGTTAAGTGGCAAGGGCTAGGTACACATTCTCGGTGTTGGCTATCCAGGGAGGATGGACTGTAGCCTAGAAGTGTAAGGGTTGGGGTTCTATGGCGGGGTTTGGGGGAGAGATTACAAATTCTTTTCCTGTTGTGTGGAGACTTCCAATAAATAGAGATTATCTTCTAGTTCGAAGGTCAAGAAAGCCCTGGCCAGAAGGCATAGATTTAGCAGATGTCATCAACAAAGCAGAACTAAAGCCCCAAGGAAGGCTAAGCGTGTTCACAGAGAAAATCTAAATAGAGGGAAAAAACAGAGGACTCAAGACAACACAAAAGCAGCTCAGTCCCTTTAGAGATGAGACCGGGTTGCCAGGAGTCAGAACTGATTTGATGGCAGTCATTTTGGCTGAGAGGAAGAGGTGTCCAAAGAGCCTGAAAGGATAGCCAAAGAGATCAAGAGAAACCTAGAAGCCATTCGGAAAAACGCCAAACCCAGTGACCCCCCTCCATGAAGTTTCCACTTGATAACCTCCTGAAACCCTATGCACTAGCCACAGCGAGCCTCTCTGTTCCAGATGATCGTGCTTCTGTACACATAGCGTTCTGCGACCTCAAATACCTTTTTGCCACTTCTGGAGTTTGAACTCAGTTGCAAGTGTCCCGCCCCCGCACCACCACCTCTGTGAAGCTTTGTCCACCCATCTCCGGCCCCTGTCAGGCAACCACCCACCTTCAATGCTCTCTCAGCTCCTGAACTTTGTTACAGCAGGTAGCACTTTCCATAATAGCTTTTCTTCCTCTGTGACTCTCTGACCTCAGGAGCCTGCCTCGAGGTACCAGACACAAGACACAAGCTCCGCAGCAAACAGATGTTGGAATCCCAGAGTTGTGGAGAGGGGGCAAGGGGTGTGGGGCTAATGGCGGGTTCCATTGCTCTGATAATCTGAGTCATAGGCTCTACTCCTGGCTTCGTCATTCGACTGCAATGTGACTGCCAGCAAATTCTGTCCCACTTGTAAAGTGGGTTTAGCTCCCATGTACAGAACTTCAGACACTGTGCTGAGCAATTTCATCAGAGTTTGTTTCTCATCAAATCCACATGGCACCCTTGCTTATTAGGGAAGTTATACCATTAGGGGCTCAAACCCGGATTTGTCAGACTCCAAGCCACCTCTTTTATTGACCCTGCCATCATCAGCCTTTCACCTGACTGGGAGGTTGCCCGGGGCCTCTTGAGATCATGTGTTCTTTTACAACATTGTGCTGAGGCCAGCAAACTATATCATCTGGTAGATGCCCAGTAAGGAGCCTGGCAGTGTGATGGTCAAGTGGGCAGCAGCTAACCACAAGGTCGGTGTATTGCACCTATTAGCTGTCCTGCAGGAGAAAGATATAGTAATTTGCTTTCATAAAGGTTTACAGACTGGGAAAGCCTATGGGGCAGTTCTGCCTGTCCTGTAGGGTCACTATGCGTCAGAATCGACTCAGTGGTGGGTCTGGGTTTGGTATCCTTGCTCTGTTCTGAAGGATGGAGCTGAATGTAACAGTCTGTCATTCTCTTTGCTTTCTTCCTGGGGACCACGGCCATTTCTTGAGCTAAGCAGTCAAGTTCTATTTCGAAATTCAATTAACATGAGGGCAGAACAAATTAATAGTTGGCATTTCTGGGTTTTATCTGGGTCTTCTTACACCCCTGAGGCCTGCTTCAAATTGAATATCATGAAGGTGTGAGTTGTGCACCTGTATATGTTCCTGGGAACCCAGTCAGACTCCGATTGCATTTGACGCTGGAGGTTCTGATGGTCTGTCTTTTCTAATAGGAGCCCTGGTGGTGTAGTGGCTTAGTGATGGGTGCTGTGGTGTTGTGTTGGGCTGCTAACTGCAAGGTCACCAGTTCAAATTCACCAGCTGCTCTGAGTGAGACAGATGAGCCTTTTAGCTCCCGTCAAGATGTATAGCTTTGGAAACCCTCGGGGGACAGTTCTGTCCTATAGGGTTGCCATGAGTCAGAATCAACTTGATGGCAATGAGTTTGGAGATTTATGGCCATGTGCTTTCTCAGAAATATAATCTGGAGACATAAGTCTGAAAATAATCATCATTTATCAAGGGGTCACAAGGGTGGGAGTGAGGGAGGGAGGGGGGAAAGAGGAGCGGATACCAAGGGCTCAAATAGAAAGCAAATGTTTAAAAAACAAAAAAGAAAGTAAATGTTTAGAAAATAATGATGGCAATATATGTACAAATCCATACATACAATTGATGTATGGATTGTTGAAAGAGCTTGTAAGAGCCCCCAATAAATTAAAAAAACAAGAAATGTAATCTTTTTGGTGCTTCCGCGAAGACAGGTGCTCGTACATAAAATGTTGTCATTTTCTGTTAATAAGTTTGTTTCTGGTTAGTACAAAGGGAGCAGTCATCCCTGTATTATCAGCACTTCCTGGTATTCCACAGAGAGCGCCTGCCTGCCCGCCCCCGGACATCACCTGTGGACTTTGAGATTGGCCAGCATGTATTGTCGAAACTGAGAAGGAAATTCATAATCTACTACAGTGGGTCCATCCCTGAAAAGCTTGCTGAGAATACGTGCTTACCCTCCCTGCCCTAAGGCCTTTGGGATCTGAATCTCCAGGATGAGGCCTAGAAATCTGTATTCTTTCCCAAGCCCCAGGTTCGGCAGCCACAGATCCTCCTTGTTTCACGGGCTGAAATCGGCAGCTCTAGGAGGGGAAGGACCTGGCCCCTCACATGGGACGCTCGTGCCACTTTCTCTAATGAAGAGGGCTGGGCTCAGTCCCGGTTTTAGGAGGCATGACCTTGGGCACATCATTTCACTTCTGTTAGCCTCCACCTCCTTGCTTTTCAAGTATGAAATACCGTCCTGGTGTTAGGAGTCAGGGTGGCGATGAGAATGTTTTGTCAAGTATTCCATCTCGTGCACAGGGAAGTTTTCTAGGAGTTGAACCCAGCGAATGTCCACATCTTGGTAAAGACCAGGGTCCCTCTGTGCTGGAGGGGGGCCACTAAACCAAAAAACCCAAGCCCATTGCCACAGACTTGATTCCAACTGTTAGGGACCTGACAGGCAGCCATCGGGCTCCCAAGACTGCCGTCCTTACAAAGCAACTTTGCACATCTTTCTCTCCTGTGGAGCAGCGGGTGTGTTGCACCAGGCAGTTTCCACGGGGATGGGCCCCAGGACATCGTCACCAAGTCCTCTTCTCCATCTTGTGCAGGCTGGAATGGCCACCGGCTGGGAGAGCTTCTTGCAGGATGAGCAGCAGCTGGAGGAGCTGGCAAGGCAGGCCGTGGATCGGGCCCTGGCTGAGGGTGTGCTTCTGAGGACGGCCCAGGATCCCACTTCTTCAGCCGTAAGCATGCTGTCTGCTCCCCGAGACACTGCCCGCACTCCCCCAGCCCACTGCTTGGGCCCTGCCTTGCTGGGAGCAGCTCTTTTAGGGCAGAGAGCCTCGCTCTTGTAGTGTGTCCTATCCCTAAAAGTGACTCCAGGAAGCCCGCAAAGCAACAAGCAGCGCTCTGGAGCAGTCAACTTAAAATCTGGGATTTGAAGGGTGATTTTTGGCGATTTACTTAACCCCTCTCAACTGCAGTTTCTCATTACCTTGCTGCATTGTGAAAGAATTAAGAGCTAAATCTTAGAAAGCCCTTTCCCCCAAAACATACTGTCCTCAATTCCATTCCCACTGCAGTCATCCTAAAGGACAGTAGAACTGCCCCGCAAGGCTTCCGAGGCTGCAGAGCTTCATGGAAACATGTTGCCTCGGTGTTCTTCAGTGGAGCAGCTGATGAGTTGGAACCACCAACTTTTTCCATAGAGCCCAACCACTCTCACCACTGCGCTACAGCGATGTTTGCTCTTAGCCTAGTGAACTGCTGTTTATCAAGACCCCGAGCCCACCCTAACCACACTCCTTTCAGTGTCACTGATTTGCTGCCTGTCATTCTGGGTCTCTCTGATTTTGTATACACGTATAGGAAGGCATACACCATTCTCTAAAACCTAAAGTTGTAGAATTCATATTTATTCTGGGTTTTCCTTTGACAATCTGTCTTAGAACTCTTTCCAGCTCCCTCCATCGAGATCAGCTTTGTTTGGTGTACAGTATTCCAGGGTGGACAGGCCACAGGTGTGTTTTCTCCACTGAGGGCTCTTTAGGTGATTCTCATGTCATTGGGATGCTACAGGAACACCCGTGCACCTCTCCGAACGGACACCTGTGAGCGTTGGTCTAGGGTTGATGACATAAATGTAATACCGTCATAAACGTAATCCAAACCACCTCTTTAAAAAACTTTTTTTCTTAAAAACAAACCAAAAACACCTTTGTGACCAGGTACAAGAGTTTCATAGTTCAAAAGTCAAATAGTACAGGAGTTTACAGAGTATTCTGTAACTGCCTGCTAACCTGGTTTCCCGGCCCCAAGGACAGTGTGTATTTTAACGTATGGTGTACCCCTCAAATAGTTTGTCACAAACAAATACGAGTAAGTCAAAACATATTGCCACAAAATGATAGACACTGTTACTAAACAAAAATAACAATATGTGATGTGAATGTTTCTCGACACACCCTCCATCTAGATGTATACCTGTTCAAGGCCTTGTCTCCATCTCCTTCCCTGAGCAACTGCGTGCTTTAGCATGTCCCATGGCAGCCTCGAGGGACTCAAACCAGGCTCCTCCTAAATGCCCTTTCAGTTCCAGAGGAACAGTCCCTTTGATGAGAAGATGGAGATGGGGCATGGCATTGAACGAGCCCTGAAAAGGCAGAGGGAGAAAGGAAGAGCACAGCAGAGGTCCAGTAGCAAGAAAGGGCAAACATGTTGAAGCGAAGGCAGCAGAACGGGAGCCCGTGGGTGGCTTAATGGGAAAGCAGGCAGGCAAAGGAGTGTGGTGAGGAGCAGGGGTGAAAGGGGAGGCTCAGCTCCACTCTGTAGTCCAAGGCTCTGGGTGTTCGTCACCTGTGACAGTTAGGGAGCTAGGTTTTCTTGTTGTTTAATAGGGGACACAGTTCAAAAGATATTCAGGAGAAAGCCTCCTTCCAGTCACTCTGGCTCCCAAGAGTTAATCATTGTCAATAGTTTTCTTCAGTGGTTTTTAAGTTTTATTGGCATATAATCACATATCATCCAATTCAATAGTTCAATCATATCAAGGACAATTATGCGGTCGTTACCCCAATCAATTTCAGAACACACCCCCTCCCCATGGTTAAATCGCCTTTAAAATGAATTGTGTCACCGCCATCAGTTCTAGTGCTCCCTACCCCCTCCTGCCTTCGTTTGTTTACTTCCCTAATCCCCTCCCACTCCCTATCTCTCACCCCCCACACACATCCCCTATAAACCGGTGCATCGGTTATTGTCTCTATGCAGCCACTCCCTCTGTGCCTCACAAACTGGAAACGCCAACAGAAACAATGAAAACCCCAAATGAAATAAAGTGGTAAGGATAAAATAATAATATAAAGGTAAAAATACAAATAGTAAGACTGAAAAGACCAGCAATATTTTAAAAAATCCTGGATGAAGTTTTTGTCGTGGAGTAAGTGTGAGATACTTGCACTTAAAACAAATTCAGGTTGGGGTAAGAGGGAGATCAACTGACCAGTATCAAGCTCAATCAGCACAATCAGGTTTATAATGCCCTCTGTCTGATAGTAAGGCTGTTCGAGACCCTTGCCTGGGACTAGAGGCTAAATCTGACTAGATACTCTGCTCCTGCTTTCCTCCGTAGCTTTCTACCACTTGGATGTTCATAATTTTAGCTCGGATACTTTTTCCTTCATCATATTTGAATGTTATTATTGTCATCTTTGGATCACACAAACTGGTGTGCTTCCTCCATGTAGACTTAGTTGACTCCTCATTTAGATGGCTGCTTGTTTGACTATCAGCCTTTAAGACCCCAGACAGTATTCCAGTTGACAGCCGGGCACCATCTGTTTTCTTCACCACACTTTGCTGTAGCACCCTTATCTTCAGTGATCATTTCATGAAGGTGAGTATTGAGCTGGGCCATGTGGTCAGAACTATCTGTTCTTGGAGTGGTGTCAGAGTTAAGTAGGAGCCCAGAGTCCATCTGCTTGTCCGTGGGATGTGCACAACTCAGGTTTACTTTGGCAGTTATCTGTGACAAAATCAAAACCCCGTGAGACCACCTACACCGACCACAGCAACAAACCAGTCAGCAAACAAACAAGCGAAAGGCAGAAAAACAAAAACCCATCGAAACAAAAAAGTACATTGTCAGTCACCCTCCTGGGGGTATGAGACCATTGCACTGATGACAGCATCAGTTTTCTCAATGACACCGCTCTCTGGACCCTGGGGGTCTGAGAAGTCAATGTGCCACCTTGAGCCGCAGCCCAGGAGTTGTTGCCTAACACCTGCGGTTCTCAACTGGTGGGTCACGACGACCCCTTTGGGGGTGAACGACCCTTTCACAGAGGTTGCCAAGACCATTGGAAAACACATAAATATTTTCCTATATATAATTACATATTTTTAAATCACTTTATCGGGAGCTCTTACAGATATGGTAACATTTCATAGTTCAGTCACATCAACCAGTATTGGACACATCACCACAATCCATTTCAAAAATTCTCTTTCATTTTGACCCCCTTGATATCCGCTCTCTTTGATCCCCTCCTTCCTCCACTATAATTACATATTGTGTTGTCATTAATCACTATGCTTTAATTATGTTTAGTTATGTACAATTTGTAACAATGAAAATATAGCCTGCATATCAGATATTTACATGATAATTCATAGCAGTAGCAAAATTACAGTTATGAAGTAGCAGCAAAAATAATGTTATGGTTGGGGGGTCACGACCACATGAGGAATGGTATAAAAAGGCTTGCAACATAGGAAGGTTGAGAACCACTGTCTTACACAATTCAGTCTCCCATTCCATTGAGCTCTGTATACCCTGAGTATGGGGACTGGTGCCGGGGTGGGGTGGGGGGCTTCCTGGAGAAGTTCTTCCAAGTGCAGACCTCTGCCCAGCAGATCAAAACCCGTGATGTCACTATGAGCATGGGTCTCTTTCCATTGGACTTCCATCCCTCTAGGTTCAGTGACCACCATGTCCACAGTCTCTCTGCTTCCTCGCCCCTCCGAGCACTCCAGTCCTCAGTCCAATGTGCAGGCAGCTTCAAGGCAAGGTTCAGTTCATTCATCGGGGCCTCTATATTAAGTCCTAGTGTAGCCCCTACGTTATGCCATCCTGCCTGTAAGGTCAGCCAGCATCCAAGGTCATCGTGGTGCTTAGTCCATGGTGTGGTTTACCGAGGGCAGGGTAAAGCATATTGGTGTTGTCTGCCCAGGAGCATATAATCCGACCCATTGTCCCCTAAGTTCTCTACAGTCATTGTTTAGCATCCCTTCCTGGTCTGAGGTTACTCCTCCCCAGTCACCCACCGTACCCACCAACAGAACTATCCGTGTTCCCTCCACATTGTAGATGTTCTCCTCCCCTGAGAAGGCTTGCTATTCTGCCAGCATTCTCCTTCCATTCCAGTGGGGGCGCAGGGGTAGGGAGCGCTTGATTTGCCCCAGTCTGCTCTCATTATATAGCCTCAAGTAGGCGGTCATCTCCCATTTCCCCCTCTTGAGGGAGTGATCCCAGACAAGGTGAGAGCTCCTCCTCCACAGCAGCCGGGCTCTTGTGAAGTGCACGAAAAGGCGGTGATGCGTGGTTCATGGCCGGTGGGCGGCCTGCTCCCCTTTTGTTCAGGAA
Source organism: Tenrec ecaudatus (assembly GCF_050624435.1). NCBI lineage: Eukaryota > Metazoa > Chordata > Mammalia > Afrosoricida > Tenrecidae > Tenrec > Tenrec ecaudatus. Next base: position 27,603,388 of record NC_134541.1, read on the forward strand.
TTGGTTCCTAAGGTTGGTTTTAATTGGTGTTTCTTCTTACCTTTTGTGGTTGACTGAGGTCACTCGGCACAATGGTTTCCAGGTCCTTCCAGGGCGAGTGGTGTTTCTGTTTTTCAGGCCTGCACGGTATCCCACTGGGTGCATGTGCCACCGTTTCTTTGCCCTTTCCTCCACTGCTGGCCACCTGGGCTGCTTCCACTGTCTTGCTGCTGTGAACTGTGCCGCTAGGAACATGGGAGAGCATACCTCCATTCTGGTTGTGTCTCTTATTTCTTTAGGGTATCTGCCTACTAGTGGGATGGCTGGCGCACAGGGGATTTCAATTCTTGCCAGGGTTTTCCAAAGCAGGAGCCAGCCCTAAAACAAGTAGATACGCCCAACTCTTCTCGATGTGATCGAACAATTGAATTGTATGATACATGAATTATACACCAATAAAACTGTTGGGGGAAAACAAACAAACAAACAAACATGCGGATAGATGTGCCACATCTTTGGGAAAAGCCAGCTCATCTGGCAAGCTGAGCCTCTTTTCTGGCTGGCACCGATGGGCTGGAGCTGCGTTGGCTGCCCTCTTTAGAAGCATCAAGCATTAGGTGCCGCCATCCCCGCCACGCCTGGTAGTTTTCCCGACTATGAAGCAGAGCTTTTTCTGTCATGCAGGTGCTATAGTTTTCCTTACAGTCGAAGAATATCAGTCTAGTTTACACGTCTCTGTCCAAAGTGAGATGATGGTGTGTGGCAACCTTCACCCAGTGGACAAGTGGGGAGCAGTTGTATGAACTCTCTCCTACTGACCCCCTCTTCAGGTGGCCGCATGAGTCCCGAGAGCGGCGAGCAGAGTCAGAAGGAAGTCTTAGCAGCAAAATGATCCAGACCAAATGGGTCTTGTTACAAGAGGCAGATCTCTGGAATGGTCAAGGCAAGGACAGTGGCCACCCCTAGGTGTAGCCGGGGTGTTCGGCCGGTCACTCCTTGCAGACTCTGCTGTCATCCCCAGTCTAATGCATAATGTCTCAGGCAGAATAAACCACACACCACACTCCCAAACAGCCGCCTCCGTTGTACCTTAAAGCAAATGCTGAGGAGGGTGAGTGGGGAATTAACCTACCAACATTCAAAATGCGTTTACCCTAGGTACCCCTCGCTTCTGCTTCTTCGAATGCATCCTTCAAACCTTCTCACCGTATAGTCTTCTGTTTGGTTTTGAATGCCGTTTCTGTGTTTGGGCTTCGCTCGGTTTTGTCCCACAGACATGGACTACCACGATGGTGGCTGATAGTCACTCCAAGATTTGGTCCTGGAATGCTTTACAAGACAAGGCACCAGGCCAGCCTCTCGTTCATCAAGGTCTAGTCATTGTTGAGAAGCTCAGAAGGCCTTGTGGCCAATGTGAAACAGTATCCTAGATGGTCTCCGGGTTTCTCACTGTGCCAAAGTCCAAAGAAACACCAGTACAGTTGAACCTGCATCTCCATCTCCAACACGGGAGGCAGGGTGGGAGGGGTGAAGGGGCGGGGCTGGAGGGACCACTCATGGGGTCAGAGGACACTTCTGCTACAGTCCTGCCAGCAGCCCCCTATTCCCTCCCTCACCACAGGGCAAGGGCACAGGTGTGAGCTCCTTACATGGAAGGGGGCCTACGGTCAGATATCAGCCACTTCAGGGCTACGTGTGTTAGTGTGTGTCTGCAGGCATGTATATGGTACCTGTTATGTAGCTACCATGCTGGTTCAGACCCAGTTTCACTCACCAGCTGTGTGTGTGTGTACATATGTACACAAAAATATATAGATACATGTGTGTCTTTGGACAACCTGAGTCTTAAGTATGTGTCAAATATGGATGGTAATAGTATCTTCCTCATAGAATTAAATGATGAATTTATGTGTTTAAAATAGCACCTTGCATCGCTTCTTGTGTTTTGCTTTTTTGCTGTTAATAAAACATGCACACACTTTGGTTTCTCTACAATTTCCATTTCTAATAATGTGGCTTTAGTGTTTTTCTGAATTGTGATGTTTTATATGCTAAGAAATAAAATGCCCCAGCATCCAAAAGGTCTTTTTGTATCCTTTCCTTGTCCTGTTCCCACCACCACCACCCTCCCCGTAACCACTATTGTGCAGTTGATGTAACCTGAGTCAACCTAGGCCAAGCTTTCCACCAGGGTACGTTTACAGCAGTCACAGGAGTTCCACCCCTGTCTTCCCCTCTCTCAACCAGGTGGTGAGCTATGCCCCATTCACGCTGTTCCCCTCCCTGGTCCCCAGAGCCCTACTGGAGCAGGCCTATGCCGTGCAGATGGACTTCAACCTGCTGGTGGATGCCGTCAGCCAGAACCCCGCCTTTCTGGAGCAAACGCTCTCCAGGTACAGGGCTCTTGGAGCCACCAGAACCAAGGGGCTGGCTGGGGCCATGACAGCTGACTTGGCGGGGTGGGGAGGCGTGTCAGAGAGAGGAAGAAGGCAAAGCAGTAGACCAAGACACTCGAGAGTGGGTCTGTAATCCTGGTTTCTCCCTGCTGTGAGCTTCCCTTTCTTCTCCTGTAAAATGGAGAGGACAGGGTCACTCGGCTCCTTTCCAGCTCTGGTGTTCGGGATCCTGTGCTTCATGGCCCTCCGCTTTGAAGACTGGAGTTTCCACTTGGAACTAGGGAAGGTCAGTCCTTTTGCGTTCCAAAGAGAAAGGCAGAGGCAGGAAATGTCTCTGGGTTTAAGTCAGAATTCCTACATCTTGCCCTGGACAGGGAGTGAGCCCTTCCTGCCCCCTCGGGCCTCTCACCTGCGGGTATAGACTGGCCACAGCCAGGGCAGGAAGCAGCAGGACCCTGAAGTGAGTCACCTCATGCTTCCATCCTCTCCAACCTTTCTCCCTGGAGCTGTTTTTCTTTTCTTTTGCCCTTCCTTTCTTTCTCCTTCAGACTCTGGGGCTTTTGTTATAGCATCACATATCAATGCTTTGCTGGTTGTATGCTTTCAATTTTTCTTTTAAATGTTTTATTAGGGGCTGCTTTTAATTTTTCAAAATGTAAACATATGCACACACTTTAGTTAGAGACAAGACCTTTTAAAAAGGTAATGTGCCCCTGGGAGTGTGAGTGGATTGGAAAGGACACATTGGCAGGACGTGAGGCTGACTGGGGTGCAGTTGCTTGTGAATGGGGAACCCAGGGCCTGCCCTCTCTGTCTTGCCTCAAGGAGGCCGACATTGCTGCCGACTGCACTGGATGATGGGAAATGGGATTAGGCTGGTTTGTGACCTCTCTCCCTCACCACCACCACCACCCACAGCCCCCATCTGTCACCCCCAGTGAAAGGTAACCTGAGGCACAGGATGAGTGAGAGGTAAACTGAGGCACGGGGAGACAGACAAAGATAACTGAAAGGACAAAGGGAGAGCAGAAACAGAAATAGCTTTATTAGCAGGGAGCTCTGGGCAAAGCCCCATGGTCTAGCAAGTAGCCCAGAGGAATCTCAGGCTTCGTCCAGCAGCGTCTGGGGTTTTTAAAGGAAAGCGGGGAGAGGGGGTCCATGCAGCAGCAGCAAGGTTTATGGCCCATCGTGGAGTTGATCAGGTCTGGCAGGCAGGCCGACTGGTTCTCAGAGACATTCCGAGCATTGTTCTTCGGTCTCCTCATTTCAGGGGACAGCTGCTGACCTCTGGGGACATGCAGGGAAGCGGGGTCCTGACCTGCTTCAGCTCAGTCCAATCGCCCACCTGCTTTGCTCCTCCCTCCTGGGACACAGCAGCTCCCGAGGGAGAAGAGCCGGGGAACACAGGGCGAGAACAGCAGCCTGAAGTCCAGGCTGGGGGAAGGATCCACCACAGAAAGGGCAGCAGGGAGGACACTCCTGCGCTCCGAGAGCATGGGAGGGACCCACTGACTCTAGTCGGCGTTTCCGAAAGGGTTAACCCCTACCCGGAGCAGCCCACCGCCTCTCCCACGTGGCTGGTGGGTTCGAACGTTCAACCTAGCGTTTCATGGCTGGTGCCTAACCCACAGTGCCACCAGGGATCCTGGAGTGCCGGAAAGGACCCCAGAAGAGCTGGCTGTGGGGCAGAGGAGCTTTAGGGCAGGCCTGAGCTACCTGGCGCCCGGACTGGGCCACATGGGCTGCGTCAGCTGTGCGGAATCCGCCCTGAAGCCTGAGAGGCAACCCCTGGGGTGGCAGTTGCCTGTGAGCCCCGTCTCCCTGCTCCTCTTCCTGAGGAGCCCCCAAACCATACTGGATGAACCCCTGCCACGTGGCCTCTCCCACTTCACAGAGGCGCCCAAACTCATTTGGCCTGTTGCCTCCTTTCAGAAAAGTAATCCTCAACACTTTCTTGGTCGTGAAAAATGTTTGTACTGTAGTCCGTCATCCAGGATAAAGTGTAGGTATCTGCTTTTACAGCCCCTGCCCCACCCCACTCCTTCCAGTGCCTTGCACGGGACCGTCTATGATAATGAGCGGCACAGACGCAAGCGGACCTGCCTTCACGCTATGCATAATCGCATGATCACGTGGGAGAGCCAACTCCCATCAGCACACATAACAGGGAAAATGGGAGCTGTGGCCAGTGCTGTAAAGGGCACCGCGGGAAACCTGGCCCAGACAGGGATGGCTTCATCTTGGAAAGCGCATCTTGAGGAATGGTTGCTAAAAATACAAAATGAAACAGGATATTCCATTAGATCAGAAAAAGCCCATTGGGGCTTAAGCTAGCCTCTGATCTGTAGAGGCAGGTGTTGGGACTGGGGGGTCGTCTTGTCCCGGGAGTCCCGGGTTTCAGGGAAGCTACCGAGAGTTAGGTCAGCTGGAAAGCTTGCCAACCACCAGAGCTGGCGCAGCATAAAATAGTCGAGGCAATCGCGTGCCATTTTTTAGTTGTCAGGACTAAGAGCTATATTTCATTGCTACGTGTGGTATTCCATCTTCACAACTCAGTGCTATAAATCCGATGATTTTCCGCTGCACTTTACACACGGACAAGCCGAGTCATGGAGAAGGGAAGGGACCTCGTGTTGCCTGGTAGTGAGTGGGAGATCTAGGATTTGAACCCAGGCCATCGGGATCCAGCGCTGGGTCCTTATTCACTATTTTCTACCATGCCTGTATGGGGGGCGGGAGGAGTGGGTATTCAGCTTTTGGCTGGGAGATCTGGAGAGAATTGAGTCAAGGAGAGAGTAGAACCCCTGGACATTTAAGGTCTCATGAAACTTGGAAAGTGCAACCTGTCGCCTCCTGCAGCACCATCCAAAGGGATGACTTCACTGCGCGCCTCTTTGACATCTACAAGCAAGTTCTAAAGGAGGGCATTGCCCAGGTGAGCCCTCCCCACCCTGGTCTGGGACCTGCCCTTCCCATTTCCATTTTTTAACCAAAATTTGGCCCAGGTCCGGAGCTAATGGGAGTCTGCTGCTTACTACTGGGTCCCTCCGGGTTTGTACATCAGAGACCAATCCTGGGGTGACCCAGAGAATGCGTTTTCCTGGGTGTGGGAGTGTTATCGAGGGCTACCTTGCCTGCTCTATGGCCAGCTCTCCCCCGCCCCCCCAACCCCCTGAATCAGCCTTTGGGGAGGTGTCTTCAGCGTGCACTTTCTCCTACAGACTGTGTTCCTGGGCCTGAACCGCTCTGACTACATGTTCCAGCGCAGCGCTGATGGCTCCCCAGCCCTGAGACAGATTGAAATCAACACCATCTCTGCCAGCTTCGGGGGCTTGGCCTCCCGGACCCCGGCTGTGCACCGGTGGGTCCCTTGGGCAGCCTGGGCCTACAGTCACAAGCTGGGCCACGCCTCTCCAACTCGGACTGTGCCTTCTTGGGTCCCAGGTCAGGGGTTCCCCAGGCAGCACACTCCACTTTGGCATGTCCGGGAGCTAAGGGACCTCGGGGCACATCTGGTTGTGCCCCCTCATTGAGCTAGTGTTCCAGTCAGAGGGAACAGTATCTGAGAACCCTGAAGTGAGAAAGAGCTAGAAGTGCTGGGGGGACCTGAGAGGAGGTCTGACTCCAAGGCCAGGAGGGATGCCGACCCTGGCCCACCTGAGGGTTGAGCCACAGCCAAGGCCACCTCTGGCCCGCTGTCATGCTCCAAGGCGTTGTGATTCCCTATGGTCTGTGGCCGGAGTCTAGTGAGCGCCCAGGGGCCAGGGCTCCCGCTCCTTGGGAGGCTGGGATAGTCACAGGACCTCAAAGCTCCCCTGGGTATATTCCCCTGGCACCCCAATGCTAGACTTAGGGCTCCTAGCAGATTCCCGTGGGAGGCGGATCCTCCAGGAGCAGGTTAGGAAGGTGCATTCCTAGTGCTCAGCTGATTCTCACAGCGCTGTTCCTGCAAGTGACCATGAGGCCACAGACACGGGGCTCATGCAGGTCTGCAATGACCAAATAGCTCTCTCTTCCTAACAGACACGTTCTCAACGTCCTAAGGAAGACCAAAGAAGCTACCCAGATCCTCTCCAATCATCCCAGCAAGGGGCTGGCCCTAGGGATTGCCAAAGCCTGGGAGCTCTACGGCTCAGCCAAGTAAGGGGGTTAGACTGGGGCCGCAGTCGCCTGCACTGAGCTCAGCCATCGTGGACACAGCCACCTCCTACCTACCTGCTATCATTAGGGAGCCAGGGACTTTGTCAAACCATGAACGCTTAAGCTTTCCAGTGCCAAAACGATCTTAGTGGAGTCTGGGGCTTCCTGCTAAAGTTCCAGGGCAGCAAAAAAGAGGATGGTCCATATCAAGGTGGGTTGACACCGTAGCTGCTTCGATGGCTCAAGCCCAGGAACAATGCTGAGAGTGGGGTTCTTCAGCGGAGTTGGAGGCAGCACGGGGCCACGTTGGCCCTTTCCCCTGAGCTCCAGCTCCCGCGTTGTGCTGTGGGGGTGATTATACTGCTATGAAGAGAGGCAAACCATTGCCCTCCAGTAGAGTCTGACTCCGGGCCCTGTGTGTTCCAGAGCTGTCCCATAGGGCTTTCTTGACCATAACCTTGATGGGGGCAAATCACAGCGCCACTAAGTGGGCTCATGCTAACCTTCGCTGTACCGTTCCAATTTTAGTATATGTGCCGCGGCAGCGAGCACCAACTAAGTGGACTCCACCCACCAACTGCTAGGTTCATTATTGAGCTCAAGCCATTTGTGCCACCCAGGAGCCAAAAAGAGAGTCAGCGTGATCATTACATGAGCTCATGGATAGGAAAATAAATGATAGCCAAAGCAAAAAAAGAAGAGGATGACAATTGCCACAGGTCACTTTCTTATAGAGCAGTCACAATCATAAGGTTGTGACTGTCACCGAGCTGGTTTCAGCTCTCAGCGACCCCATGGACAACAGGTTGAGACACTGCCCAGGCCTGCACCCTCCTCACAAGAATGCCAGATAGCATGTAACTAGTGCTGGTTTTATCTTACACAAGCCGCCTGAGGCTCAGGGAGGTTGAAGAACTTGCCTGAAGTCCCACAGCCAGTATGCGTAGCTATTCCTGTCGGTCTGTCTCTAACGTTCTAACTCTCGGTGATCCTGCTCTGCCTCCTAGAGGCCAAGTGCATTGGAAAACTCAAGTGCAAGCATTTGTAGAGCAACCATATTTCGTCATCCATCATTCCAGGCTTTTTAAAGCAGACTAGAAAATAAGTTATGATTTCAATTGGAAAATAAGTTATGGTTTCAACTTCGTTACGTTCTTTGAAAACCTAAGGTTTGTGGTTGGAAGTAGCAAGAATGAGAAAAGGATATTTTGATGGTAAAAGTCTGGGAACTACTGTTTAACCCCTTTATTTTGAATGGGGACTCAGGTCCCAAAGAAGGAAACGGACATGCCCAAGGACACAGCGTGAGACACTGGCAGAGCCAGGAGTGGGATTCAGTCCAGCATGTGGCTGCCGCTTCACCTTCCTTGGCTGCCACTCCACCTTCCTTAGCTGCCAACTTTCCCAGAACTGAAGGCAGAGGAGTGGACTTGCTTTCTGGCCTGGCGGGGAATGTTTGGGCCGGTAGTAAGCTGACTTAATTACCTAGAGCGTGAGGTGCCACTTTGACCTAGTACATCAAGCCTCTTCTTAGAGCTGGGCCAGGCGCCACCCACCCACCCCTACACATCCCAACCCAAGAGCGAGCAGATCCAGCTGCAAAGTGAAGCCGGGGCCCTCGGAACTCTCAGGGTCAACTGGCTTGAGGGCACTGTTTCGATCTGCTCTCTTGGGTTCCCAGCTCCAAGCAAGGACTCGCCTCATGTCTCTCCTGCTCCTTCTGAGGTAGCTCGCAGGCTGGACCCTACCTGTACTGTGACTCCATAGAGCGGAGTCAGGCAGACAGGGTCCTGCTGAGATGAGGAGAAGCGGAGGCAGACCAAGGAGAGGCAAGGAACCCCACTTAGCATCCTCAGCCAAAATCTGAGCCTCCCAGAATCTCAGCCAAAAGCCGCAGGCTGCTTCAGGAAAACTGGAATTGGGTGCAGCTGAGGAGTGGTCCAGACAGTTCAGTTCTCTGCCTGAAAGCATTTCTCTGAGGGCCTGCGTCCCTCCTCCTTTAAGAAAAATGTAGCCAAGTAGCGGAGAAGCAACCAGGGAAGCCCCAGTGATCCCGTCCCCACCAGCAGACCCGACCCTGTGTACTTGGCAGGAAGGGCGGGGGGTCCCGGGAGCTACCGTCTGTCTGGCTCCCTGTAGGGCCCCTGCTGGCGCCCCACGTCTATGGTGGACACGCAGTAACCGGGTCCTGAGTCCCCAACCGCCACTCTTGCTCTTTCTTGACTCCCACCTGCTTATTCCCGTAGCAGGTTTTAGAATCAGTAGGTGAAACTCTTAAGAACGCCTTCTCTTGGGGGTTTGTGATGGTTTTCCATCTCGTATTTAATTGGAGCAGAAAGTGGGCATACCAGATTGACCTGCTAGAGGACCAGGGCCAACTCCATCTCCCCTAGTTTCCAATTTTCAGGCCTAGCGCTGGAGGCCATGTGAGCTGGGGCCCAGCCAAGCGGCTCCTTCCTCCAGAGGGTGGGTGAGGCCCAGCCTCAGGCCCGCGCTCTCTCCCCAGTGCCCTGGGCGCTCTCTCCCCAGTGCCCTGGGCGCTCTCTCCCCAGTGCCCTGGGCGCTCTCTCCTCTCCGCAGTGCCCTGGTGCTGCTGATTGCTCAAGAGGAGGAAAGGAACGTGTTTGACCAGCGCGCTGTGGAGAACGAGCTTCTGGCCAAGTAAGGGAGGGAGGGGCGGCCCCAGGGGCGGCCCCAGGGGTGGGAAAGGGCATTCAGAACAAACAAAACTGCCACTGTTCCCTGCCAACTCGTCCTAGGAGCATTCACGTAATCCGGCGAAGCTTCCAAGACGTCTCTGAGAGGGCCTCTCTGGACCAAGACCGAAGACTGTTTATGTAAGTGGTCCGGGAGAATTACCTCGGGCCCCTTAGAGTGCCAATTGATGGGCCTCTTCCTGCCTGCCCCCCTCTTCCTCAAATGGTCCTATCCACTGGGAGATGTGATGACTCGTTTTCTTCTCTCAGGATGGCCGGTCTGAGTTCTGTCTGCCCCAGGAATGCTGGAGCAGACCAGCCAAGCCCAGCTTCTGAGTGAGGGGCTGCATCAATGAGCTATGGGCATCTGGATAAGGGCATTCTTACCAATAACCTTGGTTTCTATGTGTGCCCAGGCTGCCAAAGTCTGGTTGACCTTCTTGGTCAAGTCCAGCCTGAGCTGTTGAACTGGGCAGTCAGGAAGGAAGAGGGGCAGTCTGCTCATTTGGTGATGGATCTAGGTATCACACTCGGAGGTCAGGCAAGACTCATGGGCCCTAATTGGTGTTCCAGTCTGGGCTCTCCCCCCAGGGACCACAAGGTGGCCTTGAGGCCACGGATTCTGGTAGCACTGCCCTGTGAACAACCTGCACGCAGTCCCACAGTCTCACTTGCTATTTTTAAACAGTGCTTTTATCCAAACCAGCTGGTTCTTTTATTTTCCAGTGCCAATAGATAAATCGGACTCAGTCAAAAGAAAAGGGGAAGAAGTTTAAAAAGACAGTCTGTGCCTTCATTTAAAAACCCCAACTCACTGCCATCGAGTAGATGCTGACTCATAGCAGCCCTACAGGACAGGGTTGAACTGCCCCTGTGAGCGCCTGGGACTGTAACTCTTGAGGGGAGTAGAAAATCCCACCGTTCTCCCTCGCAGCAGCTGCGCTCTTACTTAGGCACTCACTCGGCGCTGGAATTGCCCTTCCCGCTACCCCTCAGCCACTTCAAGCAGTGAAAGCATGGGGTTTTTGATTTTGCTAAACAGGGCAGGATTTTTCTGATGTTCAGTAGTTATCCCACGGAATGTAAGGAGCACTGGTAGTGCTGTCAGGTAAATGCTGACCTGCTAACCGTAAGGTGGGGGCGGTTTCAAACTCACCTCCCACTCTGCAGGACACCGATGAGGCTCTGGCTCCTGTAGGGAGGGCTTTATAGCCTGAGAAACGGAATAAAAGAGTCACTGGGGAGCAGAATCAACTTGATGGCAGTGGAGTGTGTGTGTGTGTGTGTGTGTGTGAGAGAGAGAGGGGTGGGAGGCTGAACTGACCTGCTTCAATTCCGATTACCAGCTTGTTGCCATGAGCTTCCTAGAATACCTGGAGATCTTCCCAATTCAAAAGCAGCTTTCTTCAGCAGTCTTGGCATCCCTTCCTGCACACCTCCATGGGGCAGGTACCTACTTCTACTGATTCCAACGAACTCCTGTCCTGGCTCCCACTCTGGACTGACTTTCAAAGGGGCCGACGTTATCCGGATGCACCCAGGACTGAACACTTCCTTTGTGTTTTCCAGGGACGGCCAGGAGGTTGCTGTGGTCTACTTCCGAGATGGCTACATGCCGAGTCAGTATAGTCCACAGGTTGGTATTTTCTGTTTGACCCGCCGTGTGTGTGTGCGTGTGTGTGTGTAGATTGATTGATTTGAGTCGGTTTACATTTCAGACCATTATTTTTTTTCAGTAACTTAAACAACTTATCAAACCTCCCAATAGCTTGCCCTGCCCCTCCCCCACTCCCCCTCTCTTTTCCCCCTTCCCCTTCTCCCAAGTTAACATCTGTCTACCTCTAACCCATTTTTTGCCTTTCTGTTTCCCTCTCACCCCTGGTAGCCCTCAAAGTCTTTCTTTTGCTATGAAAACCTTTATCTTGATGCTTTTTCTTTTGTAACCACTATCTCACACGTTTGCCCCTTTGCGGTCGACTAACTTCACCCAGCATCATGTCCTCCAAATCCATCCGTGTCCTGAAGGGTCTCAGTTTCACCATTGATCTTAAGCGATGCATAGTGCTCCCTTGTATGGACGTACCAAAGTTTAGTTGTACATTGGCTCCCCGATGAGCATGTAGGCTGTCTTCCATCTTCTTGCTGTTGTGAACATGACTGTGCGTGTGTCTGCTCGGGCTCACCCTTGGTTTCTCTAGGCTCTCTACCAAGTAGCACGCTTGCTGGGGGGTATAGTATTTCTATTCCCAGCTGTTTGCAGAAGCACAGTGGCCGTGCAGTTTACAGTCCCCCCAGCAGTACTGGAGAGCTCCACTCTCCCAACACCCTGCAGGCATTTGTGGGTTTTCTCTTTTTTGAACTTTGCTGTCAATGCTGGTAAGTGGCGGTATCTCATCAGTCTTGTGATTTGCATTTCTCGAATGGCTAGTGAACATTAGACCATTCTTTGCCCTCTGGGATGTGCTAGTGCTCTAGAGACCCAACTCAGGTGGCACAACAACCTGGGGTTCTCCCTGGGCCCTGGCTTCAGTTTCCCCTCAGGGAACTCGTTGCTGGAAAGTCCTGTTGTCTTGGTTTTTTCCTACCTCTCGCTCTCCACAAACAACACTGTCTTTCAGAATCTTGAATCCTTAGGAATCCATGGGACTCCGGCCACTCACACTCTTTCCAGTGGTAGGGTGCTGAATGCTACCGTCTGTCCCTCTGAGGGGGAACAGCCCCGGTGGCGAGCACTTGTGGATTTTTATGACAGAAATACTCCCACTGTGGTCAATCTCAAGTGCCTCCAATCACCATCCCCGAGCAGAGTTGGGAAGAGATACCAACCCTAGCACCCCACTGGCCATTTTCTTCCCCTCCGGGTTTGCTGGTCCTTTATCTGTGGCAGAAAGTGGTTTGTTTGTTTTTCATTTATTTTTTTTAACCCTCTAGCTCATTCACGATAAAGACAGAGTGACCGTAGCACTTTAGCTTGCTGTCCTAGCAGGTAGTTTCTAGTTACTCTGCGTGACTCCATTTACTCCTATGCTCGCTCCCTGAGGTCTAGGACTAGCTCCATGACACAGACGGCAACACTGAAGTCTGGAGAGATGCCAGGTCCCACAGGGAGCTGCCAGGCTCTCTGACCCTTAGTCCAGTGGCTTCCCCAGCACACCATTCTTCTCCCCTAATGTCCCACCATGTCCTGGTCTCAGTTAGCGGGAGGTCAAGGAGGAAATAAATTGGAAAGTAGTAGGCGTCGGAGGCCGAGGGTCATGAAACTGTCTCTGTGCTCAGAGCCCTCTCTGGAACTCAGCTTCCCCAGATCAGCTGAGGGAATGACATTTTACACAATGAGGGACTACACTTCGTTGACTGGAGAAGTCTCTCTAAAGCTCAGCTCGACGAGGTACCGAAATGTTGAGCAGTGGTGCGAACGTGCTGACTAGAGCAGAAAGAAGTTGTCCACTGGGGAAAAGAGATCGAGGTCCTAGGTCAGCGGGGCTGGAGGCAAGGGGCCAAAGGAAACCTATCCAGAGAAACAAGGTGGTGCTGACAAGAATAGGTTTGCAACCTGACCGAAAACCAGACTCACTGCCGTCAAGTCGACTCTGGCTCAGAGAGACCTTCTAGGACAGGGTAGAACTGCCCCTGTGAGTTGCCAAGACAGTAGCTATTTATGGGAGTAGAAAGCCTCGTCTTTCTACTGTGGGACTCCTGGTTCTGAACTGTGACCTGGTGTAGCCACTGCACCACCAGGGCTCCTCAGGTTTGGAACAAGGGGGTCAAGTTTGCAAGACTTGACTTGATCATGAGTAAGTCCCTAATCCCCTCTGGGTTTTGCTTTCTCTCACAACGGGCTCTTCTCCGGGTTCCTTTCTGAGGTCCTGGCCAGTGACACTTCCTGGAATGCCAGCCCAGTTGTCAGGTGGCTGAGCTATAACTGGAAACCAGGCAAAGGGGCACCAATTATATCAAAGGCAGGCCAGCATGGCGACCGCGCTTTACTCCTTTGGCCGCAGCCTTGATCCTGCTGGGGGAGAAGGCAAGGACAGACCATTTCCATAGTGCTCGAGGAGGAGGACCAGAGCTGTGAGGCATGATCCCCTGCTGCGCCCTGCTTCACACACACCTGAATTCTGGACACACCAACCCATTGATCCTGTGATTATGCACCTGCGGCCTTTATGTCTATTGCTGTGCTACCCTAAGCCGCACCTGTTTTCAAGACCTCGCTCCAATTTCACTTCATTCAAACACACACAGATTGAGCGCCTACAAAATGCCAAACACTATGTTGAGCACCTTGAGCCACCACGAAAAAAATAACCCCCCGCGCTACTCTGCGGGAGAACGATGAGGCTGTGTACACTTAGAAAGACTTACAAAGCCTCACAAATCCACAGGCAGCGTTACTCTCTCCTGCAGGGCCACTGTGAATCAGAATGGACTCATGGCAGTGAGTCTGTCCGTCCATCCATCCACCCTGATAAAGCTGACGACAGTCTGGTCAGGGGGATGAATATCAGAAAGTTAAAAAAGAAAAATGAGTTTCATTGTTGTTTGTGGGTGTTTTGTTTTGTTTTTCTTTTGCCAGCTAGGGAGTGAAACCACAGAGTGAACTGAGACGTACGGGAAAACCTCCGTTAAATCGGGTTCAGAGACGGCTTCTTTGAGAATGACTTTGAGGCAAGGCATAAGGATAAGTAGGATCCAGCCATCACTGGAGAACTATAAAAGCATTCCAGGCAATGGGAAAAGCAGCATGCATGCAGGCCCTCTGGAGGGAATGAGTCTTGTGCCTGCGAGAACAGACAGGCCATGTGGCTGGAACCCAGAAGTGGGAGCTGGAGGGTGGCAGGCGAGGTTGAAGAAATACACAGAGCCCGATCCCATAGGCCTTGGTCAGGAGTTGGGGTTTGCTTTGGAGAACGCTGGGAAGCTGAGTTCATAAGCTAGTGGCCCACCTTCCAACCTCTTCCTTGGTTTCTCTATCCTCCAAAGCCTTTGATCATTTCCTGCCTTCACGTCTAGTCCTGTGCCAGGGCGCTAGAAGTAGGGCTCTCCAAAGGCAAGAACTCTGTACACAAGGAGGGATTCACACCTGCCTCACACAGGTAGTACAGTATCCCGGGGAGACCCTGGATGAGGGAATACGAAGCATGATCCCAGCACTGCGGAGGTGAAATAAAAGTCGAATTCCTTTTGCCTTCATCCCCGTGCAGAACTGGGCAGCACGCCTGCTGCTGGAGAGATCGTGTGCCGTCAAGTGTCCGGACATTGCCACCCAACTGGCTGGGACTAAGAAGGTGCAGCAGGAGCTGAGCCGGACGGGTGTGCTGGAGGTGCTGCTACCTGGCCAGCCTGAGGCTGTGGCCCGCCTCCGTGCCACCTTTGCTGGCCTCTACTCACTGGACATGGTGTGTGGGCAGCCCGTGGAGCCCAATGTGCTGGGGCTGGATGTGGTCAGAGATGCTCTGTGAGGACCATTAGAGGCCTAAGGTGGGTGGGGCATCCTCATGAGTGGGCGATGGGGATACGCAGGGTAAGTAGGGGAAGGGACTGGTGCAGACAGGAAGAGGGGGAATTGCTGCACCTTACAGGTCTGCTGCTGCAGAGCCCTGAGCGGTTGCCAGAGAAAGGCCTGTTCTCACAGACCTGTTCCTCTTGCAGGGGGCTGGATGGGGGTCACATCCAGAGAGTAGCATCCAGCCTGACAGGGCTTATGGTTGTCCCACATCTGCTCTTGCCTCTTCGGCTTTAAGACTGCTGGTGACGGCTTGCTTGCCTCCCACCAGGGTGAAGAAGGGGACCAAGTCATTGCTGAGGCCCTTGCGGCTCCTAACCGGTTTGTGCTGAAGCCCCAGAGGGAGGGAGGAGGTGAGTATCTCCCTGTGCAAGGCTGCTCAGGGTGAGGGACCAGAGGCCGTCGCCAGCACTGACTGGCACTTGCTGTGGGCACAGCCTTTCCCTGGGGAGATACAAGAGGAATGGCCTGCACCTTGCTCAGTGTCCCAGCAGACCCAGTAACCTGTGTTGAGGAGTACAGGACGATTTGGCCAAATTTAGCTTGAGGAGCCTGTGGGGGCCTGGTGGGGAGTGGGGAAATCATCAGAGATCGCATGGAACATTTATCTATCTTCCTGCCTAATCTTTGAGCCCAGAAGAGATTATTATTATTTTCATCTTGCTCTTAAGGGGGTGGGCAGGAGTTTTCTGGGTACAAAAAACAACAACAACCGGAAGAGCATCCATACAAAAAGACCCACCACAGCAAAGGCCTGGGCCATGAAAGCCCCGTGCTTGGAGATTAATGAGTAACTAGTGAGCTTGGAGTACAATGATTGGGGTTAGGCAAGATGGTTTGGCCCTTGTTTATAAAAGGCATTAATAGAAGTGAGGAAACTGAACTTTATTCTGAGGATAGTAGGAAGCCACCAGGGAATTCTTATGAAGGAAGGGTGCCATCCAGGGCCCATGTTTCAGTAAAGTGTGGCCTGGACTATGGGCAACATTGGTGACAGAGACCACGGAGAAGGCTGGCTGTTCAGAAGAGCCACGAAGAAAGAGACCTGAGCGAGGGCTATCACCGTGTGGAGAAACGGTTTGAGTTAGTGACTGACAGCGAACCCGAGAGAGAACAGAGAGAGAGGAGTTAGCAATGACGCTGAGATGCCTTCCACCTGAGTGTAATTGGGAAGCTCCAGGAAGGGCGGGGTGAAGCACAAGTAATGAACTCTGCTTGGGCACTTGGAGTTTGCGGGCCTGGGGGGCCTCTAACTTATGTCTAGAGCAGGGAGCTTTTGATGACAACCTGGCAGTTCATATAGCTGGAGCCTTGGGCATGGAAGAGTGCTCTCCCTGGGAACATGCGTGTATATGGAGAATGAGGTTCCCAACACTTAAGAGAAGAGCCAGTGGTGGAAAGTCACACAGCTAAGAGAACAAGGGCGAAACTGTGGACGTTCACATGGGTCAGGGTTCTCCTGCCAAGGCTGACACCCTGTCCTCGGTCACCAGGCTGGCACTGCCCTCATTATGCTGATGTCAGGAAGGAGGCTGCTGACAAGTAGCCCACTCAGACTTGCCCACATGACCCCCCGAAGTGAGGACATCAGTTGAGGGGGGCACACAGAGGGTCCAGAGTAACTAGCCAATGCATTTGCAGGTAACAACCTATACGGAGAAGAGATGGTGCAGACACTGCAGCGACTGAAGGACAGTGAGGAGAGAGCCTCCTATATTCTCATGGAGAAGATTGAACCTGAGCCTTTTGGGAATTGCCTGCTCCGGCCTGGCAGCCCTGCCCAAGTGGTCCAGTGCATCTCAGAGTTGGGCATCTTTGGGGTGTATGTCAGGTGAGCAATCAGAGGGGCTCTTTCTATTACCTCCTAGCTAGAATGCCAAGCAAGCCAGCCCGGAAGGAGCACTGGCCTGACCTCATCAGGAATCCTGGAGGCAGTCCCAGCTCTGCTAGTCCTTGGCTGTCATACCTGTTTCTTTTTCTATCAAGTGAGACCAATGACCCATGACCTCACAGAATTAGCAACTAAAGGCCAAATGAGATACACTTGAAAGGAAATTTCAACACACACACACACACACACACACACACACATACCACCACCACCACCACCGCCACCGCCCCCCCACCCCCAACCAACCCCTGGCCTAGGAGCCCTGGTAGTGGATTAGTCAGCAGTTTGAACCCACCGGTGCTTCCGCAGAAGAAAACACCTGGTGATGTGCTTCCACAAAGATCTCAGGCCCTTAGGGAACTCTACAGAGCAGCTCTACTGTTATAGAGGGTTGCTTTTGAGTCGGAATGGACAGCACCTAACAACATAAAAAGCATTATGTAGGCAAGTTCAAGGGCCAGCCCCTGGGTTGAACGTTAGATCAGATTGTGCTAAATCAAGAAGAGGAGGACTCAGGCATGTGTATGCCAACAGCTCCTGGTCCCTCATGCTCCTTCCTTCAAAATACTCTGAGATGCCCTCCATACACTGCCCGCCCCCAACCCCACCACCTGGATCATTTCTACCTGTACCTTTCCACCATCCCCAACACCACCTTAGCCATCTTGAGAGAAGTAGGAAAGGAAATTCATCGCCACTGAGCACAGAATACGAGTCTAGCACCATGCCAAGTATCCTAGCCATACTTAATTCCCACGACCATATTGCAAAGTAAGATGTTTTCTTTTCTGTATTTTAAATTGAAGATTTTTTTTTTTAAGTAACATGCTCAACGATGCCAAGCTAGGAGTCAAACCCAAATCTGAGTCCAAACGCCTAGCATTTTCTTGAGGCTAAGGCATCCCTGCTTTGCTCAGCTGGGACCCCTCAAAGGTTCTGAGTGTGGGGCCTGAGTCCAGGTGAGAGTTGTGTATCTCCTGCCATCCCTCCAGGCAAGGAAAGGCACTTGTGATGAACAAGCACGTGGGGCACCTGCTTCGAACCAAAGCCATTGAGCATGCTGATGGTGGAGTGGCAGCAGGAGTGGCCGTCCTGGACAACCCGTACCCTGCATGAGGACCAGTCCCTGTGCCCTGTGGAGAGGTTGCCCTCCTCTGCCTCAGAGGCCTCTCGAGTCTTCATAGAAGGGCAGATTCTGGATGCCTTGCCCCATTACACATCTGAGTAGCAGATAAGCTAGGTTTCCCTTGAATGAGAGCTGGAGGTCTTCAATTCCTTGGCCTGTGAGCACAGGTGACGGGAAAC
Source organism: Tenrec ecaudatus (assembly GCF_050624435.1). Lineage (NCBI taxonomy): Eukaryota > Metazoa > Chordata > Mammalia > Afrosoricida > Tenrecidae > Tenrec > Tenrec ecaudatus. The sequence goes on from NC_134541.1 coordinate 27,621,301, forward strand.
TACTCTCAGCTAAAGATCCATGGATGCTGCCTCACGCCAGTCCGCCCGCATCAACCTTGCCAGCAGGTTCCAATGCCTGGCTCGGGATAGGACTGAAGTGGAGGGATGTAGCCTTTCTCAACTCCGCCTTAAATAAAACGATGTTGCTGTTTCCGTGGTTCCTTGGGTTGTGCGTATAGGGGACACGCCACCATCGGAGTCAGCCCATTCACGGTGGCTTGGAGGTGACTGGCATCATGGTCTCCCTAGACTTAGCCCCTCTGACCCTGAAGTTCCAATCCTTAGTTCTTCCCTTCAGATCCCAAAGAAGAGGATCTCTGGCAGGAGTGCAAGAGTGAGCGTAGTTCATGATGGGACCCTGTCTGTCGGCTGTGAACTGGCTCCAACTGCTTTTGAGTTTTCTGCTCAACTGGAGGATTTGTCAGGAGGCCTGTGAGTGAAGCCTGCCCATCTCTGCCCAAACCAAAAGTCCCCAAAAGATAAGGTGACCAGATTTTAACATTGGTAAAGCGGGACCCCATTGATAAAACTCATATCCTGGCGAAATAGCCACATGGCAGCCGAAAACCGTATACCCTGACTTGTCGTGCATTCTTCTAAAAATTGGGACATTTTTTAAATGCCATGGGACGCGGAAAAAATTAAAAATCAGGACTGTCCCGCCAAAAGCGGGATATCTGGTCACCTTACCAAAAGAGGGCGTGGGGATAGACCTGGGGGACCACTCTCTTTCTGTCCCCCTCCCAGCCCTGCCAACACCCCAAGTCAGAGCAGCTACATGCTTCAGAGATCACAGGTGTGGATCTCAATAAAGTCAATGTGTCTGCTACACTGTAATTATTAAATGGGCAATACCATGACGAAAAGGTTTGAAATCCCATGAGGATGGCCAGACAAGGACAAAGTGAGCAATGCTGTTGTAGATTTACTCACCATGGGGTTGCCACAAACCTTTCATTTGTGTTGGAAAAAAACCCCTATCTGTGCAGTCCTGTATCAGATGCCCAGGAAAACCACCACTATCTTCCTGAGGTCACAGACTTTATTCATACAACCAGTGGGCCTGAGTACAACTGAGGCAGGGAAAGGGTTTCATCTGCAAGGGTCTCACGGGCAGGACTCTGGGGGGAAGGGTGCACAGAGGAAAAGAGCCAAGCTCCTCGGGTCCTAGAACAGTGTCTCTTCTCTTCATGAAGCAGACTATCTGAAAACCTTCAGAAACTAAGCAGACCCTCCCAGCCCCCGGAGTGAAGTGGGGAACCATTGTCATCTGGCACAAAAGAAAATTTAAGCCCAGAACAGAACCAGCAAAGCGCTTTTTAAAAATTGTCCCAGGACTCACAAATAGGCCTCTCTAAGTGCAAGTGCATGACCAAGGGCATGCAAGGGCATTCCTGAGAGCTGACAGGATTACGGAGCTGTCTCCCTGTTCTTTAACTCTAGGCCTTTACTCGCCCTCTGAGCCTATAGCATGAGTTGGGGACATCACCGTCAAATCCCTGTTCTGGGGTCGGAGAGTTCTCTGCAATCTGGGGTTACAGCAATGTAAGGTTGACCTGGGTCCTGTCACACGTCTGTCTGACAGTCACAGGAAGTTGTCTCCACCTAGGGCAAAGCTGGTCCTCGGTCCCAGACAGCAGATTGAGAGAGGCTGTGTGGGCAAGCACAAGCCCTCAGTGCTCCTGGGTGGGGCAGGGAGAATGGGCACATTTATGAGAGCCAAGCAGGGGTAATCCTGGGTCAAGGTTAGGGTCTTGTTCACTGGGTGACCAGGCATCGGTGGCTGAAGAGATGGCTGATGACAGATGGGTCCGCCACAGTAGATGTGTCCCCTAGGTCGTGATCATTTTGAGCGATCTTCCGAAGTACCCGCCTCATGATTTTCCCTGGAGGAACCACAGCCATCTGGTTACCTGGTGACAGCACCACCACCCTCAACCCTGCAATGGTTTTCCCATACATAAGCACACCACCACCCAGGCCTCAGCCACTCTTGGGGCGGGAGTGGGGGTGAGGGGGTGGAGGAGGGAAGGGAGGCAGGCGTATCTGAGCATACCTGAGCGAGTTTTAGGCAGGCCAGGTGCGTTCTGGATGTAATCCGGTGTGGCAATGGGGCCGATCTTTTCTCTAACTGTAAGCGGCAACATCAAGCATTTCTTTAGCATCTGGAGGCAGCCCCCCATGAGCCAAGGCAGAGATGGCTTTGCTTCCCACCATCGCTTCTAGGTCTTACCCACAAACGACTACTCTGGCTCACGCCTGACTCTCTAACAGGTGTCTGTACTCACAGTATCTTAATCCACCCGTATGGAACTTAGCTGCTTGAGTCAGCCCACTAGAGTGACCAGCAGTGATGACTAGCAGTGATTAGCAAGGAATATAACTTCTCTGAGCCTAGGTTTCTTCATCTCTAGAAAAATCTATTTCCTGGGGTGATTGTAGGAATTCAGTGGGATAATGTATTTAAAGTATTTAGTGGGATAATGTACTTAAAATTCAGTGGGATAATGTATTTAAAGGTGACCCAGAGAAAGTTTTCTAGAAATGTGAACTATTATTGTGGAACGGAGCAGAGGGCACTTAGCCCCTGGATCTGTCTGGGGTTTGCCAAGCAGCGCGCTTCCGCCCCCAACCTCCCAATAACTTGCTGTGCTAACTAAGCTCCCAGGACAGATCCCACAGGCCTGCTCACTCTGCTTCTTGAGCTCCTCCATTAGGGTGGGGCTGAAGGTGTGGCCATCACACAGGGTGACAAAGCAGTACAAGCATTCGCCCTTCACAGGATGAGGATGTCCGACCACAGCTGCCTCCGCAACAGCCTCATGCTCCACTAGCGCTGACTCCACTTCTGCTGTGCTCAGTAGGTGCCCTTGTCAAGGGAAAGGAAGTGCCATGAGAGCCCCACCTCTGCCCCACCTGTACCCCGAGGCAGGTCTATTCTGGTCAAATGGAGATCTCTGCTCCACCTGTACCCTGAGGCAGGTCTAGTCTGGTCAAATGGAGATGGCCCTTCATTCATTCCTCTCAGGTTTCCAGTTACCCCACCAATCTGGTCACCCCCCCCCATCCTAGTGTTCACGTCCTCCAAAACCTGGACCATGATTGAATGCTGAACTCCAGGCATAGTGGGAGGAGCCCTGGTGGAGCAGTGGGTTATGCTTTGGGCTGCAAAGCTGCTTCGTGGGGTGGGGGAGGGGGAGATAAAGCTTTCTACTCTCATAAAGATTTAGTCTTGAAACCCCTAGAGGCTATTCTACTGTGTCCTGTGGGGTCACTGTGAGGGCTGGACTAGACATGACTTGATGGCAGTAGAGGGATGGTCTGGACAAAGGACAGGACTGCTGCTCTCAGAAGGCTCTGGCTGGGAGTAGCCAGGAAGGCGGGGCTCACAAGATGGGAAAATGGTCCTTGGTCCTCACCAGATACATTGAGCATGTCGTCAATCCTGCCAGTGATCCAGTAATAACCATCCTGGTCCCTCCGGCAGCCTGGGAAGCAGAGGTAAGATCATACGTCCACTCTCTCCCACTGTGGTAGTCAGCACCCAAGATGGTCTCAGTTATTTCTGCCTCCTGGTATTCATACACGGCCTAGTGCCCTTCCTGACTTTCCTAGGATTGGTCTGTGTGACCAACAGAATACGGCAGAAGTGATGGTGTGTCTGCAGCTTCTGACTGTGCACTCTCAGGTCTATCTGGAGGACCCAGCCACTGTGGGAGGAACCCATGTGGCAAGGATCAGAGAGCTCCTGCCAATTACCGTGTGAGTGACCTTGCAATTGGGACCTCCTCTCCTCAGTCACACCATCAGATGACCGCAGCCCCAACAACAGCTTGGCGGCTCCTTCCGTGAGAGAGCCTTGGCTGGAACCACCCAGTACTGTAAGCCCCTCATATTTCTGAGCTTTAGAAGTAACCTACCAGTTTGGGGGCTTAATTAGTTCCACGGCGATCGATGATCACCTAACATCTGTTTTCCATAAATCAAACTAAGTTATTTTTCAAAAAGTGAATCAGTTCTTAGTATTTCTTTGCTTAAAACCACTAAAGGTTTCCCACTGTCCTTTTTTTAAAAAAATCATTTCATCGGGGGCTCTTACAACTCTTATAATATTCCATGCATCAACTGTATCAAGCATATTTGTACAAATGCTGCCATCCATCATTTTATAAACACTTATTTCCTTACCTTCCACCCCACCCCAACTCCTAAACATTTATTTTCTATTTGAGCCCTTAGTATCGCTCCTCTTTTCCCTCCCTCCACCCCTACCCCCATCCTCATGACACCTTGATAAGTTATAAATTATTAATTTTTTCATGTCTTACACTAATGGCTGTCTGCCTTCACCCACATTTCTGTTGTTCATCCCCCTGGGGTGGGGGGGATTATGCATCTATCATTGCAATGGCTCCTCCTTTCTCCCCTCTTCCCCCTACCCTGGTATCACTACTCCCATTTCTGTTCCTGATGGATTTACCTAACCTGGATTCCATGTGTCTTGAGCTCATATCTGCACCAGTGTACATGCTCCAGTCTAGCCAGAACTGAAGGGCAGAACTGGGGTCATGATAGTGGGGGGTAAGGAAGCTTTGGAACCAGAGGACTAGTGTGTGCTTCACAATATTCTGTGAGGGGATGTCCTATTGTCTAGATGTGTTTGGGGTCTTTGTTCTTACTCCCCTCATTCTAACAATATGTTTGGTCTTTGTTTGTTTTTGTGTCTTCTGAAGCCTATTTCCTTATCCCGTCAACACCTGGAGTGCTTCTTTCATGTGGGTCTGTTTCTTGTCTGCTAGGTGGCTACTTGCTTATCTTCAAGCCTTTAAAACCCTGACCACTAAATCTTTTGACAGCCAGGTACCATCAGCTTTCTTCATCACATTTGCTTATGCATCCACTTTGTCTTCAGCAATCGTGTCCGGTGAGCATCACAGATCGCCAGGTTGTTAGAACAAAATGTTCTTGCAACTGCACAGGCAAGTGTGGTGAAGAAAGCTGATGGTGCCCAACTACCAAAAGATATAGCACCAGAAGTCTTAAAGACCTGAAGATAAACAAGCAGCCATCTAGCTGAGAGACAACAAAACCCACATGGAAGAAGCACACTGGCCTGTCCTGACTAGATCCCTGAGGACAAAGTGGGTGCATAAGCAAAAGTTGCGAACAAAGCTGATGGTGCCCGGTTATCAAATGATATAGCATCAGGGGTCTTAAAGGCTTGAAGACAATCAGGCGGCCATCTAGCTAAGAAACAACAAAGCCCACAAGGAAGAAGCATACCAGCCTACCCCGACATGAATGCTGAAGACAAAGCGGGTGCATGGGCAAGTGCGGTGAAGAAAGCTGATCGTGCCCAAGTGTCAAAATATATAGAATCTGGGGTCCCATAGACTGGAAGATAAACAAGGGGTCATCTAACTGAAAAACAACAAAGCCCACATGGAAAATACACACTAGTCTGTGAGATGACAAGGCATTAAAGGGATCAGGTATCAGGCATCAAAGACAAAAAAAAAATCATAGCATTGTGAATGAGGGGGAGTGCAGAGTGAGGACCCAGAGCCCATCTGGGAGAAATCGGACATCCCCTTGTAGAAGGGATGTGGGGAGGTGATGAACCAGTCAGAGTACAGTGTAGCAACCATGAAACATACAATTTTCCTCTAGTTCTTGAATGCTTCCTCCCCCCCACTCTCATGATCCCAATTCTACCTTACATAACCGGCTGGACCTGGAGATGTACACTGGCACGGATAGGAACTGGAAATACGGGGAATCCAGGACAGATGAGCCCCTCAGGAACAGTGGTGAGAGTGGCGATATTGGGAAGGTGGAAGGGAGGGTGAGGGAGAAAGGGGAAACAGATGACAAGGTCTACATGTAACCTCCTCCCTGGAGGATGGACAGCTGGACAGCGGAGAACTGGGTGAGGAAGACATCGGATGGTGTAAGATATGATAAAATAATAATTATTTATAATTATCAAGGGGGAGGGGAAGCAGGGAGGGAGGGGGAAAATGAGGAGCTGATACCAAGGGCTCAAGTAGAAAGCAGGTGTTTGAGAATGATGATGGCAACATATGTAAGAATGTGCTGGACACAAATGATGTATGTACAGATTGTAAAAAGAGTTGTATGAGCCCCTAATAAAATGATTTTTTAAAATGTTCTTGCATTGAGGGAAGGCTTGAGCAAAGGCCCAAAGTCCGTCCATTTCCTCAGTGTATTGCCATATAAATATATGTACAAAATGTGCTTGACATAAATGTATGTATTGTGATAAGAGCTGTATAAGCCCCCAGTAAACTGATTTTAATATATATATACATACCTAGGCCACTACCTCTATTTTTATGGATTAATATATTTACATAAGTGCACATGTATATTTATACCTCTATCCATAACTTTGCTTCTTAGAGCTTTCTTTTGTTTCCCTTTACCTTCCCCCTGTCCCACCATCATGCTTGTCCTTCTTCTGCCTCTCAGCTAGGTTGCTGTTGCTCCAACACCACCAGAATCTCTACGTCCTCCTCGTTGTTGCTTTTAATTCCCTAGTTGTTCGCCTGCCTGTGGCACTGTTTGTTCACCACTCCTTTCCCTTTCCCGCCCTTCTCCTCCCCCCAGGTCCCTCCGAATCCCTACTGTACTTTTAATAATCTCCAACCTTCATCATGGCCCACAAGGCCCTATACAATCTACCTCTCCAACATCCTATACTATTCTTCCATTTGCTCACTACATTCTAGCCAAGCCAGCTTCATTTTATTCTTCAGATAATTCCCGTGTGTTTCTGTCCCTCGGCCCAGAACATTCTTGCTTCAGATTTTCCCATGTCTGGATCTTTCTCACCATTCAGGTCTCAGCTCAAATGTCACTTCAAGAAATGTTCTCTGATCACTCCAGCCCTACACACACACATTGCTTTTTTTGTGTGCTGTTTTTGCATAGTGCATATCACTACCTAATATTAGTTGTCTTTTTCTGGATTCCCCCCCGCCCACTGCTCCCATGTCTCCTCATGAGAATGTAAGTTCGGTAAGAGCAGGGCCTGGGCTAGCTTATTCCTGGTCACCCCTCGGCTTAGAACAGCGCCTAAACACAGCAGATATGGCCAACAAATTCCTACGGATGCGTTAATTGTCCATGTCCCCAGGCTCCTAACACGGAAGCACACCTCGCACAGTACACACTGGCACATGGACCATCTCGTTAAACACAGGGCAGAGGCAGGTAGAACCTCTTCCCTCACACGTTAGGTTTCAGGTGGTGCTGTCCTGAGGCTCTTCCCATTTTACATTCTCTTCTGAAGCTCTCTGGCCACGTGTGACATGTTCTCCCCGCCCCGCTCCCTAATTGCCCCTTTCTGAGACTGGACATGTCTCAATGGGAGGTGGTGAAGGGGTGTTTCTAAGGCTCACCATCTCCTGTCACGTAGTACCCAGGGAACTTCTTGAAGTAGGTGGTCTCAAATCGTGCATGATCCCCATAGACAGTGCGCATGATACCTGGCCAGGGCTGCTTGAACACCTGGGGAGTGAAGAAGACACAGTGGTTACATCTGCTACATGGTCTCACTGGAAGACAAACCTGCAGGGGAAGGTTCTGAGTGCCATTCTTGAGACACAGAAGAAAGTACAGGCTTTGGAGAGTGACAATCCTGGCTCAGAACCCCAACTCTGCCACTTAGTACCTTTGTGACCTCAGGTAAGTGACTTCACCTCTCTGACCTTCAGGATCCTCATCTGTAAATCAGAGAAAATAGACCACCTTCCTAGGGATAAAATAATCTATGGAAATGAACTAGCAACGTGGTTACTGATTAAGCATATAATGTAGTTGAGTAATCGCTCCAGAAAGCAAGTTGAGTTTGATGCATGAATGAGAATTCATTACTGCATACATGTGAGCAAATCATTACTTCCCCAGTGGACAGCATTCTGAAGCAGCAGATTGGTGAGACAGACAGAACTCTAGGCTAAGAATCAGAAGGCCTGGATTCAGATTCTATCCCTGGTACCATTTGACTCTTGGGAAAGTGAAGTGAGTATAGAGAATCTATGCTGGCTTCTGAGGTCCCTATAAGTACAAAAGCAACAATAGCTAACATTTATCAAGCACACACTGTGAGGTTCTACACTAAACCCTTCGCTCCATAAGGATTCTCTAATGTAATCAATCCGGTAGGGGAAGACAAGGGTACCACGCTAACCCTATTTTACAATTCAGCAAATGTAGGTTCAGAAAGGTTAGGTAATTTTTCTGAGATCACAGAAGAGACAGAGCCAGGATTTGAGCCCAGGATTCCAGAGCCTATGTGAGTTTTCCACTCTGAAGCCTCTTTTCACTCTAGAATGCTTGTCAAAGGAAGAGCTGGGACTAATTCTTCCAGACCTAAGAAACTGTCTTGGAGTCTTGAAGACTCTAAAAGGGTCCTTGGGAGCCTCATGCTCCAAAGGGTAGAGATGTAGGCAAAGTATCGAGAAAGATCCCCCCTTGGGACAGTTGGAAAACCCCCAACTATGGAGCCTCAGCCCCAAGCAACTGCCAGGGGAAATTATATTCCAAACTTTGAAGCAACGTGCAGTACCCCTTCGTGTACCCTTCTCCCCACTCAACGTCCCCCCACCTCCGATGAAGGCCTCACCAGATAACCTTCAGCGTCACCCTCCAGCTCTTCCCCAGACTCATTCAGGATTGCAGGAGCTACGCCAAAGAACGGGAAGGTCTAGAAGCAAATAGAAGGCAGGGCTCAAGGAGAGGAATGAGGTATCTGACTCAACTTCCTACCTCTCCCAAGAAGCCCTGGTACTCCAATTTTCTCCATAATGGTCCTGTCCCACCCTCTCCGTATTCCAGAACCAGCCAGGGTAGCCTCACTCACGGCAGAACCAGGCTTCATGGGTGTGGCACCAGGGAGGGGGGTCAGCATGTGGCCACCCTGTGAAAGACATAGATTAGGAGTTTAAGCTAGTCCACAATCCTGTCCCCGTGTTCCAGCCCTCTGATCCCTCACTTACTGTCTCTGTCTGCCAGAAGGTGTCCACGATGGAGCAGCGCTCAGAACCTACTACCCGGTGGTACCACAGCCATGCCTCAGGGTTGATTGGCTCACCCACTGTGCCTAGTACCTGTAAGGATGCCCGGCTGTGCCTTAGGCAGGGCAGTGGGGAATGGGCAGAGAGGAAGGCTCTGATTACCTCTGGGATCCCAGACAACATGCTCAGGCGCTTCTCTTGCTCCCACCCTGACTCTAGGTTAGGGTGTCGGGACAGTAAAATGGAACAGACTAGAAAAAAGTCAGCACCAGTTCTGAGGGACACCCATGAGGCCGCATCTGGAGAGGGGTGGGTTCTCACTTGGTGACAGGTTCATCTCCAAACTTCATGAGCAGGCGGATGGCTGTGGGTGCCGTGTAGAACTTGGTCACTTTGTATTTATCCACGATGTTCCATAGGCGCCCCACATCTGGGTATGTGGGGATCCCCTCAAACTGACCCAAATGAAAAACTGGTCATTCCTGATCTTTACCAATAACCCACCATCCCTCCCTGACCATACCCTCAGGCAAAAATTTTTGTCCTTTCTGATCAACCCCAGTTTCTTCATTCCCTAACTAGATAAGCTAAGAGACCTTCCTAGTCAGTGTACACAATCCCCTCAGGACTCCTCTTTCTCCAGAGTCCAGGAAACATGTCATTGTGTAAGTCCTCCTGGCTCTGGATCAACTATCCTGGGTAGTTACCCAGAATCATCTTGTCCACCCCCAACTCAAGCCAAGTCTCCATGGGGCTCCATTCCCTTCTCACCAAAACACTGGTGGCACCGTTAGCCAGTGGTCCATAAGTGATGTAGGAATGGCCTGTGATCCAGCCAATATCTGCTGTGCACCAGAACACATCCTCCGGGTGAAAGTCAAATACATACTTGAAGGTCGTAGCCACGTAGAGCATGTAGCCCCCAGTTGTGTGTACTACACCCTGTAGGATGAAGACGGCCTTAGGGTTGGGCTTTGTGCACATCCCCAGTGATCATCAAATGAAGACTTAAGGGAGCAGGCAGAAGACCCTCCTGGGGAACTCTGGCCCTACCAGCACCCCTTTCACAGTATCCAACGCTCTTCAACCTGTCCCCATCTCATCTCTCTTGCACACATTATCAAATCCATACATTCAGATGGTTTTTCTGAAGCACCCATAATCATTCTCTTATGGGGATACTTCTGACACAAATCTAATCACTCTTGTTATGTATTTTCACATATACATTCATTGTACACTGGCAGGGTAGTAAGTCGGTGAGGGAAAAAAAGACCATCTTCTTTGCTTGCTTCATCCCTATATTAACCCTAAGAAGGAGAGGCCAAAATTATGTTCCCAAAAGCCCCTGGAAGCATAGCTTGAAGCATACAGAGAAATGACTGTAGGAATAGGTGGGTGGGATGCAGAGTGACACAGCTTTCAAGTACCGTAAATGAAGAGTCCGAGTTTGCTTAAGTGTTTCCGGGTGGAAACACTTGGTGGAGGCCCATGCCCAGCTCCCGCACTGTGCCTTGGGAAGATCAGACTACATGCTAATCGCATGGCTTGTGGAAAAGATTGAGCTCCCAGAAGTGGTCCTAGGATCCCTGTGCCCTCCATTAGCCTTGAGATGACAGGGAAACTCTCCTTCATCCAAAGCACGTGAGCATGGGAAATAACATCCAAGTCAACCCCATGGACTCATTCTTTTCCAGGCACCAGGAAAGCGCCTACCCAAACGGTCTTATCCTGGTGGGAGGGGTACATGAAAATATTGAATTTCCGACTACCTAGTAATTGAGGATTTTATGTCTTAATTTGGTTTAGAAAAAGTAACGTCGCATTTCCGAAACTTAAGGCTATAGAGTAAAACTAATGTCATTACACATTCCTCAGAAACATCTCACCCCTAAGTAGTGTCCATGCACACATATTACTTGCCTTGGGTTTGCCGGTAGAGCCACTGGTGTACAGGATGAAGAGTGGGTCCTCAGCATCACACCACTCGGGCTCACACTCGTCTCCCGCTTCTTGCACAAGCTCGTGCCACCACAAGTCAACCCCCTGGTTCCAGGAGATCTGTAGCAGGAGAAGACAGGAACGGGCAAAGAGTAACTGTGAACGGGCAAGGCTGGGGCAAGAGAGCCCTCCCTGGCATCTGGAAGGACTAAGGTGGGACTAGTAACTGTGGGGCGGGAAGGGAGAGAAAGTCATGTGGGTGGAATAAGGCAAAGAAAACTGGGGCAGAACAGCTGGTTCCTGGGCACTCCCAGCACTCTGGCATCTGTCCCCCAACTCCTTCGGAACTCCCCTTACCTGGCCTCAGGTTGAAGAAAGCCACTTGCGTGATCTCTTCTCATCCTTCAATCTCAGCTTAAATGTCATTTTCTTTGGGAGGCTTTCCCTGATGAGTATCTTAGAGAGTCCCACACCCTACTCCCACCCCTGCTGCTATTCTTGATCACAGCACCTTATTTCTTTCCCACACAGCACATATTTCCAATTGTTTTATTAGTTGTCTACTTGGTTACTGTATCTCCAACTAGGTAGCGATGTCTATGAGCATTGTGACATGACTGTCTGCATTTTTTTTAAAAAGCCTAGTTCCCCAATACCTAGCAAAATATCTGGCATCAAAATTCACTGATACAGTCTCTTGTTTGATAAATTGATAAGTGGCTACGCGCACACAGGCCTGCACACACAAGCATATGAACTTATGGGGCTATTGGTTCATTAGCAGGGATGCAGATACTATGTAATCAGAAATGCAAGCTTAGTCAGAGCCTGCGGGTGAGGCAGGCACCCAATGCTGTTAGTTGGTAGTAAAATGTCAACCGCTCTTGGACCAAGCATCTCTCCCTTCTCGTCCAGACTTCCCCCACATCTAGAGATACTCCTTTAGTTCAGCACTAATAGCAATGAGTTTTCTCAAAGAGAATTTGCTTAAGGGTGCAGGCTTAAGGGAAGCCAGGCTTCCATTCAGCAGGAAGCCTGGCTTAAAGCTGTCGAAAGGGGGTCGAGGTAGACTACTTCCAGTAGAGGAATGTCCTCTATACCCAAGTGCCTAGAATTTTTCTGGACTCTCCTTGAAAAGTCTTTCCCTTTCCTCACTACATCACATTTTAAACAACCAGTATTTCCTGAGTTTGCTCTCTGGTCATGAAGCTGGATTCCCTGAGTTTTTCCCTCCCAGTTCTGCTACTTCCTAGTATAGAGGACTTTGGGCAAGTCACTCCAGTTTAAAATGAGAATCATTGTTGCCCTACTGGTCTCACAGGATTTGGGGAACCTAAAGAGAAAGGTATTAACTCGTAAACATCAAGCCTTGGATTGCCCCGGGGGAGATGGAGGAGGCATGGTACATGCCTGAAGGGACAGAGATTTCTCGTCCAATGTCCACTGGGCTTCTCTGCGAGATAATGATGGGAACTATTTGACGTTTGCTCCAGCCCTCACAAAACCTTTTCACACTCATTGGCTTCATGTATATGCAGTGACCCTGGCTGGCAGGTAGACATGGCAGTGTGGGAGAAGCACCCTTCTCTATTATGGATATATAGTAAGGATATATACTTGGGTGCATATTTTATTTTAAAAGTGTAAGACACACTTTATTGAATTATAAAATAAGTGTCTAATCACACTCCTCTTTTGATACTATCTGCCCCTTACTATAGAAAATTTGACTTTCTGATAGATGAGCATCTTAAAGTTACCACTAAATATAACAAGAAGAAAAGAGAAAAGCTGCCCACCAGCTAGAAAGCACAGGAATACATCTTACCTTTTAGAGGAAGAGCCATGCGAATCTAAACATACATTGGGCACTTTTTCCCCTACCAAATGAGCTGCATGCAATGAGTTATTAATGTAGTTTAGGTGTTTTAAACGAATGTTGCTGGCCTACAGCACTGGTGTGACTTTCCATAGGAAAGTACTCACTCTATGTAAGGGCAAGGGATAGTAGCTACACTGCAGCCTTGGAATGAGAGAACTTTTATCAAACTGTTTCCCTCATGGGTGGGTGTGCAAGGAGGAGGCGGGTGCTCCAGGTGTGGAGCTGATCACCAGCACCAGGAAGCAAGATAAGTGCAATCATGGAGCAAACATTGGCTGTGAATTCAGTATGTGCCTATTAGGTCCCAGAGCTTTGACTCAAGAAAAAGTTTGAATCTTCTGAAATGAAGGTTGAGGAGTTGACCTTGTCCTTGGACTTGGATAGAGTTGCAGCTGCCAGGTGTGGGAAAGCAACATGAGGGAGGTCATAGGTAATGTTATTGAAGAGGGCACTTTCAAACTGTGCCAGGCCCTCTCTCGAGGATTACTTAAGGATAAGGGTGTTTGGGATTCTGCCAAGAGTTGGCAGTTTTAGTTGCAGCTCTTAGACAACAAACCTGAACTTTGTAAGCCTATTTTTATATCTTTGAATTTTGGTAACTGATTGTTTTACCTCAAAACAAAATAAAACAAAAATCAAACATGACTGAACTATTGAGTGGCTTGATGTCTGGATCCTGTCCCAATACAATGTTTTGGAGAAAAAAAATCCAAGAAGACTTAATGGTCTAAAATTCAAGCATTTGTTCATTCTTTTCAGGTCTCTTTTGGAGAAATGCCAGCCTGTCTGCTATCTTAAATGGAAACAATGATAGCTAATATTTATTGAGTACACTATCACGTTAATAAATGCCAAGCACTTTACATACATTGGTAACATTCTATAAGGCAGGTACGATTATTGTCTTTATTTTACAAATAAGGAAATGGATGCAAGAGAGGTGAAGTAATTTGTCCAAACTCATACAGTAGCAGGTGAGCACCAGGATTTGAGCCCAAGCAACCTGGCTCTAGAACCTGTACACTATACCACTAAGTTTGACACCTCTTTGAAGAGTCAAGGCTTAGGCCCCTGTCTAAGTTTTAAAAGGGGTGCAGTGTCCCTATAAATCAGCTGTCTTCACCATGCTAATAAGAATTGAGACAAGGGCTTATTCTACCATTGACCTAAGCAGTGCCAACAGCAGATTTGGAATGAGACCTCTTATAAGGATGGAAACTCTCAGAGAAACAGTGGATTTTATGTTTTGCTTTAGTAAGGGGAGCCATTTCTTTTTAAGCATGTATCATCAACCCTCCATTACTGAAAAGGAAACTGAAGCCTCAAGAGGAAATAACACACAACTAAAAATTGGTGTCCACGGTTTTGGATTCCAGGCCTACTGTCTCCTCTCTCTGAATCTGCTTTGATCCCCACTTAAAGAGCCTCCTTTCTAAGAACCATCTACAATGTGATTTCGTTATCCCAAAGTAGTATGTAAACTAGAGTAGGGTCTGCGCTCTGCCCCAGCTAAGTACACAGTAAACACTTCTCCACCGTGTCCCTCCTCCCAAGTACAGGTCCTAAGTAAAACAAAAGCTAAACTCACTGCCTTAGAGGCAATTCTGACTCAGAAAGCAGGAGTATCTGTTGCTTCTTCTCTAAGATCCATGCTCTGTGCCAGTTCAGAGAGGAACAAGGGCATCTGATTGTACTATTTTACGTTTGGCTTAGATGGCAAGGGGCCCAGAGGCAGGAGACAGGGGGTTGGGTCTGGCAGCCACCTCAATGAAGTAAACAGCCAAAGAGCAGATGGACACACAGACAAGCACGCAAGAAAGCAGGACCCAAGGCAGTACAGAGATGGATACCTGGGGCTGGATACGCTTGGATTTCTCTTTCAGCTTGCCCTGTTAAGAGCCCATGGAAAGGCTGGTGAGCAAGGCCTGAGTATAGTGGAGTGGGAGGGAAGATCAGTGTGCCCCAAATTCCTGCTGCCTGCACTCAAGCTGTAGCTCACTAGTCCTCCCTCCCAGCCTTCATTTTTCTGATCCTGATCCCAACCCTATATGCTCAGAACCCCTATTACTGATGAGCTAACTGCTGAATAATAGAACACAAACTTCTCTAGCCCCAAGACCACTCAGGGCCCTTCAAGTCATAGAATCTCAGGAAATCTCTGTCCTTCTGGGTCCCAGAACTTCCATCCCTCATGCCACCCAGATATGAAAACCACTAGTAAGTATTTCTATTGTTCCCATCAGAAGCACTGTGTCACAAGCCATAGGTTGAGGCCCAGACCTGGTGCCTCCAATGATGTGTATTCCCTAATCAACATGTGTCTAACCCAGTGGTTCTCAATCTCCCTAATGCTGCAACCCAGTTCCTCATGTTATGGTGACCCCAATCATAAAATTATTTTTTTGCTACTGTTATGAATTGGGCGACCCCTGTTAAAGGGTAGTTCGACCCCCACAGGGGTCATGACCCACAGGTTGAGAACCACTGGTCTAATCCCAAGCCACAGTCCAGTGCAATCACAATCACTACATTATAGTTGTTCAAGTCACTGCATTTCTAACTCATACCTAAGCCTGGACAATCCCCTGTAGCCCACCAGCACATGGTCTCCCATACAATCTCTCATGCTAAGTCCCCCTGAGGCCCAAGGGGCTCCCTTCCCACAACCACAGTTAAAGTCCCCCCACTCCCAGCCAGCTATTCCAGAAGAGGCATTCCTAAGATTGCTCCCAGATGCTCAGCTTATAATGAGGAAGCAAAGGAGGGTATCGAGAACTTCCAAGGCAGGAAGAAAGAGCCAATTTGAGCCCAGAGGAATGTAGAGAAGTGCTCGACTCACCTGTACATCTGGACATGACCTCTTAACTGGGGGGGACTGGCTGGGGGAGTCAACCGTGCCCAGCTCTGCCCGTCCGAGGTGCTTGACCACAATGCAGCATCTTACTGGAAAACCCCTGAAGGAAAGAAAAGCCTGAAGTGGTTGGCTGGTTTACTCAAAACATCATGAGACAGAACCTGCCCATGTCCATCTAGAGTAGGGAGAATAAAGGGAGTCCAAAGCCCAGAACCCGGCACTGGGAAAAGGCTTAGTCAACCCACAACAGTAGCCATCTGGCCAGACTTACTTCACTCGACACTTCTCCAGGGCGTCGTCAGCCAGCATTTTAAGGTTCACAAACTTTTCTCCCCTGTAGAAGGCATCTTCGGGGCACAATAAACAATACATGCCTTAGGAAGGCAACACACTTTTTTTTTTTTTGGAAGGCAACACACTTTTAAGCCTTAACCCTAGTGGGCACAATGTCCATGGAACCCTTTCTGAGTGGGTCTCTTAATTCTGGCCCTTCCAGCCAATTTAAACTGATGGGGTCATCTGAAGTAAGACAAGGAAAAAGGCAGGCCAACTCTCTGGCAAGCAATCCTAAATACCCACAGGCTGACTGAAGTTCAAAACCTGGCTTGGGGAAGCGGGTGGGTTTAGGCTGGGGGGCCCTAGATGAGGGGTGATAGAATTAGTCACCTGTAGTGATGAGAAGGCTGCAACTGGAATCCAGGATCCGTTCACATAGAGATTCTGCAGAGAAGCCTGCAAACTGTGGAAGGGAAGAAAGTAACCTCTCTGGATCAATGGAACTTTTAGGTCTCTAACCTAGGGTTCTAGAAGAAACTGGGTAACCGATATGGGCCTGTGGAACAAACAGTCTGAACGCCTTAGTGTGTACTTAAAATGTTCTATCATCTGGCTCAGCCTACTTCTCCAGAGTACCATCCCCCACCCCTGCCCTTTTTACCAGCCCAAACTCCTACCACAATGGAGTGCAGAGCCCCAAGGCGGGCACACGACAGCATGGCTACCACCAGCTCCGGGATCATGGGCATGTAGATGGCTACTCGGTCACCTTTCCGAATACCTGTAGGTAAAGGACATACACTATGAACCATGAACCTGGAGAGAGGTGGGGGGGAGGGCTCCTACTCGCTCTGTCCGGCAGGTGGCCCTTGCCAACTAACCTTTTCTGTTCCATTAGCACATTCTTTCCGTTCCTTGTCCACATTCCCCCCAGTACCAGGACACGGCAACCCTAAGCCCCACAGTCCCCGTCCCATACTCCCCACACTCACCCTGCTTTCGGAGAACATTGCTGAACTGACACACTTTGACCAGAAGCTCACGGTATGTGATCTGAGCAGTCTCCTCTGGCTCATTGCCCTCCCTGAAACACACCAGAAAGAACCAGTTAATAGAGAGTATAACCTCTTTCTCTAACAGGAAAACACCAAACAGTCATAAAATCCAGCCAGTAATGTCAAGGTCTAGGAATGTTCCATGAAGGTGAGCCACCTGCCACCACACCTAATTTGACTCATCAGATGCTTTGGCCTTTGAAGATACTATATACACATTCTGTGTCTCATTGGAAAATGCCCTGTCCATCCCTCGGCTTCAGTTTTTATGATAAATGGAGGGGGTGGTCCCTTCTCCTCTAGCCAAAGGAAAATTTTTTAGAACAGATGTGATATTTTTTCTAAACAAGGTTTTAAGACTGCATTCAAACTCAAATTCAAACCCACTGCCATGGAGTAGATGCTGACTCCTATTAACCCTGTAGGAGAGGGTGACTTTCCGAGACTGTAAACTTTACAGGAGTAGAAAGCCCCATCTTTCTCCTGTGGATCGGCTGCAGACCTTTCGGTTAGCAGCCCAACAAATAAGAACTACGCCTATTTAAAATAGTCTTCAGATACCTTCGACCCAAATCACTAGGTAAATTTGCTTGAAGGCAATGGTTAGGACTCCATATTAACTTCCATTTGTCCCTGGGCTTCAGTCTGGTTTCCGTCAGCCTTCTTTTATTTGTTCAATTGCTTATGTGCTATAATACATGTATGAGGAGGCTTCCAAGAAGTCACGGGGAAATCCCATTATCTCAGTGGTTCTCAATCTTCCTAACAGCATGACCTTTTAATACAGTTCCTCAGGTTGTGGTGACCCTCTAACCATAAACTGATTATTGTTGCTACTTCATCACTGTAATTTTGCTACTGTTATGAATCAGACAACCCCTGTGAAAGGGTCATTTGGTCCCCAATGGAGTCGCAACCCACAGGTTGAGAACTGCTCATCATCTCTTAATACCAGTTTTCCACAAATTTTTTGAAGTCCCTCTATAGAGAAAAGGCACTGATGAAAAGTGTAAGCAAGATCCTTGACATCATGGAGCTCATTCCAATAATAATGCGGGTGATAAACAAGTACAAAATATAGCCATGATCAGTTGAGATTCTGATAAGCATCGTAAAGGAAATAAAGTAGAATTACAAAATAATGAGTTACTAGGGAGAATTTTTTTTTAAAAAAAGGTATCTTAAGGAATTTTGATGATTGTTTATAAGTGTTCCCCTTGATGTCTTTCTTTTCCTTTTTAATTTCATGATTTCCTGAATTGATAATATATACAAACAGCACTACATAAGATATGTAATTTTAAACTTTCCTCCTGTATATATCCCCTTGGCATCCTACCTAAACACAACTGCTATTACTAGTATTTTGGAGAACATTCCAGAAATAGTCAATATGCAGACTGGTCCAGCTCTAGTACGATAGATAACTAACAGTAACTCAACTCAACCAAGAAAAGTACTTTGGGCGGATGATCCCTTCAGGACCAGTGGTGTGAGTGTCGATACTGGGAGGGTGGAGGGAGGGTGGGTTGGAAAGAGGGAACCGATTACAAGGATCTACATATAACCTCCTCCCTGGGGGATGGACAATGGAAGAGTGGGTGAGGGGAGACGTTCGACAGTGCAAGATATGACAAAATAATAATTTATAAATTATCAAGGGTTCATAAGGCGGAGGGAGTGGGGAAAGGGGGAAAATGAGGAGCTGATGCCAGGGGCTTAGGTGGAGAGCAAATGTTTTGAGAATGATGAGGGCAATGAATGTACAAATGTGCTTTACACAATTGATGTATGTATGGATTGTGATAAGAGTCGTATGAGCCCCTAATAAAATGATTTTAAAAAAAGGAAGATAGGATTAGAAGGAAATTACCTTAATATAATAAAAGCTATTAAAAAAAAGAAAGAAAAGTACTTTGGAAGAAGGCTACATTATTAGCATCTTTCATAAAATCCTTGGGATATAATTGAAGATAGAAAATTTTTAAAATTGAATTTTAATGCTGTTCGGAAAAGAAGCACCTCACAGTCCCCTGCCAAGCACAGATTGGTAGGGTCAGGACAGTTGCTTTATCCAAGGGACAGGCTTGTTCGACAAGCATTAATCAGCTCCCGCGAGTCAACTCTGACTCATGGCAACCCCATGTGTGTCTCAGTAGAAGTGGGCACTGCAGGGTTTTCAATAGCTGGTTTTCTGGAAGTAGAGTCCAGCTTTCATCTGCTGGATGGCCTCAAATTCCCAACCTTTTTGGTTAGCAGCCAAGGTATTAACTGTTTTTACCACCCATGGACTACATACATGCATTTATACTTATAGGGCCTCCTTTTGCATACACAAATGGTAGCACACTACACACATTATTCTGCATCTTTATAAAAATGTATTGAATATATACATTCAACTGACTGCACACTTTGCAAGTATACAGCTCAATCACCTTGAAAAAACTTTCTACTTAAAAAGAAATCTACTTTTACATGATTCCCCATCAATACATGCATTACTTCATTTTCTTTGTTAGCTACATTATATTCTACTATTTGGATGTGCTGTAAGTCACTTAAATAATAAATGCCTCAAAAATGTCTTTATTCACATATCATTTTATTCACTTGTAAGTATATCTATAGGATAAGTTACTAGAAGTTGAGTTGTTGGGTAAAGAGGCATGTATATTTTAATACTGAGGAATATTAAAGGGCAACTACTTTAGAAAGAACTGTCAGGGAAGGCCTCTCCTTAAAGAGGTTTATTTGAGCCCGAGTCATGAGAAGGAGGCAAGCATATGAATACTTTGGGAAGAATATTCTGGGCTGAGGGAACATTAGATGAAAAGGCAATGAGGTGACAATAAGCTTGGTCTAGTCAAAGAACTAAAAGAAGCCAGTATAGCTAGGATCACAAAAGCAGTTATAAGCGGTTTCCTCCTGGCTCCCGTTACACACAAAGCTTACGCCTACCTCCTGCTGAGAATGCCCTCCCCCACAACCCCAACCCCCAGCCCTGTGTAGTCCTCCCTGAGGAGAAAGATGGGACTTTACAGTCTCAGATACTCTCAGATACTCACAGATACAACCCTCCCCTCCAGGGTTGCTATGAGTTAGCATTGACTTGATGGCAGTGCATTTGGTTTAAAGTTTAAGCACTGCAGGTCATTGTGATTGCTCTTCTTCCTTCCTACCCAGAGTAGTTATGCAACCTGGAGCAGAGTAGCTTGGCCAAGGTCACACAATAATAAGTGGCAGAGCCAAGAATAGATCTCCAGCCTCCTGACTTCAAGTCAGGATTCTTTTCCCTCATAGTGTAAAGGACCGGGACAGCAGGAAGACAGGTCTTTTCTTAGTGACAGAGGTTACAAATAAGATTGTAGGTCCTGACTCAATTGAATGGCTCAGTTCTTATCCTCTCCTTGGCTTGGCTTCCTACAGTGAGCAGAGCCAAGCAGAGGAAGCTAATTGAAGTGGAAGGAACAGGGAGAAAGGAGGCTCCAAATAACCCTAAATGCCAGGGTCAGCCTTAAGGTCCCACTCACAGATGCCACAGATGCCACCGGAATTTCAGAATATCTCTAGTTATGGCTGAATGCCCACGAACACCACACACATGCACACATCTCCACATGGGCATCATACCAGCTCACCTCTGTATACTATCGTTCACTGCCATTAATTCAATAGTGACTGATAGCAACCTTATAGGAAAGGGTAGAACTGCCTCGGTGAATTTCCGAGACAGTAACTCTTTATGGGAGTAGAAAGCTCAGTCTTTCTCCTGTGAAGCGGCTGGTGGTCTTGAACTTCAGACCTTGTTGATCACAGCCCAACTCATAACCACTATGCCACCAGAGCTCCACCTGTGTACAGGCTCCCCCTGTGTACACTAGCATGTATAAAACCACATATATGGGTGAAGACGGTGTAGTATGGAAGAGACTAGACCAAAACCAGGGATGTACATGGTAGACAATGGTGGAGGAGGTGGGGAAAGGAAAACAAAAGGATGAATATAAGGAAGAAAAGGGTAGTGGGGTCATGGGGCATTAATCCACCCAAGGGGAGGGTATTGTTTATATCTCCACAGGGAAAGTGGGACCAGACTTCAACCCAGTGTCACAAGGTGTGAATGCAATATCCCGGCGTGGAGGAGGGAACCAGTGGAGAGGTCTGGGAGGCTGGCCCCAGCACCATAAATTAAGTGGATTCCTGCCCCTCCCCCGAAAAGAATTTGTTCCAAAGGACGACATTGACTCTGCAGCTCCGAGAGATGGACATATCTGATCAGAGCACACGGGAGCAGACCAAGGGGCAGGAGGAGAGAGTGGAACACAGCCTGGCCCACCAGGCCGTGATGATGATGTTCCTGAGTACAGCAGCCAGTCCACAGAGAGAACAACATGGCTGGCCCTACTATGAGACATGATGCCCCTCAGTGACTAAGGGCGATACAGGGGACAGCACCGGAGACACAGTGTGGGAATTGCACCTGACCTGATCCCACCACACCGAGGCAAAGCACTGGGGGAGTGCAGCGGAACAGCAAGGGAATGGAGTGGCAAGGTCCCCAGGGAATGCTGAAAGTGGACTTTGGGGCCAGGGCGTGGTGCCCCAACAGACTGGACTGGAAAACGCTCCTAAGGGCCAGCAAACGATCCCTGAACTAACTACAAGCTTTTCTCTTGTGAACTGTTTTGTTCTGTTCTTTGTCAGTGGTTTGTTTTTGTTGTTTTGTTGTCTGGTTGTATACTGTTGCTTTGTTTTCCTCTGTCTTGTTTTCGTGCATGTTAGTGACTCCACAGGTCTGTCTGAATAGGACAGGCTGGATGAACTATCTGGAGGAAAAACAACGGGACCGACAGTTCCGGTGGGACTTGGGGTGGGGGGGTAGGGGGCGTAAGGAAGTGGTGTTAACAAACCCAGGGACAAGGGAAAAACATGGGACCCCAAAGGGTAGAGAAGGGGAAGTGGCAGGCATGGTGGGAAATGATCAAGGGTAAGGTTGCTTAGAGAAGAGGTATACTCTAGCCCAGGTGGCGATGAAGCATGGTAGTAGGGCAGGAGGAAAGTCAAGGGAGATGGAGGAAAGAGCTAGGAGTCAAAGGGCATTCATGGAGGTCTAGACAAAGACATGTACATGCAAATATATATAGGAGGATGGGGAAATAGATCTATGTGTCTATATTTATAGGTCAAGTATTAAGGTGGCGGAAGGACCTTGGGCCACTACTCAAACACTCCCTCAATGCATGAATACCTTCTTTTATCAAATTGGAACTCTATGATGCTCACTCTCCCGACACAACGGCTGGAGCCAAAGTGGGTGAACAAGAAAATGTGGTGAAGAAAGCTGATGGTGCCCGGCTATCAAAAGAGATAGTGACTGGGGTCTTAAAGGCTTGAAGATAAACAAGCGGCCATCTAGCTCAGAAGCAACAAAGTCCACATGGAAGAACACACCAGCCTGTGTGATCGAGTGGTCCCAAAGGGATCAGTTACCAGGCATCAAAGAACAAAAAATCATATCATTGACTGAACACCTCCATGATAGGATCGCTGAAGACAAATGGGTGCATAAGCAAATGTGGTGAAGAAAGCTGATGGTGCCCGGCTATCAAAAGAGCTAGTGTCTGGGGTCTTAAAGGCTTGAAGGTGAACAAGCGGCCATCTAGCTCAGAAGCAAAAAAGCCCACATGGAAGAAGCACACCGGCCAGTGCGATCACGAGGTGCCAAGGGACCAGGTATAAGGCATCATGCAAAAAAAAAACAACAACGATATAAGTGTGTGTATATATGTGTATATGTATATGTATATATATACCATATTAAATGAAGGGGGAAGTGCAGAGTGGAGACCCAAGGCCCAAGTGTCGGCCAATGGAGATCCCCTCATAGAGGCGTTTAGGAGAGGAGATGGGTTAATTAGGGTGCGAGGTAGTACCGATGAAGAACACAGCTTTCCCCCAGATCCTGGATGCTTCCTCCCCCCAACTACCATGATCCGAATTCTACCTTGCAGGGCTGGATAGGACAGAGGCTGTACACTGGTACATATGAGGGTTGGAGGTACAGGGAATCCAGGGTGGATGATACCTTCTGGACCAAGGGTGTGAGGGACGATGCTGGGAGACTGAAGGGTGAGTGGGTTGGAAAGGGGGAACTGATAACAAGGATCCACATGTGACCTCTTCCCTGGGAGAAGGACAGCAGAGAAGGGGGTAAGGGAGACTCCGGATAGGGCAAGATATGACAAAATAACGAGGTATAAATTACCAAGGGCACATGAGGGAGGGGGGAAAGGGGAGGGAGGGAAAAAAAAAAGAGGACCTGATGCAAGGGGCTTAAGTGGAGAGCAAATGCCTTGAGAATGATTGGGGCAGGGAATGTATGGATATGCTTTATACAATTGATGTATGTATATGTATGGATTGTGGTAAGAGTTGTATGAATCCCTAATAAAATGTAAAAGAAGAAAAGAGGAAAAAAAAATGATTAGGGCAAAGACTGTACAGATGTGCTTTATACAATTGATGTATGTATATGTATGGAGGGTGATAAGAGTTGTATGAGTCCCTAATAAAATGTAAAAGAAGAAAAGAGGAGAAAAAAATGATTAGGGCAAAGACCGTACAGATGTGCTTTATACAATTGATGTATGTATATGTATGAACTGTGATAAGAATTGTATGAGCCCCAATAAATTGTTAAAATTAAAAAAAAACAAAAACCACATATATAAATATACAAACATTCTAGGTAAAACGTTGCCCATTTGCACAAAATAAGTATAAATATGTGCCCAAGACTCAAACACAAGCCTATCTGCAAGTATGCGCACCACATTTATGGACACACACGTATAGCTTGTCCCTCTACAAACATTATAAAATCATGTTATTTTGGCTTTTTCCTGGACTTTCCCATTTTTAATTTTTATTTATTTACTTGTATATTATTTCTATGTTTCAGTGGTATATAAGCTCCATAAGACCAAAGATCTTACTTAATGATACATCCCTAAAACCTAGGATAAAATCCACTTACACAGCAATACACTGGCACAAACCTAGACAAGTATAACTTAAGTCTACTAGCAGTTACACACACACACACACACACACATACACACACTACATGTACATTCTTTGCCTTGGCTATGGGCTCAAGTTATACATTATTGATATTGGCACCTCAGTCCTTCCAGTGAGTATCTTCTTTCTCTGACATGCACACCAGGCTGGGGCCACTGACTGGTTCAGGTCAAAGTCAGGGGAGGTAGGGAACCGGTCAACTACAAGATCCCAAGCCCTCCAGGGTGTCAGAATTCTTAAGAGAACCTCCAATTTAATTAGATTTACAGATACACAAAACTGCAACAGGGTCTTTGCCTCACATCATGCACAAAACCAAATGGATTAAGGACTTAAATGTTCAATAAAACAATACATTTTTAGATACAAAAGCAGAGGCAATACTGCCAGGCCTAACTTTCCACAATGGAATAGCAAATGTAATAACAAAAGCACAACAGCAAAAGATAAAATAAATAAATGGGACCTCATAAAATTTTTTACGTTTCGGTCAAAAGACTACCCTAAAAGTGAAAATACAAGCTGTCTAGGAGACTACCTGCAGAAACCCCATGTCCAGCTAGACTCTAATAACCAAAATATATATGAAACTTCAATAATTTAACAACAAAAATAGCCCAAACATAAAATGGGCAAGGATTTGAATATACATTTCACCAAAGAGGATATGAAAATGGCCACCCAAACTCAGAATCATTAGTCCTCAGAAGATGCAAATTAAAACCACAATAAGATACCATTTTCACTCCACTGGAATGGCTAAATAAAAAGCAAAATAAAAAATCACAAAGGATGTGGGGAAATTCAAGGCTTATCCATTGCTGGTGGGAATACAAAATGGTAGAGCCACTGTGGAAAACAGTACAGGAACTCCTCAAAAACAAAAACAAACCCCACCACCATTGAGACAATGCTGACTCACAATGACCCTATAGAGGGGTTCTGAAGATATAGAACCCAGAAATACCACTCCTAGGTATAGCATACCCCGCCAAAAGATGCAAAAAGAGACTTGAACACCAATATTCATTGCAATACTATTTACAATAGCCAAAAGATGTAAGTAAACAACTTAGAGGCCCACCAACAGAAGACTGGATAAATAAAATGTGGTATATAAATAAACAGAAAACTACTCAGCCAGTAGGAAAAATGAAGTGTCGATACATGCAATAGTATAAATGGAGCTTGAAGACATTATGCTGATGGAAATAATTACAGAAAGGGCAAATACTGAATATATATATATATATATATATATATATATAGAGAGAGAGAGAGAGAGAGAGAGAGAGAGAGAAAAGGCAAATATATAGAGAACAAAGTTTATTAGAAGTAACAAGAGGCAGGAAGAAAGGAGAAAATAAGGGTTAACAGTGATAGAAAAATAACATTAAGAGGCGAGGCTGGGAGAGTGGAGGGTGAGTGGGTTGGAAAGGGGGAACTGATTAAAAGGATCCACATGTGACCTCCTCCCTGGGAGATGGATGGCAGAGAAGGGGGGGAAGGGAGACTCCGGATAGGGCAAGATATGACAAAATAACAATCTGTGGATTATCAAGGGCTCATGAGGGAGGGGGGAGTGGGGAGGGAGGGGAAAAAAAAAAGAGGACCTGATGTAGAGAGCTTAAGTGGAGAGCAAATGCTTTGAGAGTGATTAGGGCAAAGAATGTACGGATGTGCTTTATACAATTGATGTATGTATATGTGTGGATTGTGATAAGAGTTGTATGAGCCCCTAATAAAATGTAAAAAAAGAAAAATAACATTAAGGGTAAGGTTACAGAGCTGCTTATTCTAATTGCTGTTAATAAGTTGTACATCTGTAAAATATTGAATTGGCAATAGCTGTGTGATAGATAAATTTACAGCAAAAAATATACCTATTACACACACACACAAAAGGAGCTGCTGTGGCTGCTTTAAATATTGTGTCAAATAAAATTATTAATGAGTAAGTTTCACTCAATGGCTACCAATTGAGAATCCATGCTATAACCCACCTACTACTTCCCCGGCACCTGGCCCTATGGTTAGTGAGACAACTTAAGATATACAGTTTCAATGGATCTTCTACAGGGAGCCTTTTCCAATGACCTCATCACTTACATTTTCCAAATTTACTACTATCAATTATTAATTCAAATTATATTTATGAACTTCTGCTCTTCTGGTTCAAAACAAGCACCAGGTAGACCAAATTATGTGTCTCCCGCTCAAGATGCTTGAATGATTTCCTCTATAATTTGGAGTTCAAGTCAATATAATGGTCTATTAGTTCTTACATAGTCTACTCCCTCACTAACCCACAGTCCTCATCTCTCATTATTCTCTCTTCATCTCTCTCATTCTGCTTTAAACATATGCCTCCCCCCTTAGTGTCTGGCAAAAATATCAAGCACATTTCACCTCAGAATCTTTGTCCTCTACCTAGACCATTATTACCCCCATATAGCCACATGCTTTATCCCCCATATTTGGACTACTGTACAAATGTAAGCTTCTCGGTAAGGTCGCCCTTGCTCTCGAAAAATCTCACTGCCATCTAGTTGATTCCGATTCATAGGGACCCAGGGGACAGAGTACAATAGCTTCTTTAGGTTTCTAAGACTGTAAATCTTTACAGGAGCTGCTTCATCTCCCCCCCCCCCCCCGCCTTGATTGCCCCTGCCCCCATGCCCCCACCACCCCAGGTACTTCAAACTAGCATCTTCCATGAATTCTTCCCCAATTTCCTTTATCTACCTAGTTTATCTACCACAAAAGTTGCAAGGTCTCTCTTCTTCCCAAGACTCTTTATCTCACTTTCCTTGGGATCCATCTGTTCTACCTTGGATTATAATGATTTGGGATTGTTCTTTCTCACTCTAGGCTCTTAGGTGATAGAGAGCATATTTTCTTCCTTGCTCTCTCCTCCAAGCACAGCTGGCACGATAGGTACTCAAGGGTCATGGACGAATCACTGAAGGACTGATACTGGATTAGTGACAGAAGACCAGGGTGCCTTTCCTTATATGAGAGCCCTAGTCACTGGATTAAAGATTTTAGCTTCCTAAACTAGGAGAAAAGACGGGATAGGATAGGAGTAAGGAGATGAAGGTAATATTAGTGGAGAAAACTAGGTTCACAGAAATGTCACAGGGCAGGACAATGGTATCACTTGCAGGGTGGAGGAAGTGTGGACCACACCCGGTGACACTGTCAGAGGGGTCACAATATAATGATTGTCTATCAAGTTTTTGTGCTGTGTTTCAGCATAATTTTAAAAACCTTATAAAAGTATCTTTGTAATTAGTTATAACAAAAACATTTTTATAATTCCAGTTTACATGTATCAATATATCTCCAAGGTTAATAAACCAAAACGGAACTTACTGCCATCGAGTTGATATTGACCCCATAGACCCTATAGGGCAGGATAGACCTGTCCTGTGAGTTTCCGAGACTGTAACTCTTTTTTTTTTAATCATAAAACATCTTTTTTTTTACCAACAGATAAATCAATTTATTAAAATAGTTGATTTAAGCATCTGCAATGGTGACTTCAACCTCTACTCCAGGCTCAATACTGATGGAAGTGATCTGCTTCACTATCTCAGACGGACTGTGCAAGTCAATGAGACGCTTGTGGATCCTCATCTGGAATCGATCCCAGGTCTTAGAACCTTCCCCACAGGGAGTGTTCCTGGTCGTAATTCTCAGAGTCTTGGTAGGCATCCGAACTGGTCCCTTCACGTTCAGGTTTTTCTCCTTAGCCCCTCTGATCAAGTCACCACACACTTTCTCCAAGGATTTCACGTTGCGGCTGGTCAGAGTAATTCTAATTCGGTGAATGGCCACCTCTGGTTCCACAGGTGTCATTCCGGTGTCCTTAAATGCCATGGCGGCGGGGGACTTCCTGACCGACTTGTTCGAACAGCGGTGAGTCAGGAATGGGAGCGGGGGCTGCGTCTTCCTCAAAGAGCCATAAAACATCTTTTTAATGCAAACACTACTTCACACAATGAAAAACTACAATGTGTTGTACAGATGTTTTTACAATGCGTTGCTTCCAGATGGATTGCTGTGACAGGGTGTGGATCCTACCGCCACCCCACTCCCTGCCCCATCTGCTGACACAGTGCTTGTCTTTAGCCAGGGTCCTTCTGTAGGACTGAGCGTTTCCTTGTAAGGAGATTGTAATCCTTTAGGAGAGTAGAAAACCTCTCTTTCTCCAAGGTTAATGCGTTATGCTAATTGTTTGTGCACCTCCTAAGACGTTTCCATCTGAGCTGTCATTATTGCCATCATGCTTCAAATCATGTGGTCTTATCTGCATATGCATCAAACTTGCAGTTTTCACCGCTGCTGGTGGTTGGTTTTGTTTGTTTTCTACTCAAGTAAGCATATTTAAATATCACATGCAACTGTTAACAGCCTGAACCTCTCCCCTCATTTGTGACAGTTGCAGATTGAGGTAGTAACTGTCATTTAGCGAATGCAAAATGCACGATGAAGAAATAAAATAATTTTTAAAAATCCAAATATGAAATGATACTGATGAATGTTCTTGGTCTTTCTTCACGGAGAAACTTCTTTCATGACTTTTCTTTGTCTCATGGTAGCTCCAGTATTACTAAGTATCGGAAGCAAAGGCAAAGCAGCTAGCCATGTGCCAAGAATTCAATCACTCTAGATTTTTAGCCTGTGGTTCCAACAGCACAAGTAAGATTCATGAAGCTGAGGAATTTTTGAGCATCTGCATTATTGCAAAATCCTCTTCAGGTAGATACTCCTGCACAGTGATCTACTGGCCTCTCCTGGAAGAGACAACGAAGAAGCAGTGCTGTATATGAAGGCGCGATGCACTAGGCCAAAGTCTTCATCCTCCTCCTTTTGTTTCTCCTCTATCAGCTGTCTTTTCAGTTGACATCCCCATATTTCTCCACGTGCCATTCTCCACTCTTATCATGCTTAATAGTTGGAGCATCTTTGATCAATTCATCTGTTTTACTTTTTCCAACTGAGTTGCTTAATTGTGCTGCTTGCTCTCGCTCAAGAAATAGCTGCGCTAAAGCCTGAACGGTATGAAATTGTCCAGCTATCCTTAAACTATCACCTACATCTTTTTTTTCCATCTACATCTTCATTATAGAAGGAAGAGTCAAAAGAATACAATGTTTCCATGATGAGGAGGCAGTGCTGATTCTGAGCACTCCACTCCACTAGATTTGGCATTCAGATATCAAATCTCTCTCCTGAGGTAGGTACTTTGGAACCTGAAGGACACAGTTCATCCTGTTCCCATTTTTGGTATAGTCTCATTCCTTAAAATTAAGTTTAAAATTTTTTTTAATTAAGTTAAATTGAGCAACACCCTAACGAAGGCTGTAATACAGTCTTCCACTGGTTTGCCCACATTGCCAGTTATATTCTGCTGAGACAGAGGCTTACTGTCAGGTAGGGATACACTGTTGTCAGCATGGTCATTGCTGTTGTAAATTCTTCACAATGTTGTAATGTTTTAGCTGATGAAACGAGTTGTGAATCTTTATATGCTATCAAATAGCTTTGAATCTCTGGATTATACACTGTTAAACTTTCTAAAGTTCGTTAACATTTCTCTGCGCCCTATAATGAGGCTACTAATTTCTATTGATCCTCATCTCTACTTAGATGGTCTACACATTCTTTTACTTTATCTGCAATGTGATCTGAACCATCCAGAAGTCATAGTTCTTTAAACCAGTCTCCTGTTTATTTAGAAGTAAGGAATATGACACGATCGCTGAAGACAAAGTGGGTGCATAAGCAAATGTGGCGAAGAAAGCTGATGGTGCCTGGCTATCAAAAGATATAGTGTCTGGGATCTTAAAAGCTTGAAGATAAACAAGCAGCCGTCTAGCTGAGAAGCAACAAAGCCCACATGGTAGAAGCACACCAACCTGTGTGATCATGAGGTGTCGATAGGATCAGGTATCAGGCATCAAAGAACAAAAAATCATTGTGAATAAGGGGGAATGCAGAGTGGAAACCTAAAACTTATCTGTAGGCAATTGGACATCCTCTTACAAAAATGTCTCGGGGAGGAGACGAGCCAGTGAGAGTGTAGTATAGCACCATTGAAACATACAACTTTCCTCTAGTTCTTTAAAGCTTCCTCCCCACCGCTTTTGTGACCCCAAATCTACCTTACAAATCTGGCTAGGCCAGAGGGTGTACATGGGTACAGATAAGAAATGGAAACATGCACAAAAAAATTAAACTAAAAAAAATTTTTTTTAAGAACTGGAAACACAGGGAATCCAGGACAGATAAACCCCAGGACCAATATTGAGAGTAGCCATACCAGGAGGGTAAAGGGAAGGTGCAGGGAGAAAGGGGGAATCGATCACAATGATCTACCTATAACCCCCTCCTGGGGGGATGGACAACAGAAAAGTGGGTGAAGGGAAACGCTAGTCAGTGTAACACATGAAATTTTTTTTATGAATTATCAAAGGTTCATGAGGGAGGGAGGGTGAAGAAGGGAGGGAAAAAATGAGAAGCTGATACCAAGGGCTCAAGTAGAAAGAAAATGTTTTGAAATGATGATGGCAACAAATGTACAAATGTGCTTGACACAATGGATGGATGTATGGATTGTGAAAAGAGTTGTACGAGTCCCCAATAAAATGATTAAAATATATATATATATATATATATATATAGTCATATATTAAATCATTCTGGTGTAAATCATTCTGGTGTGTTCTATAATACATGTTTATGATAAATGTTTAAAAAAGAAGTAAGGGACAGTAATGTCTCCATAGCTAAATACTTACTCTTTATATTTTCAAGATCAAGATTCTTGTTGTATACAGTTTACAGAGTCGTAGGATTTTTTTTCTTTAATTTTATTCACTTCATTTTCATTCAGTAGCTTAGCTGATGAAGCATCTTGTTCCAGCTCCAAAAGTCAAATAATTAGATCTAGGTTAGCTTGATCAAGATCCATGTTCTAGCAATCTCCATTCAAACTATACATGAGGGCAGCTATACAAAGGGGCAGATTCTGGGAACATCCAAAAAATTTTTTTGAACATCCAAATTTTAAAGACCATTATTACCATGTGTTCTTGAGTACTCAAAAACCAGCATGGCACATTTCGTAGGCAAACTAATAACACGAGGGCAACATGTATTTAGAACCTGAGTGGTCTTTAAGCTACTTAATACATATTAAGTAACTTAAATATCAGTGAACTCATGGTTTTCACCAAATTCTATCATGGCTCTGAAAGTGCTTTACATCTGAACAACAGTATATAATTTTTTGTTATTCTATAAATGATTATATTTAAATTATTTATTCACACACTGAGTAGAGTATTATAGTCAGCTGTTTGTTCTTACAGTCAACTGATGAGGGTTCAGTCTGGAGAAGAACCAATGAGGAACAAGATTATCTGTGTTACATTTTCTATTTGGCTTTTCTCGAAGAGGAATAAGTGCCTTCAATAGTATATAATTCTTTTGTCTTCTTTCCTGAATCCCAGCACAGTAACTATTCCCTGGTCGAGTTGAGTAGATATGGCCACAGTTTTTAACCTGTAGGAGCCTTAAAAACTCTAACATCTTTTCAACTTGGTTCCTTTGGAGACAGTTGCTGGTGTTTTTATAGTGTAAAATTTTGTCCAATTTCCTGTTGTTTTAGCTACAATGTTGTGGTAATTAGTATTTGTGAAGCTATATCAATAACTTTTTTTAAAGAAAAGAAATGGGTAGCGGGGGCACAGGGAACTGACTCACCCAAGGGGAGGGTATTGTTTATATCCCCCCAGGGAAAAAGGGACCAGACTTCAACCAGTGCTCCCAGATGTGAATGCAACATGCCAGCATGGAGTAAGGAACCAGTGGAGTGGTCTGAGGGGACGGCCCCAATCCCAACTATGTGGACACCTGCTCCTCCCTGCAGAAGAATTTATTTCAGAGGACAGCTGGAGCTCCAGGCGAGGTACATATCTGATCAGAGCACACAGGAACAAATGAAGGGGGAGGAAGAGAGAGTTGAGCACATCCTGGCCCTCCAAACCTTGAAGACGAGATTCACGCTCAGAGCAGCCAATCCACAGAGAAGACCACATGGCTGGCCCCACTATGAGACACGACATCCCTCACTGACCCATAGCCCTACAAGGGACAACACTGGAGACACAGTGTGGGAATTCCGCCCAATCTGATCCCACCACACTGAGGCAAAACACTTAGGGCGTGCAAAAGAACAGCAAGGGGAACAGAACAACAAAGTCCCCAGGGAATACCCAAAATAGACTTGGGGCCAGGGTTTGGTGCTCTATCAGACTACCGGAAAACACTCCTAAGACCAACAGTCCTTGAACTAACTACAAGCTTTTCTTTTTTATTGTGATTTTTTTTGGTCATTGGCTTGTTGGTGTTGTTGCTGTTGTTTTGTTTTCTTTTGTTGCTTGATTTTGCTCTGTCTTGTTTTTGTGCATGTTATTATCTCCGCAGGTCTGTCTAAATAAGATAGGCTGGATGAACAATCTGGAGGAGAAAACAATGGGACTGACAGCTCCTGAGGGACATGGAAAAGGGGGAGGTGGGGGGAAAGGAAGTGGTATTAACAAACCCAGGGACAAGGGAACAACAAGTGATCCAAATCGGTGGTAAGGAGAGTGTACAAGGCCTTGTAGGGCGTGACCAAAGGTAATGTAACCAAGAGGAATTACTGAAACCCAAATGAAGACTGAGCATGATAGTGGGACAACAGGAAAGTCAAAGGAAATAGAGGAAAGAGCTAGGAGGCAAGGAGCATTTATAGAGGTCTAAATAAAGGCATGTACATATGCAAACATATTTATATATGAGGATGGGGAAATAGATCTATGTACATATATGTATAGGTTTAGTATTAAGGTAGCAGATGGACATTGGGCCTCCACTCAAGTAACTCTCTCAATGCAAGAATTCTTTGTTCTATTAAACTGACATTCCATGATGCTCACCTTCCCTACACAATCACTGAAGACAAAGTGGGTACATAAGCAAATGTGGTGAAGAAAGCTAATGGTGCCAGGCTATTAAAAGATATAGCATCTGGGATCTTAAAGGCTTGAAGGTAAACAAGCGGCCACATAGCTCAGAAGCAACAAAGCCCACATGGAAGAAGCAAACCAGCCTGTGGGATCACAAGGTGTCGAAGGGATCAGGTATCAGTCATCATCAGAACAAAAAATCATATCATTGGGAATGAGGGGAGTGAGGAGTGGAGACCCAAAGCCCATCTGTAGGCAATTGGACATCCCCTTACATAAGGGTCACGGGAAGGAGACGAGCCAGTCAGAGTACAGTATAGCAACGATGAAACATACAACTTTCCTCTAGTTCCTAAATGCTTCCTCCCTCCACCCCACTATCATGATCCTAATTCTACCTTACAAATCTGGCTAGACCAGAGGATGTACACTGGTACAGATAGGAACTGGAAACACAGGGAATCCAGGGGGGATGATCCCTTTAGGACCAGTGATGAGTGATGATACTAGGAGGGTGGAGGGAGGATGGTGTGGAAAGGGGGAACCGATTACAAGGATCTACATGTGACCTCCTCCCTGGGGGAGTGACAACAGAAATGTGGGTGAAGGGAGACATCAGAAAGTGTAAGATATGACAAAATAATAATTTATAAATTATCAAGGGTTCATGAGGGAGGGGGAGCAGGGAAGGAGGAGGAAAAATGAGGAGCTGATGCCAGGGGCTTAAGTGGAGAGCAAATGTTTTGAGAATGATGAAGGCAATGAATGTACAAATGTGCTTTATACAATTGATGTATGTATGGATTGTGATAAGAGTTGTATGAGCCCCTAATAAAATGATTAAAAACAACAAAAATAACTTTTTTATTAAAAATTAATTTTACTAGGGATTCTTACAAGTCTTGTTATAATCCATACATCTATTGTATCAGGTGAATTTGTACATATGTTGCTTTCATTTTTTTCTAGCCATTTGCTTTCTATTGAGCCCTTGGAATCAGCTCCTTTTTTTTTAATCAATAACTTTTGAGAATAAAATAGTAATTACAGGGAAAGAAGAAGAAACAATTTAAAGATTTCTTCTCAGTTACTAGTAAGGTTGTAAGTAATAAGGTAATTCTAAGTAAAATATTTTACAAAATAATTACATTTTTAGTAATCAGACAATCTAGGAAGTATTATAGTTAAGCAATTTATAACCTATTATTCGATGATTAATATTAATTCTAGAATGAAACTAAGTCCAACGGGCGAGTGGAGTGGGGTGGTGCCATGAGTTACCACATTGAGCGATGCCAACCTTAGTGACATTAGAGATACAGGATCTGATATGGTAAAAGCCACAGGAGCAGTTCTATGAGATGGCAGTGAGTCCTTCCAATTCATACAACATTCAGTGATCTGTTAAACACATAAATAGTCCACATCACCTCCTGCCTAAAATCCATAATGGTTTCCATTGCATGTAGGAGAAAATCCACAGACTTCTACTATACTTGGTATTCTCTTCAACTTCATCTTATGCAACTTCCCATTCTATTTACTAGGCTCCAAGCATACGGACCTTCTGGCTAAAAATGCATGCTATGTTCTTTTATTATCTCTCCCAACTCTTCCAATGGTTTACTCAATTTCCTGTTTCAGATCTGTTTCGATGCTACATCCTTGCTGTTGTTAGATGTAGTCGATTCCAACTCATAGCAACCCTATGTGCAACAGAAAGATCCACCACCAGGCCCTGAACCATCCTCACAATTGTGCTCATGTTTGCGCCCACTGTTGTAGCCACTATGTCAATCCATCCCATTGGTCTTACTCTTTTTTGCTGACCCTCTACTAAATCAAAGTAGAGGTCCCTTTTCCAGGAACTGGTCTCTCTTGAAAATATGTCCAAAGTATGTGAGACAGTCTCACCATCCTTGCTTCCAAGAAGCATTCTCGCTGTACTTTTTCTAAGACAGATTTGTTTGTTTGTTTGTTTGTTTGGCAGTCCATGGTGCTTTCAATATTCTTCGCCAACACCATAATTCAAAGGCATCTATTCTTCGGTCTTCCTCAGTCAATATCCAACTGTCACATGCATATGAAACATTCAAAAATACCATGGTTGGGTTAGGCACACTTATTCCTTATAGTAATTTCCTTGCTTTGCAACACTTTAAAGAGGTCTTTAAAAAGTAAAAATTGAAGGGAAAAAAAGAGGTCTTGTACAGCCAATTTACCCAATGAAACACATTTTTTTAAATCTCTTGACTGCTACTTTCATGAGCATTGATTGTGGATCCAAGCAAGATAAAATCCTTGACAATGTCAATCTTTTTCCATTTATCATAATGGTACAGTTGTGAGAATTTTGCTTTTCTTTACATTGAGATGTAATCCTTACTGAAGGCTGCAATTCTTGATCTTCATCAGCAAGTACTTCAAGTCCTCCTCACTTTCAGCAAGCAAGCCTATGTGATCTGCATATGGAAAGTTGTTAACAAGCCTTCTTCCAATCTTGATATCATGTTTTTCGCTCAGCATACAGACTGAATAAGTATGGTGAGAGGATACAATCCTTACTTTCGCCTTCCTTGATTTTAAACTCCCCAGTATCCCATTATTCTGTTTGAACAACTACTTCTTATCTATGTACAGGCTCAACATGAGTACAATTAAATGCTTTGGAATTCTTATTCTTCTCAAATCTTTCTAAAGTTTGGTATAATCAATAAAACACACGTAAATATCTCTGCTTCAGCCAAGATCCATCTGACATCAGTAATGATATCCCTTGTTCAACATCCTCTTCTGAATCTGGCCTGAATGTCGGGTGGCTCCCTGTCAGTGTACTGCTGCCACCATTGTTGTATGATCTTCAGCAAAATTTTACATGCATGTGGTAATTATATTATTTCTAATGTACTCATTCTGTTGGGTCACCTTTCTTTAGAATGGATACCAACATGATGTGTTCCAGCCAGTTGGCCCAGCTTCTGTCTTCCAAATTTCTTAGCATAGACAGGTGAGCACTTCCAGTGCTTCATCAAATTGTTGAAACATTTCAATTGCTATCCCATCAATTCCTGGAGCCTTGTTTTTAGCTAATGCCTTCAGTGCAGCTTAGACTTGTTCCTTCGGTACCATTGGTTCTTGATCACATGCTACGTCTTGAAATAGTTGAATATCGGCTTGTTCTTTTTGGTACAGTGACTCACTCCTTGTATTCTTTCCATCTTCTTTTCTGCTTCCTGCATCATTCAATATTTTGCCCACAGACTCTTTCAATATCGCAACTTGAGGCTTGACTTTTTTCTTTAGGTCTTTCAGTTTAACATGTGTTCTTTCTTTTTGATTTCTGACTCTAGGTCTTTGCACATTTCATCATAATACTTTACTTTTCCTTTCTGAGCTGCCCTTAGAAATTTTCTGTTCAGCTTTTTTCATCATTTCTTCCATTAGCTACTCTACGATCAAGAGCTAGTTTCAGAGTTTCTTCCGACATCCACTTTGATCTGTTATTTCTTTCCTGTCTTTTTAATAAAAGAAAGTCTCACTAGTGAAGTTTTTTCTAACCACTCATCCCTTCCTGCTATTCTTCAACACATACCCTATTTTTTATTCCTTCCTCTTCTTTTTATTTTCAAATGTCCTTTACTGATGACATGATGGTAAGACTAGACAATAGGTTATATTCTCACATTTGGGTGTTTCTTTTAAAACAAACTTGTAAAAACCACAAAACTTTCTCTTTATAAAAATGCCAAGCACCCCCCAATCACCAGTGTCCTCCCAACAGTTACCAGCTATGTAGTTAAGGATTCGGTATGTAGCCTTCTAGTTCTCTCCTGTGTGTTTACATAGATGTTTCATTTGTGGGTTTTTTTCTTTCAAGTGCTCTTTACCCTATTTACTATCTTCATAGCATTTTTTGTCAAGCTGCAATTGTTTTGTTATTTTTTTAACTTCTTTTTGCTACTTGTTTTCTTCCTTTACTAGACTGTAAACTTTATCAGATTAGCGATCAAGTTGGTTTATTCATTGTTAAATCTTTAAGGCCTTTCATAGAGCCATACAGAGTAAATCCATAAAGGAATGAAGTACTGATATATATTAAAACATAGTAAACTTCTAAAAGACTATATTAAATAAAAGAAGTCACATGAAAGTCAAGTACTATCCATTTATATGAAATTTATAAAGTAGACAAATCCACAGAGATAGAAAGTAAATTGGTGATTCCCTAGCTGGAGGAGTAGAGAGCTGGAAGAAGTACAGGCAAGACAAAGAATAACTGTTAATAAGTATAATGTTTCTTTTTGAAATGATAAAAAGGTCCTAAAATTGACTGTGGTGGTGGTCTGTGAAATATTAAAAACCATTGGATTATATACTTTAAATGAGTGAATTGTGTAGTATGTAAATTATATCTCAATTAAAAATTTTTATTAAATTTTATTTAAAAGTATTTATGTATATAATAGATGTTATATATAATATAAATTATATAATATAGGTGTATATAATACATATATATACATACATATATACACAAGGGGGTATCCCCAAAAAATGGAAAAAATATTTTCAAAGCTATATATTTAAATTATTTTACAAAACAACCATATCACCTTCAAAGTACTCTCCATTACACTTAATATATTTGTTAAATCTGCAATTCTATTCCTGGAAAAAATTTTCAAACTCATCTGTTTGGATGGCTGACAGCACCTCTCTCGTTTTTTTCTTCACCTCTTTTATGTCATAAAATTGCTGTCCTTTCATGTCCCTCTTCATGCACAGAAACAAAAAGAAGTTACATGGAATGAAGTCAAGTGAGTCAAGTGTGTGGGACAAGAGAGGCATGCTGGTTTTTGACAAAAACTGGGGCTGCATGAGCAGCTTCATTGTCATGGTGGCAAAACCAGTCCCCATCTGCCACAAATCAGGCCTATTTTGTCACACGCTATTATGCAATCTTTTCAGAACCTCAACCTAGAAAGTTTGAGTAACAGTCTGACCTGGTGAAATTAATCCCAAATGCACCAAGAGTCATTTTCGTCCATTTGGGAAGTTGACTTACATCCAAAATGAGGCTTGTCATCAATTGACATTTCACCTTTGTGAAACAAGAAAACCACTTATACACGAGTTTTTCCCATAGTGCTATCTTTGTAAGCTGTATTCAACATCACAACAATTTCTGTAGCATTTTTCTGAGCAGGAAACAAAATTTCACAGCTGCACACTGTTCTCTTAAATCGGCCATCATAAAAAACGAAGTTCCAGAGAAACTGCTTTCATGAAAAAATTCACTGTGATCAGAGAGAATCTTCCCAGGTGACGCCACTGTGTACACTAACTCAGAGTGAGTTGCTTGATGCTCGCCTAGTGGGGAAAATGTGTACTACAGAAGCTTCGCTCTACACAGAGCAATTCTGGTGGGGTTTTTTGTTGTTGTTTGGGAGGGAGGTACTCCCTCGTATATGTGCAAATTACTTTAGAGAGAAACAATAACTTCATGAATCTTCCCAAAAAAGGTTATCTTCACATAACTGATTGGTTTATACTTGCTTCTTTCTTTTTGCCTCACGACATTTGGCACTTTCCCCCATAGCATTAAAGTCATATGTATGCATCAGTCTCCTTAAAGTAGACAAAATATCTTTTGATCTGTTTTCTCCTGAGTTTCTAGCACAAAATTTGGTATGTTGTGGATGCTTACATAATTGTAAAAGAAAGAATGAAAGACCAAACTTGCTCTGTTTATAAGACCAACTGGATCCAGGCTGATCCAAGAAAGGAAATGTGGAAGAAAAGTGGGAATAATAAGATATACAGACATAAAAGATAAAATCTGGAGCCAAACAACTTCTACCGAGTCTATTCTGATTCATAGTGATCCAATTGTAAAGGTGGGGAATATCAGCACCCCCCAGAATGTATAAACCAAAAAAAAAAAAATCACTGTCATTGAGTCAATTCTGACTCATAGTGACCCTATTGAGCAGGGTCAAGCTGCCCCTGTGAGTTTCCCATACTGAACTCCTTATAGGAGTGGAACTCTCCATTGTTCTACTGAGAAGCAGTTGGTGGTTTTGAACTATTGATCTGGCAGTTAGCAGACAAGCACATAACCACTACGCCACCCAGGCCCCTCAAATTCACCAATATCAGCTAACACCACACACCTCACTAGGCAGAAACCCTTCAGCCACCATATTAGGGGTGAGTTATAAAATGTCTGATCAGAATGTCCATGAATCATGTTATAAATATCCAAATGGCCCTTGGTAGAAACAAAGGTTCCCTACTGCTACATATTCAGAGTTTCTGAGGTTTTGGAAATATTTACAGGAGTGACAGCTTCATCTTTCTTCCATGGAGCAGCTGGTGAGTTTGAACCCCTGACCCTGTGGTAAGCATTCCAACAGTTACCCAGCAGTGCCACCAGAACTCCAGATGCTGAACAGGCAAAGGAAAATGATAGAGAGGAAAATATTATGGAACTTAGGAAATGGGATGTTAAATAATGCCCAAATTTCTTGAGCATCTCCAGTGGGCTCAATCCAGGACTCTGCAGAGACTAGAAAAAGCTCCCAGAGTTGAGGTTTAAGAGACAGGACCCCTGCACACTACAGTCTGAGCTATTATTGTACCTTGTCCTCCTACCAGTTATTTTTCACACTTTGATCAGGGACCTTATGCCTGTTTCCCTTAGGCCAATATTACTTTGGGTACCAGTTGGATTCTATGCCTCTTGTCTGCTGAGAAGGCAGAACCTGAGCTGATATAGAATGTAAACCCTTTCCCACTGTCTACATGCCTACTAAGAAGGAAATCATGCACACTTGTTTCTACCATTCTATGTATCATGTTGGCTTTATCATCCAAAGCAAATAAATGAGTACAGCCCTTCAGATCCTTTATTATGTATCACAGCATTCAGAATGCTACCTAAAAAGTAGATCTGCTTAGAACAAGAAAAGAAAGCAGGAACATGTAGGGACATCATTTTCCCTCTGACATTTGGTTTTTTGAGCACAAGGGCCACATGCAAAAAGATCTTTTACGATGGTTCTCTGTTATCTAAATAAATGACATTATTTAAATCATGGATCTTCAAGTTAGGGTATTCTATCCTGTAGGCACCTGAGCAGGAAAAGTTTTTAGAAAATAAATGTCTAGATCCTTAACTTTCATATGTAATCTTTTCTACCATCGATTTGTGTGAGTCTGTTCTCATTCCACAATCACTCTTTTCCCATTTAAGAAATAGTACCATATCTTTCTTAACTTAATCATCTTATGGTGCAATGCCAGGGCATAAAAACCTCCAGAGGGCAAAGAGACAGTTTGAGAATGTTAGCACCTTAGGGACAGCCTCAAGAAAGTAAATTAAGGAGTTGCTGTAAGAAATCAATATGGAAAGGAATGGCAATTCATCCTGGCAACAAAGTCACTTTGAAAGGCTACAGACATGCCTTGTTTTATCACATCTTGTTTTATTGTGCTTTACAGACTTTTTTTTTTTTCAAATGGAAGGTTTGTGGCATCCATGCATTGAGCAAGTCTATTGGCACCATTTTTCCAGCAGCTTGTGCTCAGTTTATGTCTTTATGACATATTTTGTCATTGGCAATTCTCACAGTCTCTCAGACTTTTTAATAATGCACCTACTGGACTATAGCTTAGTGGAAACAATTTTATATACATTAACAAAAAAATCATCTCTTTGTTGCAATATTCACTCTATTCTGGTGGCAATACCTCCTAGGTATGGCTACAATTGCCTTATCTCTCGTAGAATTACAATTTAGAAATAAGAAAATTATCACAAGGAAATATATTAACTAATTCTGTACATGAACACAGTCTAAAAGTGCTTTAGAGGACATTTCCTCACCTAATCATCACCTTAGAGGGCATTATCCTCATTTTAAAGATGCAAGAAATCCAGGGAATCTAAGAAATAATTTAACTCTCTACATGAACCAAGGTCTCATCTACTCTAAGATCAGAAGAACTAGGTAGCTATCACTACCTACCCAATCATTAGGATCAAGACCACAATAGATAAATCCTAACAGAATGAAAGAATAATACAGACTAGAACTCAAATTCTTAAACATTCTAATCTTGCTAAAGCAACTGAAACTAGAGGACTCCCTAAGACTACTGCCAGTACTCTTAAAACTTTGAACCAAATCACCTGCTAAGGTTACTTTTTGGAAGGTGTTCTGGTACCATAGAGAGTTACCCATTGGGCTGTGAACCACAGGTTAACAGTTCAAAACCACCAGCCACTCCTTAGGAGAAGATGAGGCCTTCTGCTCCTATAAGGATGTACAGCCTCGGAAACCCACTGGGGCAGTTTCTCCTATTCTATAGCATCACAATGAGTAGGAATTGACTCGATGGCAGTGTGTTTTGAGTGAAGACCACTTTCTAACAGATTGTCACAGAAAAATTTGTATGGAAACTGTTGAATGGGAATCTATTTTACTGTGTAAACTTTATTATTGTGAAAACACAATAAAATATAGTTAGATGTCTAGAGGAAGTGGGTTGCCAAGGCCACACAGATGGCTAAGGGTAAATCTGTTTCTGATCAGGTTTGTGACCTCCAACTAGTTTTGGTTCCACTATACAGATTTGAAGTGACTCATATGAACTTGGAGAAGGCCTCTCCAGGAGCAGTACAGTAGCAGAGGGTGATACTCCCACCCAATTTGAGCCTTAGCTTCTGGCC
Source organism: Tenrec ecaudatus (assembly GCF_050624435.1). Taxonomy (NCBI): domain Eukaryota; kingdom Metazoa; phylum Chordata; class Mammalia; order Afrosoricida; family Tenrecidae; genus Tenrec; species Tenrec ecaudatus. The sequence goes on from NC_134541.1 coordinate 27,663,190, forward strand.
AAGACCACATCTGTCAGGTCCTCCTCAATATCCTGACAATTTCCTAAAAGGACCAAGACCTTGGACAAGGATGTTCTCATTAGTTCACCTTCATAATCCTTGGTAGCACTTAAGTGTCATAGGAACACTTGTATGTCTATTTGCTGAGACAAGCCCCTCCCTGTCCTCAGAAATAAGGAAAAGCTCACGTCTCTAACATTTACTTTGTTTTTTAATCATTTTATTGGGGGCTCATATAATTCTTATCACAATCAATCCATCCATTGTGTCAGCACATATGCACATCTGCTGCCATCATCATTCTCAAAACATTTGCCTTCTGAGCCCTTAATATCGGCTGTTCATTTTCTCCCTTCCCCCTTCCTCATGAACCCTTCATAATTCATAAATTATTATTTTGTCATACTGTCCGACATCTCCCCCCGCCCTCTTCTCTGCTGTCCATCCCCCAGGGAGGAGGCTATACATAGATGGTTGTAATTGGTTCCCCCTTTCCACCCCACATACCTTCCACTCTCCAGGCATCACCACTCTCACCACTAGTCCTGAAGGAGTCATCTGTCCTGGATTCCCTGTGTTTCCAGTTGTTATCTGTACCAATATACCTCCTCTGGTCTGGCCAGATTTGTAAGGTAGAATTGAGATCATGATAGTGGAGGGACTAACATTTACTTTTTAAATGAAATTCTTGCTCACATTTTTGCTCCACTATATTGTGGACTCCATGAAGACAAGAATCAGATTTCTCTTTCTGATTGCTATATCTTGAACAAATAGTACAGAGCCCTGGTAGTGCAGTGGTTATGCATGGGCTGCTAATCAATTTAATTGTCTGCCGTTCAAAACCACCAGCTGCTCCTCAAGAGACAAAGCTTCTATTCCTGCAAAAAGCTACAGTCTCAGAAACACACAAGGGCCGTTCTACCCTGTCCTATGAGTGACAATAAGTCAGAATCATCTGATGCATATCAATAAATATATGAAAAGGTAATTTTTATTTATGGAGCATAGCTATCCACACAAATAAAATTAGGTTTCTATCAGTTTGTCTGTATCGTGTTAAACCCTACTAGGATGCCACGTTTAAGATTCTCTGACGTCACTTCCTAAAACTCAACAAGATTTAGCATAACTCATAAAGAATGTCTGTCTTGAGCATTATGCTCTTCTAAGATCTACCTATATGGGATCAGACTGACAACAGCAGTTCAGAAGATTAGCTGGGAAGCTTAGGAAGTAGTAAGCTTGTTTAACGGGGAGGGACACACTGGAAATAGAATGAGAGTGACTGGAAGACTACAATCGATATCACTGAATTTTAAGGTAGAAACTTTTTAAATTGGTGTCTGTTCAGCTGCGCAAATTCTCAACAAGAACAAAAATAAGATACATTCTACATGTACAACATGTCTTCTGTAATATACCGATCCCCTAATAAGGGAAGTCAAATCCCTTATCAAGAAAAAAAAAAGACCCTCTAACCTAAAATAAGTGACTGTTTAGGGGAGTACCTTCAAGAGGAACTAAACCTGAAGCTCAACAAGAGAACTGCTTGTCTGCTCATTTGGATAGATTTCCATACACTGAAATATCATAGTCAAAACGAAACAAAGACTAGTTTCAAAAGCAGTGAGCCTCTGATCATTAGTCAGAATTATGGAGCAGTAGGCTCAAGAGCTGTCTTTTGTATGGGCAACTCTATGTAACCCACTCAGATGAATAGCTTACTTATTTGATCCTCCCAGCTAGTAAACTATAAATAAGGTGATATTTCATTAAATGTTCTTTCTAACTCTAGATTTATTATTTCTCTTGTCTAAGAGCAAGAAAGAAGTTGGATCCAGGAAAGCTACTGGGACAAATAGAAGGATTCAGTAGGGTGCAGGACCCAAGATCAACATAAGAAAATGAGGTGGAGAATGATACGGGCAATGAATGTACACATATGCTTTACACAATTGGTATATGTATGGATTTTGATAAGAGTTGTGTGAGCCCCTAATAAAATGATTAAAAACATTTTTAAACATTTAATCTGAAAAAAAAGAAAATGAGGTGGATTCCTCTAAAAAGGAAATCAGGAAAACAATACATTTACAGTAGCCCTCCAAAAGATAAAATTCTTAGGAAGAAATCTTACTAGCCACTTTAAACTTATACAGCTGGCCCTGAACAACATAGATTTGAAGTATGCGGGCCCACATATAGGCAGATTTCTTTTCCTATTGGTACTACAGTGAGCTTTTCATCTCAAGAGAATGATTAGCATCACACAGCATTTTAAGTGGATACTCAAAACACATGAGTCCCTGCAATAGCTACAGGAAAAGAAACCCATACTAACGTTGGCTTGCATAGTTAAAATCAGTGTTGTTCAAGGGTCAATTTGAACTAAAAAGACTACAAAACACTGTTGCAAAATACCAAAAGATTGGGAACCAGTAGAGAGGTCTGAGGGGCCAGCCCCAAACCCAACTACATGCACAGCCCCTCTTCCCCACAGAAGAATTTACTTCAGAGGACAGTACTGAAGCTACAGCTCAGGCAGAGAAGGACATGTCTGATCAGAGAACACAGGAGCCAATGAACAGGGAGGAAGAGTGGAGCACATCCTAGTCCATCAAGCCCTGAGGACAATATCCCTGCTCAGAGCAGCCAATGCAGAGAGGACCAGAGGGTCGGCCTCACTATGAGACACAACATCCCTCACTGACCCATAGCGCTATGGGGGATAACACTGGAGACACAGTGTGGGAATTGTGCCCGATCTGACCCAACCACACTAAAGCAAAACACTAAGGGCGTGCAACAGAACAGCAAGGGGAGCAGAGCAACAAAGTCCCCAGGGAATACCAAAATTAGACTTTTGGGCCAGGGCATGGCACCCTGTCAGACTCAACTGGAAAACACTCCTAAAGGTCAACAAACAGACCTTGAATTATTTATAGGCTTTTCTTTTTGTTGTTTTATTTTCTTCTGTTGCTTTGTTTTACTCTGTCTTGTTTTTGTGCATGTTATTCTCACTGCAGGTCTATATAATAAGACAGGCACGATAAACAATTTGGAGGAGAGATGGGAGAGGGGGAAGTGGAGGGAAAGGAAGTGGGTGTTGACAAACCCAAGGACAAGGGAACAACAACTGATCCAAAAATCGATGGAGAGGAGGGTGTAGGAGGCCTGGTAGGGCTTGATCAAGGGCAATGTAACCGAGAGGAATTACTGAAACCCAAATGAAGGCTGAACAAGATAGTGGGACAAGAGGAAAGTAAAAGGAAATAGAGGAAAGAGCTAGGAGGCAAAGGGCATTTATAGAGGTCTAAATAAAGGTTTGCACATATGTAATATATTTATATAGGATGATGGGGAAATAGATCTATGTGCATATATTTATAGGTTTAGTAGAAAGCCTATCTGTAGGCAATTAGACATCCCCTTACAGAAGGGTCTTGGGGAGGAGGAGCCAGTCAGGGTGTAGTATAGCACTGATGAAACATACAACTTTCCTCTAATTCTTATGCTTCCCCCCGACCCACTATCATGACTCCAATTCTACCTTACAAATCTGGCTAGACCAGAGGATGTACACTGGTACAGAGAATAACTGGAAACACAGGGACTCCAGGACAGATTAACCCCTCAGGACCAATATAGAGACTAGCCCGATCAGGAGGGTAAGGGAAAGGTCGGGGGAGAAAGGGGAATTGATCACAATGATCTACATATAACCCCCTCCTTGGGGGACAGATAACAGAAAAGTGGGTGAAAGGAGACATCAGTCAGTGTAAGACATGAAAAAAATAATAATAATTTCTAAATTATCAATGGTGAGGGAAGGAGGGGAAAAATGAGGAGCTGATACCAAGCGCTCTAGTAGAAAGAAAATGTTTTGAAAATGATGATGGCAACAAATGTACAAATGTGTTTGACAAAATGGATGGATGTCTGGATTGTAATAAGAGTTGTACGAGTCCCCAAAAAAATGATTAAAAAAAAAAAGAGATACCAAAAGATCTACATGAATGGAAAACCATAGCATGTTCATGGATAGAAAGATTTAACATTGTGAAAGTCAATACTACCTAAAATAATCTATAGCTAGACATAATCTTGATCCAAATTCCAACAACATTTTCTAACAAGATGATTAATAATTACCAATTTTATATGGAAAGGAAAGAGGCCCCAGATAAGTAAAATATTATTGAAGAAAACCAACAAAGTAGGAGGCAGGCCTCACACTTCTCAGAGCCTACTAGACAGTCATGGGAGTCAAAACAGTCTGGTTCTGTTACAAGGACACACCAATGGAACAGAAGTATGAGCCCAAGAATTATAATCCATCTATTGATTATTTGACTAAAATCACCCACCCCAACAACTGACCTTTGACAAAGGATCAAAGTCCATTAATAAAAGAGACAGTTTCCTTAATGAATAGTGCTGACAAACCTGGATATCCATTTGCAGAAAAATATAACCACATTCATACTATATACCATATATAAAATAAACCCAATATGGATCAAAGATTTTTTGTAAGATCTTAATATATAATCTGAAACCATAAATTTATTGAAGAAATAAACACAGGGGTCCTGATTTATGGTATTAATACACTCAACAATTTAAAAATGCACAAAAAACAGAATATATACTAGATAAATGGGATATCCTAAAAAGCAAATGCTTATGTTCACCAAAAGAGTAAAAAGAGAATCTACAGGCAGGGAAACAAATTTTGGCAATGACATATCTAAACATTTCAATATCTCGACAACACAGACAAAACATGCAATGTAAAAATAAGCAAAGGACATGGACAGCACTGTACCAGAGAAGACAATCAGGCGGTTAGCACGTGAAAAGATGCCCACAATCATTAACCATTAGAGAAATGCAAATCAAAGCTACTATGATTAGCATCTCACCTTGGCATAAATGGCACTGATTAAAAATAAAACAGAGAACAAATGCTGACAAGGCTGTGGGGAGACTGAACTCACATACTACTAGTGGGGCTACAAAATGTTATAACCACTATGGAAAACAGTCTGGTGCTTCCTTACAGAGATAGAAATAAAAATAATATATGAGCTAGCAATCCGATGCCTAGGTATATATCCTACAGAAACAAAGAGTACCACACAAATAGCTGTAAGTATTCCCATGTTCACTGAAGCAATAGCAAAGAGATGAAGACAACCTAAATAAATATCCATCGAAGGATAAATGGACCAGCAAACTGTGGTAGAAACACACAGTGGAACACTATACAATAAATAATGATATATTTTCTAAACTTTTATGATCCCAGGTGCTACTCACCAGACTGGATGTAGAACATTAAGAGCTGTGATGCCAATTGACCACCAAGCCTATGGTCCTTAGCCTACAAATCTAGAAGTTCAATCCCGATGTCTGTTACTGTGCCTGATAAATGTTCTATTATATACATGAGTGTATGCACTGGACACCATCTAATTCTGCTAGTCTAAAGTTAGAGGAGGCTGTCGTTCATGCGGGTCATTAGTATTTTGGACTAATTGTTTCCTTGAGTCTTCAATTTTCTTCATTCTTCTTTGTTACAGGCAGGAGAAGCAACTATTGTCTGGCTTTCAATATTGCCCACTCTGACCAGGACCACACTAGAAGGCCTAGGTTAGAATGGGCTAAAAAAAAAACAAAAACAAAAAAAAAACGACTAGACTTACTTGTCTGGAAGAAACTAGAGGAACTCCACCTCGACTATCACTGTAAGACAACCTTCCTTTTGAAATTAATTTAAAGACAGCCCTGAAGTCTACCTTTCTGCTCATTAATAAATGAGTCAGCAGAAGAAACACTAAAACCCAAAAAGAATCTATTCTTTAGAGCAATCAACAATTCAAGACCAAAAGGGCAGCATTTGCCTAAAACCAAAGATGAGAAAACAGGAAAGGGCAGGAAAATCAGACAACTAGAAACAAGAACCACGGAGGGACTGACACAGTGTGGAGACTGCAGCCAATGTCGTGGAACAATTTGTGTATGAATTAATGATTGAAAAACTTATTTGCTGAGTAAAGTTTCACCTAAAGTACACTAGCATGTTCAAATCAACAAATATCATTGATAAAAAATTCGCAGACATCTCTTTGCAATATTCACATTAAACATTTTTTAAAGTTTAAAAAAATACAAATCAGAAAGTAAGAACAGGGGAAATGCTTCACACAAAAAGGTGGCATTTCAGGTGGTTTTTAAAGAATGAGCAGGATTTAAATTGTCCCAGAACAGGAACAGACCAATTCAGGGAACTAAAACAATGTAGTTTAGAAACTATTTTGGGAAAAAAGTGAACCTGAATTCCAATGTAATTTATAGAGACCCATTTGTTAAGTCGACAGGACAAAGACAAAGCAGAACTGAATCATATAGATGGAGACAGATGCCATATGCAGCAGTTCTCAACCTGTGGGTCGCAACCCCTTTGGGAGTCGAACTACCTTTTCACAGAGCTCCCCTGATTCATAACAGTAGCAAAATTACAGTTAGGAAGTAGTAATGAAAATAATTTAATGGTTGGGGGGGGGGTGCACCACAACATGAAGAACTGTATTAAATGGTCGCGGTATTAGGAAAGTTGAGAACCACTGCCATAATAGTACCCAAGGATTCAGTCACTACTTAAATAGGATATGGAACACAAGGGAATCTGTCACAAAATCATGATTGATAGCAGATGAGTTCACAGTACTGCAGATTAGGAAATATTAAAAGATTGGTTCATGGTCTTCTAACCACCTTGGTCTGGGTATGACCCTTGATCAACTGCCTCTAGTAGCCCAATTTCCATTAAAGACAAACCAAGGTAAGCTCATAAGGGCTAGACTGCCCCTCCTAGGTCAGGACTGACCTGGGGGTCACAGCAAACACATTGCTTGAGGGTAAGTTTTTTATGTTGTCAGTCAATGGTCAGAAAGAATGAAAAGGAGGCCAAGTCTCCATGGAAACTTAAAATCTATTTAGAGCACTGTGTTAGTCTGGGTACTTTAGAGAAACAGATCCACAGAAACTCATGTATAAGAGAGAGTTTTATATAAAGGTTAACTGTGCATCAAGAAAACATCTCAACCCAGTGCTGCCCAAGCCCACAAGTCCAACATTAACCCATATGTCCAACACCAATCCACAAAGTCCTCCTCCATCTCACAAAACACACATTATGATGCCAACTGCAAGTGGAAAGCCTAATCATTGAGTGTGTAAGCATCTCAGCCTGGCAGGGGTCTCCAAACGGCTGCTCCAGCACCCAGGGCTGCAGCGGGGTAGGTCCATGCGGTGGCTTCTCCTTGGGGATGTCAATCTTGCCAGCTGAAGCAGGGAACTGCTAAGGCAGCTGCACCCTGGTCTGACTATCACAAAGCAAGACCGGAGAACTAGAAAGGCAAGGCTCACCGAGCCATTTATCCCTCCACCCTTCAATTAACCCTACATGTGTTTATCGGCCAGGTTGGCACAATAAATTAACTATCTCAAGCACCCACATAGCCTTCCACAAACCTAGTGTTCAGAATTTAAACTTGAACACAAGATAGGCCTATAGACCAATGACAATCCTAGGCGAAGTTTTCATCTATCAATGGCATTTTTCATAAAATTAAATTTTGTCAAGATAAAAGACTGTATTTTGTGCTGTTTACCCTATTCATAAGCAATTACGGTAAATGTTTTTTAATTTTGCAAAGTAAGGGTATTTTTAAACTACCTAAATCAGCTTATGTATTATCACAATTAAAAATAAAGTTGTGAATTTGATGGTAGTCCCTGTTATACATGAAATAGCAAATAATTCAGTTTTGACTATAAGCCGTTGGCTTTTGAAATTGTTGGTTTTTGAAATTGAAAATCCCATGAAGACCAAGAGAATATTCCAGATTAAGTGAAACTAAAAAGACTTTGCAATTACATGTCAGGTGTAACTCTAAACTGGAATCTTTTGCTACAAGGCTCTTAAATTAAAGGTCCCTCCCACCTCCACATGTTTTAAGCTGTAAAATTCCAAGTCATGGAAGGGTAGAATAAGCTGCTTTGGTCGGGAGTAGCCACCTGGAAATTAGTGCCAATTGACTGCTTGCCTTTCTTTTTTAAGTTTACAATATTGAATTAGAGAAACCTAACCCACCTAACATTAACAACAAACCACCTAACACCAATCTTAGGAAACACTGATCAGAGGAGGAAAAGAGAAAACTCAGTAATGGAAACTCAAAGAAGATGCAGAGAAAAAGAATGAACAAGTCAGATGTAGTCAGTCATGGAACACTTTCTAGAAGTGGTGACTTTGGGCCACACCTGAGGAAAGGACCGAAACATTCATGGGATAAAGGGCAATCTGGATGGGATAGAAAAGTCCTGTGTGACAGCCACTCCGAAGCCCTCTGCTTCACTATGTCCTCCTGTATTCAGGCTATATGTTTATTATCACACTGGGCTTCAGTGAGCATTTTGCTCGCCTTTATTGCCTGGCTTTGTAATTATGGTTGGAGTTGGTGGTGAACTAACTTGCCTTTGTTATTTTCTTTTGGAAGTTAAAAGATTAAGATAGCATTTGTTGAAATTTGTATTAGTCTGGATACTTTAGAGAAACAAATCCACAGAAACTCATGTATAAGAGAGAGTTTCATATAAAGGTTAAATGAACATCAAGAAAACATCCCAACCCAGTGCTGCCCAAGCCCACAAGTCCAACATTAACCCATATGTCCAACACCAATCCACAAAGTCCTCCTCCATCTCACAAAACACACATTATGATGCCAACTACAAGTGGAAAGCCTAATCATTGAGTGTGTAAGCATCTCAGCCTGGCAGGGGTCTCCAAACGGCTGCTCCAGCACCCAGGGCTGCAGCGGGGTAGGTCCATGCGGTGGCTTCTCCTTGGGGATGTCAATCTTGCCAGCTGAAGCAGGGAACTGCTAAGGCAGCTGCACCCTGGTCCGACCATCAGAAAGCAAGAGATCTGAGAACTAGAAAGGCGAGGCTCACCGAGCCATTTATCCCTCCACCCTTCAATTAACCCTACATGTGTTTATCGGCCAGGTTGGCACAATAAACTAACTACCTCAAAATTATATAAGGGAATTAAATAGATCCATAATAAAATAAGTGAAGAGTGGGCTAAGATTTAAGAATTTTATGATTTGAGTATAATTTGCTGTAGTTTCTTTAGCAGTAAGAATGCAAACAAATGATTCGTTTGTAATTTTAGGCCAGAAGAATGTTTGTTGACGAATAACTAGAGTGAAGTTTATTCTTTTTAGTCCCAGAGAGAAAAGCAAGAAAAATCGCTCCATTGTGAAATCACTGCCCAAAACATGCCAACTACTGATCACTAGGACAAAATAACGTAATATTAACTAATACCTTATAATTTAGTTACAAGATTATTAATGTTCCTTTTCCAGACCCCCTCTTTTTCTAATGCATAAAAAAGTCCCCTCCTTTCAGTTTTTGGAGAAACAATTCTTTGATGGACTGTACCCACTCTATGTCCTTGAATATCACATACAATAAATCTCTCGCTCTCTCCCCGAGCACTTGTCTAAGAATTGGCTTACTCAAGGCAGGCAGCTCCATAAACCAAGTTGTGAAAACAGTGTGTTGATACCACCTTAGTAATAAATAAGTCTTTTCAGTATGTTTCCTCACCTGCCAGCTCATCTAATTTTTGTGGCAATCTTTTGAGACTGACAGAAAAGAGTTGTTATTCCTATTTGAAGGGTCAGGAAAACTGAGACTCAAACAGATCTCATAACTTGCGGAAGGTCACAAAGCAATGGTTAGAACTTCTGTCATGCAGATTTTCAAGCTAGGTCTCTTTTTTTTTTTAAGCTAGGCCTTTAAAAACAAAACCATTTTAATATGTGCATTATCAAAGGAGTAGTCTTTTAAAAAATCTGCTTTAACACACCTTTACTTGAAATTCAATGGTTCCTAGTTATCCTTAGGTTAAAAACAAAACCCACCAGGATCTATGAACTACTTTTGTGACCTGAGGCCTAAATCTCTACTTATCTCTGACGTGAAAACTCTTCCTTTTGACCCTACTGTCCTCCAGTCACACTGCCCCCCTTTTACTTCTCTTTCCTTATCCTTTTTCTTATACACCCAGGGCTCTTTCCTGCCACAGGGCCTTGGAACTTTCAAGTCCCTCTGCCTAGAATGCTTTTCTTCTGGACATTACTCAGATAGCTGCTTCTCAATCTTCAGATCTCAGCTGACTCATAAATTCCTCAGTATGCCCTCCTTGGTCTTTCTAATAAGGTTAAATGCCCCAGTAATAGTCTCCCATACAGGAAGAGGGAACTGGTCGCAATGATTGGCACATAACCACATAACACCCCTCCACCCCTTCCAGGGGGATGAATAAAAGAAACTATGGGGGAAGGGAGACAGCAGTCGGTATAAGATATGAAAATAATAATGATTTATAATTTATCAAGTGGTCACAAAGGTCGAGGGCAGGCAGGGAAAAAAGAGGAGCAGATACCAAGGGCTTAATAGAAAGTAAGTAAATATTTAGAAAATAATGATGGCAACATATGTACAAATATGCTTGATACAATTGATGTATGGATTGTTATAAGAGCTGTAAGAGCCCCAATAAAATGATCTTTTAATAAAATAAATGAATTTTTTAAAAGTTTCCATATTCCCCAATAAGAATCTTACTCCCCAGTAAGAGTCTCCCTCTTCTTCCTAGCACTTGTCACAAATGCAATTTTACTCTATGTATGTGAAACTCAAGTTCCTGCTCTTTCTCCTTCCAGGATCTTTTTTACTTTAACAAAAATGGAAATTTAAGGATCCCTGGTGCTGTAGTGGGCTACACACTGAACTGTCTGCTCCCATAAAGATTTAAAGTCTAGGAAACCCAAAAGAGGCACTTTGCTGCTGTCCTATAGGGTCACTGTGAGTTAGAAGCAACTCAATGGCAGTGAGTTTTTGGTTTGAGGATGGAAAGCCAATTTTCCAGTTGCTCATACCAAAGACCCTAGAGACATTCTTGACTCCATCTGACCACTTTTCACTACCTCTGCGACTAAAACTCCATGATCATAGATTGTCTCAACTATGCCTTTTAATGTCTTTGGCCTTAAAAATTGTCATCAACATTGACAACTCATAGCCACTGAGTCCTTCCAACTCATATCAACCCCTTGGGGTAGGGTAAAACTGCCCCCTGTGTGCTTCCAAGACTTAACTCTTTTTTTTTATGGGAGTAGAAAGCCTCGTCTGTCTCCAGTGGAGGGGCTAGTGTTTTCAAACAGCTGCCCAAAGCCTTTTAAATACAAGCTACACAGATGGTAAATTGTCTAAGAAGCAGAGATTGTGTAAATAAAACCACAGTACGTATCTATAACAAAGGTTTTAGATATCTGCTTTTCTGGAACAAGTTCTAATCACTATGTGCCACTGACCAAGTTACTTCCTCATTGAGCTTCAAGTTCCTCAAATGTCAAGTTCCCTGGTTGAAGAAATAAGGGAACAAATACCCAAATTCAGCAAAGGTGAGATAGTTCATTTTGAAAGAAATCAGAAAAAAATTAGGTACTATGGAAAACTGTAAGCTTAGTGGTAGACTGTGGTTGTCAACAGGTCTAAACCAACTTTAGACATGTAAAGTCAGATAAAAAATGATAATAAGGATCTTCTGTAAGGCCAACCACAGGAAGCCTGGTGGTGTAGTGGTAGTGGATTACTCGTTGGGCTGTTAACTGCAAGGTCGTCAATTTGAAACTACCAGTTGCTCTAGAAGAAAAAGATGAGACTTTCTACTCTCCTAAAGACTTACAGAAACCCACAGAGCACTTGCATTATGTCCTATAGGGTTTCTACACTCAGAATTGAATCAATGGCAGTGAGTTTTTGAGTGAGTAAGGCCAACCATACCTGTAATACTTTTAATAAGAGATATTTACAAGCTAGATTATGTATAGAGGAGACTGATTGTAAAGGATGAAGGTATTGTTCAGGAAACCATATCATATAAGTAATTTGAAGGTGTGAACTCTATATTATTTCATCCATACAAATTGAACACAGGAGGAAAAGCAGATGGATTCTGGGGTCCCACTTAACTCTAGCCCCAATTCACAGTTACTTCTGATAACAGGGTCCTGCTCCATACTCATCTTCATGAAATATTAACTGAAGATAAGGGTGCTACAGCAAAGTATGGTAAAGAAAGCAGATGGTATCCAGCTATCAATTGGAATAGTGTCTGGGGTTTAAAAGACTTAGATTCAAACAAGCAGCCATAAATCCACATGGAAGAAGCCCACCAGATTGTGTGATCCAAAGATGACAAAGGAAAAAGTATCAGAGCTTAAACTGGGAACACCCAATTTGTAGAAGGCTGTGGAGAACAGTGGGAGCCCAAAATCCATCTGCAGAGTATCTAGTCAGATTAAGCCCCTGACAGATCCCCTCTAGTCACTGTCAAGGATCTCGAACAGCCTCAGAACGATTTAACCATGGAAATATATATGTGAGTACTATATCAAGAAGACCATGCAAAAAAGAAAGAAAGAAAGAAATCAAAAATCAATGATTACCATAGATGAAGGGGAAAGAGCTCTTGTGTAGGGGGCACTGAATTTATGTCAATGATGGTAGAATAATTTGGAAAAAGATATCAATAATGGTTGTACAACATGAGGAGTATAATAAATGACATTGAATTATACAAGTTAAAGTTGTGAAGTTGGAGAATGTTCTGTAGTGTATATTTTTGCCACAATTAGAAAAAAATAATTACATGAATAACAACGACTATAAGGAAGAAAAAAATGTTAAAGAATTGAATATGGTGACAATTGTACAACTCTTTTGATATAATTGAATTATTGGATTGTATGACATGTTGATGAAGTGCTAATAAAACTGTAAAAAAAATTGAACACAGGCCTAGATCAGAGATTTTCCAAGTGAGCTCTACAGATCCCAAGAAGGACTACAGTTACAGAATTCTGCTATTTCCTGCCTTAGGTATTAAAAAAATATTGTTTCTCAAGCAATAAGTCCTTTATACATGTTATTCCAATTATTCCTAACAACAATCTACATATTAGAAATGATTATTATTCCCATTGTACAAGTTAAAAGAAACAGGTTTAAAGAGGTAAAATAACTTGGCCAATTAGTGTTAGAGTAGGAGTTGGAATCCAAGCAGAATCCAGAACCTACTTTTGTATATGTATGTGTTTATATGTACATATGTGTATAAAAAATAAATGTGTGTACATATGTGCGTTTCTATAAATGTGCTCTGGGGATGCTGTTGGGTAAGCATTGGGGAAAGATGAGGCTACATGCTCCCGTAAAGATTTACAGCCTTGGAGCACTAATGAGTTGTAACCAACAGTAAGTATATGTACATACACACACACAGAACAATACATTTATTAGTCATATCTCCCCTAAGTCTAAAACAGTCTAGTGACTTGGACAACACACTTAATTGTCTTCTCTCAACGCTTTATGAAGGGGTCCCTGATGGTGTCAAGGGTCATGAAGCTCAGGAAAGAGTAAGAGAAGCAGATTCACCTTAAACATGAAATCCCCCAGACTTTTTCTGCCATCTGCCCACTTAATTCAAGCAGGAAACAGGCATTTCCCCACATACCTCCCATCACCCTCAAGTGTCTGTGCTCTTATTAGTGGCGGTATAAAGTCCAGGAGGGGAAGTAGACACTTTCCTCAGACCCTTCACCACAGACTTCTAACATCTTCCCTTTCTCTTACCATCTCAACACAAGCTTCGTCATCCTACTGAGTCACCATATAATCACCACAGGTTGTAACAGACTTCTAAAGACTACTTCCTCTTCGAAAATAATCATTGAATTCTGGAAGATCAGAGTCAGGGACTTGCAGAGTGTCCACACAAACAAAGGGAATGCCCAAAGAAGACAAAGGAATGGTCTCAGGCCATATTCTTTCCCAATAGTGTGTTTTTCCCTATTGAGTACATTTTAATCAGTAGATCTTAGGAAAGATCTGTTAGGAAACCAGTGAAATCAGGGACAAGAAAAGCATCCCACTCCTATCACTGAAGTGAACTCCTGGGCCTGGTCATTGTTCATTAACAGAGTCCCAGAGCATGAACGCTAAGACAAGAGTCTAGGGCTGTGGTTTTCTATGTCATCTTGACAATCTTCCCCTTGTCAGAGTATGTGCTTATCTCACTCTGCAAACCATCCCCCCCTTCTCCAATAAACACACTCACAAACAACCTACAGGAATCTGGGAGATTCCACAGATTCCACATGACACACTGGAATCCACAGCCAGAAAGAAGCTTTCTGATGGCAGAGATTCTATCCTAAGGCCGTCCCTAAAGTCACCTGCTTCTCAGCAGCTCCAATGCCTAAAGAAGGGCTAAAATATAGTGAGAGTTTATGGAGAGAGAGCAGTGATTTTAGCAGAAGATGAGGTGGCACAGAGACAATGAGAGCCATAGGAAAGCCAAAGCAAACAATGGAAATAATGAATTAAATAAAAATTCTCAGACTTTGGAGATTGGGGACCTCTCCTGGAATAGTCTAGAAATTGAGTAGCTAAAAACAAACCACCACAATATTTAGCCACTGGCCACCTTTTCCATCCTCACCTCAGGAACCAATAAATTAACCTCCCAAATCCCAGTCTCCCTTTAACTGATTAAACACCTCTCCCTCAGTAATATTCATCACTGACTCTTTCTCCCTAAGTGACAATCCCAATACTTTTGTCACTGATCACTTTCTCACACACGTACATATAAATCCCCATTAATCCTACTATCAGCCACAACTAAACAGACAGTGGAAAAGAAGTCAGAACCAATGTCTTTCAAATTTAGCCCTTGGACCACATAAACACTGACGAGGCCAAGTGCTATAAAGACTCCCTCGTTGCCATCGAGTCGATTTCAAGTGATAGTGACCCTGCAGGGAAGACCAGAACCTCCCCTGTGGGTTCTGGAGAACGTAACTCTTTACGGGAGTAGAAGCTTCGCCTTCCTCTCTCGGAGCAGCTGGTGGTTTTGAAGTGTTGACCTTGCAGTTAGCAGCCAAAAGCATAACCAGTATGTCACCAAGGATCCTTTATGTTATGAAGATAATCTTTAAACCTTAAATCAAAAACATTCCCTAAAGTCTCCTTAAAATCAAACACTAGCTTAGCTTAACTAGTAAGCAATGTCTGTCTTAAGATTTTACAAACACACACACACACAAAAGATTTTATACAATGTTAGGTCTGTTAACTGAGATGTCCCATGAAACCATGACCCTAAACCTCCAATCTCAGGTTTTTGGTTTACACAAGTAACTTCAGCAGCTACTATTTGTATTCTTTTGGTTTTCTTGTTATTTCTTGTAAATATATCTATCACTCAACATTGCCAATTTAACTTTCTACAAGTGTATAACTTATTGGTAGCAATTATAATAATTGGCTATGCAACTCTACCTTATCAATGCCATATTTCCGTCACCATTAGCAACTTCCCTTTCTCTCTCCTAGAAATCACTAATAAACTTTGTTCTTTATACATTTGTATTTTCTTCTCTTTTTATATAAGCGAGGTCATACAATATCTAGATTAATCGTAGATGTTATCCTCTCATTCCTCCATGTAAAACTTTTCATTAAAAACAACAACACGTCACTCTCCCGACACAATGACTGGAGCCAAAGTGGGTGAACAAGTAAATGTGGTGAAGAAAGCTGATGGTGCCCGGCTATCAAAAGAGATAGTGACTGGGGTCTTAAAGGCTTGAAGATAAACAAGCGGCCATCTAGCTCAGAAGCAACAAAGTCCACATGGAAGAAGCACACCGGCCTGTGTGATCGAGTGGTCCCAAAGGGATCAGTTACCAGGCATCAAAGAACAAAAAATCATATCATTGACTGCACACCTCCATGATAGGATCGCTGAAGACAAATGGGTGCATAAGCAAATGTGGTGAAGAAAGCTGATGGTGCCCGGCTATCAAAAGAGATAGTGTCTGGGGTCTTAAAGGCTTGAAGGTGAACAAGCGGCCATCTAGCTCAGAAGCAAATAAGCCTACATGGAAGAAGCACACCGGCCAGTGCGATCACGAGGTGCCCAAGGGACCAGGTATAAGGCATCATGCAAAAAAAAAAAAGATATGTGTGTATGTATGTGTATATATGTGTATATGTATATATGTATGTGTATATATGTATATATATATCATATCAAATGAAGGGGGAAGTGCAGAGTGGAGACCCAAGGCCCAAGTGTCGGCCAATGGAGATTCCCTCATAGAGGCGTTTAGGAGAGGAGATGGGTTAATTAGGGTGTGAGGTAGTATCGATGAAGAACACAGCTTTCCCCCAGATCCTGGATGCTTCCTCCCCCCAACTACCATGATCCAAATTCTACCTTGCAGGGCTGGATAGGACAGAGGCTGTACACTGGTACATATGAGGGTTGGAGGTACAGGGAATCCAGGGTGGATGATACCTTCAGGACCAAGGGTGTGAGGGACGATGCTGGGAGAGTTGAGGGTGAGTGGGTTGGAAAGGGGGAACTGATTACAAGGATCCACATGTGACCTCTTCCCTGGGAGAGGGACAGCAGAGAAGGGGGGAAGGGAGACTCCGGATAGGGCAAGATATGACAAAATAACGATGTATAAATTACCAAGGGCATATGAGGGAGGGGGGAATGGGGAGGGAGGGGGGAAAAAAAAGAGGACCTGATGCAAGGGGCTTAAGTGGAGAGCAAATGCCTTGAGAATGATTGGGGCAGGGAATGTATAGATGTGCTTTATACAATTGATGTATGTATATGTATGGATTGTGGTAAGAGTTGTATGAGTCCCTAATAAAATGTAAAAGAAGAAAAGAGAAAAAAAATGATTAGGGCAAAGACTGTACAGATGTGCTTTATACAATTGATGTATGTATATGTATGAACTGTGAAAAGAATTGTATCAGCCCCAATAAATTGTTAAAATAAATAAATAAATAAATAAACTGCAAAAATAAATAAATAAAAATAAAACCCAAAAAAAACAACAACACGAGCCAGACAGGGTATGACGAAGCAACGATGAAAACTACAACTTTCCTCAGTTCCTAAATGCTTCCTCCCCCCCCCACTCCACCCCCTACTATCATGATCCCAATTCTACCTTGCAAGTCTGGCTAGACCAGAGGATGTACACTGGTACAGATAGGAACTGGAAACACAGGGAATCCAGGGAGGATGATCCCTTCAGGACCAGTGGTGTGAGTGGCGATACTCGGAACGTAGAGGGAGGGGGAACCGATTACAAGGATCTACATGTGACCTCCTCCCTGGGGGACGGACAACAGAAAAGGGAGTGAAGGGAGATATCAGACAGGGCAAGATACGACAAAATAATAATTTATAAATTATGAAGGGTTCATGAGGGAGGGGGAAGCAGGAAGGGAGGGGAAAAATGAGGACCTGATGCCAGGGGCTTAAGTGCAGAGCAAATGTTTTGAGAATGATGAGGGCAATGAATGAACAAATGTGCTTTACACAATTGATGCATGTATGGGTTGTGATTGGAGTTGTATAAGTCCCTAATAAAACAATTAAAAAAAAAACAACCTTCCTGCTACTATACCAGGGCTCCCTTAAGAAAATCCTTTTAGAGGTCTCCAAAAATGGTCAAGAGCTGCCAAACCTGACTTTATCCACTGTTGCAGACAACCTCATCTCCCTCTCTCACTCAAATCCAAATCCATATCCAATCCAAATCATCAAATTCCACGGGCTCTACTCTAAGTGGCACAAATGATTGAATGTTAGATTATACTAATGAAAAGGTGGGCAATTTTTGCTCACCCAGCGGTGCCTTGAGAGAAATACCTGGCAGTCTGCTTCCTGAAGGTCATACTTTATAAGTGCAGTTTGACTCTGTATACATATAGTGAGTACCATGTGGGAATTGACTCAACAGCAACTAGTTTGGTTTTTCAAACTTTCATTCAAAATAGATCCACATACCAACCATGTCTAACCACATCCCCAGCTTCCTCTCATTGTCATCTCTCCCTTGGATGTCTATAACAGCCTTCTAAATGGTCTCCGCACTTCTACTCTTGCCTTTTATAGTCTATGCTCACTACAGAAGTCAGATTAATTGTAAATATAAGTTGACTCATGTCACTCCTATGCTCAGAATTGTCCAATGGCTCCTCATTTAATACAGTTCCTCATGTTGTGGTGACCCCAAACCATAAAATTATTTTCACTGCTACTTCATAACTGTCATTTTGCTATTGTTATGAATCAGGAGAGTCCTGTGAAAGGGTCATTCAGCCCCTAAAGGGGTCATAGCCTACAGGTTGAGAACCGCTGTTCTGGAATATCTCGTGTCCTCTGGACCTCATTTCCTACTACTATTCCCTCTCTTTAGGTCACAATGCTCCAGCTACACTAACATCTTAGCTAGTATACCTGCTTTCCCACATCAGGGCCTTTGTACTTGGCTTTTCCTTATACCTGGAACATTTCCCTCTTTTTCCCTCCCAATTATCCACATGCCATCATTTCTTTCAGATCTCTGTTCAAACGGTACCTTTATTGGAGAGGCCTGCCCTGATCAACACCTATTCTGCATTGTCATTCCCTTTTCCTATTTGCACTTTTCTCTCACACTTATTGAGGTTCAAACCCACCATCCAATCCACAGGAAAAAGGTGGATCTTCCTTTGCCAGTGACGTTTACAGTCTAAGAAAAGTTAAAAGTTTATGAGTTAGAACAGACTTGATTGGCAGTAAGTTTTGTTTATCTATATGTATGTATGTGTATATATGTATACATGTATGTGTGTGTGTATTTATACACTGGGTAAGCATTGGTCTTCTAACCACAAAGTCAGCAGTTAATACTCAGCATCAGTCTGGACAAAAGACGTCTTTTACAGTCTTAGAAACCCTAGGGTGTAGTACTACTCTGTCCTCTGGGATTGTTGTGCATCTGAATTGACTCAATGGCAGTGGGTATCTTATATATATATTAGTTTGTTTATTGTCTCTCTCCTCAAACCAGAATATAACCATCATGAAGGCAGAGACTTTATTTAATTTCAAACTTTGTTTGTTCAGAATAGTGCCTAACACCTGGTAAAACTACCTTAGGTGCCTAAATTGCTTCCTACACAAACTCTACTTCAAATAGGCTTAGTCTTCTTACTATCCAATATAATAGTAATAATGATAGCTAATATTTACTGAGTGATCTCATTATGTCAAGAATTAGATATAATGGTGTGTCACACTAGTCAACCCTATTCAGTCACAACTCTAAGAAAAAAACAATTCTACTCCAATTTTGAGTTAAGAAAGCTCAGGCTCAAGGGGTTAAGTAATTTACTTAAGATCATACAGTTAGCTAGTGGCCAAATATGACTCAAATTAAGTTAGTGTGACAAAAAAGATCATTCTAATTTTTGTCATACTACCTCCCTATAATGGTTTCTCCTTTCCTGAAATATTTTTGTAAGTGGCTCTTTACAATTTGGTTTATAATTGCTTTCAGACTATTTTATATAATCTTATTTGATACTCCCAAATAGAATGTAAATTCTTAGACACCATGGCTTGAGCCATTTAAACACAATAGTATATTTTGCCTGAATTTTTAATAAATGTTATTAATGCAACTACTTTGTTAACTTTTTCTTTTCATCGGTCCCAGCCAAGTGTTGGGCTCCTGGAATAATTGAAGGAACATCTTATGGTGAAAAGAACAGTTGACAGGGAATGAAGCTCTCTGGAATCTCTGGCTCCAAAAAGGCCTATGATCACTTTGCCTCTCTGGCCCTTACTTTACTCAGCTGTAAAGAGAGTTGGCCTAGATGAACTCTAACAGTCACTTCAAGTTCTAAAAATACTACTACTCCATGAACCTTTACAATGTGTCATGCCAAAAGTAAAAGGCCAAGTTCTTCCTTAATATGGTTCTATTTTGGCTACTCAAAGTACTTTCCAAAGGGCACTATTTCCTTTGAGGATTATTTCAGCATATGCAAAAGACATGTCCCAGAACAAGACAAGGCATGAGCTACAAAGGTGGTTTGCCAATGTCATCACAGCTAGCTAGCTAAATGACATGGTTTATGCAGGAGGGGGGAGGGATCACTAGAACGGATAGAGATGACATATATACAAATCTTTTTAAAAGTGACTTGACAATGGAAGTGTATGTGAATTTAAAAAAATCATTTTATTGGGGGCTCATACAACTTTTATCACAATGCATACATTCATCCATTGTGTCAAGCACATTTGTACATTTGTTGCCCTCATCATTCTCAAAACATTTGCTTTCTACTTGAACACTTGGTATCAGCTCCTCATTTTTCCCCTCACTTCCTGCTTCCCCCTCCATCATGAACCCTTGATAATTTATAAATTGTTATTTTGAATATGTGAATTTTATATCAGGAAAACTACTAAGAAAAAAAGAAAGAAACCAAAGTTGACCAATAGCTACCATGTTGGTCAAGGAGGAAAGCGTTTTTGTTTAGGAGGCATTGAGCTTATGTTAATAGTGGTAGAATAACTTGAAAAAGGCTACCAATAACGATTGCATAACATAGTATAATCAATGGCACTGAAATATATATGTAGAAGGTGTTAAAATAAAATAAATTACATAGTTAAATAGAGAAAAAGAGCACTCTGTGGTTCTATAAGAAATATACTAACTGGAGGAATCACTAAAATGATGTCATTTGCAAAAATTCAAGCAGGAAAGAATGGGACTTCAAGAAGGAGGACTTAAGGGGAGAAAAGGAGGCTCAATAGAATAAATCATATGAAAGTTTAGAAGGTATTGAGTATATGATAAAGGCAGGTATTTCAATTTAAAAAAGCAGTCAATTATTAATTCCAGGAAAAACAAAAATCTGTATATCAAAGACAATACCATCATAATATACTTCTCTTCTTTTAAGAACACTGATTTTTTGAAGTAACTGAAAAGCAAAGCTATAAATATATTAAAAACATAGGAAGCTGAAGGGTGTAAGAGAAATAAATTATGAACTATCATAATAGGAAGTCAATGCTTTCTTTTAAAAAGATAAGGAAATAATAGTGGAAACATTATTTTAAAATATGGGGTAATATCTGACAAATTTGCACTTTATTTTCTTGTAACACAGGATCCCGGATAGTGCAGTGGGTTAAATACTAGGCTACTCAATGCAAAAAAAAAAAAGCATTAGGCTACTAACTAAATAGTGGTTGAAACCCACCAGCCACTTTTTGGGACAAAGATGGATGGAGGTAGTTTGTATCCAAAAAGATTTATAACTTCAGAAAACCCGAGGAGCAGTTCCAATCTGTCCTTTGAGTTCCTGAATTGGAATTGACTCAGTGGTAATGGGTTTTGGAGTTTCTTGTAATGTATTTGTAGCTTGCTTTTTGCCTTAGAAAAGAACTATTAATGGCCCATATGGTACTTGTCTCCCACCCCTCCACCATGTATCCGTAATTTGCAGAGGGCTAAGTACTTAGTATCTTCAAACATTCTTATGAGCAAGTGACCCATTAAAGCAGAATGTCTTACTATGGAGTTACAGAGTTTTGCACTGGAAATAAATTGAGAGATTATCTACTACCATGTTTCCTACATAGGTGCTCCATAACCTGTTCTTCTTGTGGTGTTTGGGACTCAAACCAACTTGGGAAATCCCATGTTAAACAAAATTAATCAAGTGTCTTTACTGGGCTTCTGGAGCCTTTTCTATGTTAGCATGCATTGGGAATGAACCGCACAAAGGTAATTTATTATGTAGTATGTCCCATACTCATTTTCTTCCATAAATTGTGAAACTCCTGCTAATATCCCTACAATGAATGTTTCTGGGATCATTCTTGGGATAACAATGATTTAGTTTGCCTCCTTCATTTTACACACTACATAACCCTATGTTTCTATTCTTCATCTATAAAATGAAACTAAGAATACCGATTCTGCAGGACTGTTGGGAGGCTAAGGTAAACAGAGTGGTAGTATAGCGTAATATTAAGAATACAGTTCTTGGGTTTAGAAACTCACCCATGTTTCTCGCTATCTCTACAACAGAGGATAAGTCACTTAACTGCCCATAATTTCAGTTTTCCTATACAAGGGGGCTTCAAAAAGTTCTACTATCAAGCCCCCCAATAAAATAATTTTTTTAAAAGGGGATAGCTTAGACATCAGATTATCAATCAGACATATGTAAATATTCTGGCTTCCTTTATATAAGGTTATAAAATAATGATTTTAAGAATTACTTATAAAAAGGATTTTTCCTCACAGAATACTTTAAATTTATCAATATTTTAAAAAGAAAAATTTCTTGAAGTTACAGATATTTTGGTGTTACAAATATTCAATTATTTAAAACCATGATATGTGGCTCAATCCTAAACTAATAAAACTTAATAAAAAGTTTATCATTCTATTCGATTTTCTTTCTTTCCTTTTTAATTCAATTTTCTATAAACTTTTTGGAAACCCATTATGTAAAACAAAGAAAACAAAATGATTGTTGTAATCATCGAACATTGGTACATAGCTCAATAAACGGTACTGATGATGGTGGTAATGAGAAAATCAAAACCCATTTTCCTCCCTCCAACCCCCTCAGAAAAATAACAAGAAGCAAATGCCCTTTCATTTCCCTTCTCTACTCCTTTCACTCCAACCACAAGCCAAGAACGCTGGGCTAGAAGGATACTCGATCCTGAATGTCAGCCCTGTCATGTACTAGGTATGCGACTTTAGGGAAGTCATTTAACTTTCTTAAAGTGTCTTTCCTCACCTGAGACATTAAGCTAGTGATACTTTGTTTACTCTACTTGATTACTTTAAATATAAAATGAGTTAATAGATTTTAAAATATTTGTGAACTATAGAAATATGAGGGGTGCCTGGTTTTATCTGTCAGAGACCATAAAATGATGTTTTTACCAGTAAAAAGCAATTTTATCTCCAAGTTTTTTCTCATGGACATTTCGGTCCAGTATGTTGTAGCAGATGTTGGTAGTTGCTCCTTTCATCCATTCAATGAAGATTTTCCCTTTAGTCACATCAAAGTTGTACTGAAGGAATGGACCAGGGCATGGAGTCTTCCAATAAAATTCCTTGGCAATGCTTCCCCAAAACTCTGCAAGAAAGAGAAGCCCAGATATCACTAAGATTTGCAGACACAATGATCCTCAGATGACTACCTAGTCTACAAATAAGAGGAACCCACAAATCCTCTGCTTCAACTCTAGGGTCCATCCTCTGGGTCACTCTATCTGACTCATCTTCTCACACACCATTCATCTAACCCAGCTTCTCCCCTCGTAAGCTGAATCTTGGCTCAAATTCCTTTCTTCAAAACTGCCAAGCCATCTGCTATGGATTGAACTGTGTCTCCTAAAAATATGTATTATGAATCCTAAGCTCTATGTCTGTGATTATAATCCAATTGGGAATGGTCTAAAGAGACGGAATTAGTGTAGGGTATGATATAAAATCGATTCAAACCATTGAATTGTATGGTATGTGATTGTATATCAGTAAAACTTTTTTTTTTAAATGCTCACACATCGTGACTTGCCTTCTCTTGTTGCTGATAACTCTGTAACAAACATCATGTGTCCAAAAGAAAATAATGAATAGTTTTGGTTAACTGGAAAAAGAAAGAGGGAGAGAGATTACACAGTAGGAGAGAAGCAGAGATGGAGGGCAGTAGATGCCTTACCATATGAAGATCACCCAGAAGCAGAAGCTCAGAAGAGACACGGACCTTTCCTCCAGAGCCAACCCAGAAAGAAAGCCTTCCCCTAGAGCCAGCACCCTGAATTCAAACTTAAAGCCTCTTAGACTGTGAGAAAATAGATTTCTGTTTGTTAAAGCCATCCATTTATGGTGGTTCTGTTACAGCAGGACTAGATAACTAAAGCACCATCTTCTTACCATGTATTCAGACCCGACATGTGGTGACTAGCATCCTGCCTAGTACGTGCAAGGCAAAGCTGGTGGAAGCTGCCACTTGTGTAAGGCGGCAGTCTGTCAGAGGCGGAAAACTCAAACACTTTCCACAAGAGAGGACAACAGAAAAGTGCAAGACTGCATGCTATTAAAGGCAGAAAACTGACAAGCTCTGGAAAAACTAGGTGGTTCCACTAGAGTTTCAGTCTAGTAGCCAACCAGTTGTTAAGAGTAGTGAAAGGAATGAATCTTTATTCACAGAGCCTTTCATAATCACCTCTTTCTGCTCTTAATTTGTTCCTTTTCAGCAGTTATTTATTAAATCTCCTTCTTCTACTACTTGCCCAAGTGTTACTTGCTATGTACCAGATGTTACACCAAATAGTATATGTATTATCTCATTTAGTATTCACCACAACCTTAGGATAGGAATTGTTTTCACCCTCTCTGTATTGATTTGGAAAAGGATCAAAGAGGTTAAAAAACATGTCCAAGAGCCCACAGGTATAAGTCAAGATTTGAAATTCCCTGAAGAAGGCCATTTCGCTAAAATCTGAAAGTTGAACAGGAGTTTTTCTCCACTCCCCTACCAGAAAAGTAACTGCCTTGGGATGGAAGAAAATGTAGGATATATGTTAAGAGGAACTCCTTTGAAGCTGAAGCCCTGAGGCTGAGTGCAAATTCAGGAATTGATACATAAACTGGACAGATCACGTAGTCCTGGTGGGCATAAGGAGTTGGTATTTATCCTCAGAGTAATGAGAAACCATTGAAGGAGTCTAAGAAGAAGAATGATATGATCAGATTTATATTTTTTAAAGATATGCCTGGCTACTCAAGAGAATATGCACTCAACAGATGAAAACAACAACTTCAGAGAATTCAGGATATTCTCAAAACGGCCGGCCCTCTGTATCTGCAGGTTCTACGCCACAGAGGCAACCAACCACATATAAAAATATCCAAGAATAATTCAAAACATAACAATTATGTAGTCAAAGTACTTACGCTGCATTAAGCATTATAAGTAACCTAAAGGTGTCAGAATTTAATTGATGGCACTTAAAACAAGAGATGATTTAAACTACAGATGAGAGAATATATGTAAGCGATGCACAGTTTTATATAAGGAAAGGTGCCCTATGACACAATGGTTCCAGTGCTGGGCTGCTAACCAAAAGATCAGTGGTTTGAACCGCTGCAAGAGAGAGATGTCATAATCTGTTTCCATCAGGATGTATAGCCTTGGAAAGGCGATGGGCCAGTCTGAATCAACTGGAAAGTAATGGGTTGAATTTGATTTTATACAAGGGACCTTGGGTTTCAGTATACCTCAGATGTTCTAGAACCAACCCCTCACAGATGAGAGATAAATGTGCTGGATCAGGAGCCAGAGGGGTGACAGACACCTAGAACCGTAACAATAGACGGAATCTTAAAGATCGCTGCTCCTATTTTATAGCAAATACAGGCAAAATGATCTGCTTAAAGTCACATAAAGCTTACTACCATCAAGTTGGTTCCAACTCACAGCAACCCTATAGGCCTGGGTAGACCTGCTCATGTGGGTTTCTGAGACTAACTCTTTACAGAAGCAGAAATTCTCATCTTTCTTCCACAGAGTGCTGGTAGTTTCTAACTACTAGCCATGTGGTTGGCAGACCAACTTGTAACCCAGTTGTAGTGGTTAGGAGTTGGGCTGCTAGTAGCAAGGTCAGCAGTTTGAACACTACCAGCTGCTCTTTGGGAAATGTTCCCTTAAAGATTTACAGCTTTGGAAACTCAAAGGGGCAATTCTAGTCTGTCCTATAGGGTCACTGAGTCAGAATTAACCTGAAGGCAGTGAGTGAGTTACAAAAATACATGAAAGATTTTTAATGTATCAGACAGAATATAATTGAAAGTTAAATCACATAATCTTGAAATCAATTAAACAAATCCAAATTAAATCAGCCGCAAAGTATCACTAAAAACTAATAAAATTAGAAAAACTAGAAAATTATTAAAACGAATTTCCCAGTAGCCCTGGGGAACCAGATATTCTTATACAATACTGGCATTGTAAGAAATCAGTACAATCTTTCTGGACAGCTGGGTAATGCCTGACAAGAGCTATAAAACATTCTAATCCTGGGAGGGTGGAGGGAGGCTGGGGTGGAAATAGGGAACTGATTACAAGGATCTACATATAACCTCCTCCCTGAGAAATGGACAACAGAAAAGTGGGTGAAGGGAGACGTCGGACAATGTAAGATATAATAATAATTTATAAATTATCAGGGGTTCATGAGGGAGGAGGAGCGGGAAGGGAGGGGGAAAATGAGGAGCTGATACCAAGGGCTCAAGTAGAAAGCAAATGTTTTGAGAATGATGTAATATTCTCAATGTGCTTTACACAATGGATGTATGGATGTATGGATTGTGATAAGAGTAGTACAAGCCCCCAATAAAATGATAAAGAAAAAACCTTTTTATCTACTACCTCAACTTTGAGAAATACACTCCAAGAAAATAATCCCAAAAGAAAAAAGTGATTATAGAGATGTTTTAGTAGTACTATTTATAGTAGTGAACCTGAACACAGCCTAAAACACTACAATATGAAAACTTGTAGTACAATAGAATTCTACATAGCCATTAAGGAAGAAGCAAATGGGAATTGGCCCTAGTGAATCCCATTCATGAACTAGAGAGTAAAATAATCTCATTTAATCTTTATTACATTATGACTCTATGAAGTTTATATTAATTATCCTAATTTTATAGATGAGGAAAAGGAAGCTCAAAGAGCAATAAAACTCTCCCAGGGACCACAAAGTTGGCAACCAGAATAAAAAGTCAGAGCTGACTCTAAAGTTCATTTTGTTATGACTATAATGAATACATGTGTCAACTCAAAACCTTTTTTAAGTGGTAATAGTGGGTATGTGTTATATAGCACTATAGCCATCATCAAGGAATGAAGAAAACGAGTTGAAATCTAGATGTTTTCTAGGCATAAATTTTAAACATTAAAGAAGTTACAACAAGAAAGAAAGCATAGATTGGGATAATCAAGGAACTCCATGGGACTGGTAGGATTCGACTAAATAGATGGCCACGAGGGAAGAGACAAAGGGAAGGAGATGGGAAAGGAAATTGTATGTACTAGAATATCAATGAGAGTGAGTTGTGCAAAATGAAGGGTATGGTAGGGAGTAGTGGGGGATAGAATGGTGTGTTAGGCTAGGGCTAGATTATCCACAGGTTTTGAAAGAAAGGCAGATTTGTTTGGTTTTTAATTAAAAGATCATTTTATTGGGGGCTCTTACAACACCATACATCAGGCATATTTGTACATATGTTGCCATCGTTCTTTTCTAGGTTTACTTCCTATTGAGCCCTTGGTATCAGTTCCCCCACCCCTTGATAGATTAAGCAGGTTTTAAATTATTGGGGAAAGGGAATAATTTTGTAGTGATTTATGAAAGATAAAAAGTGTTCAGATAAATCTAAATATATCCAGATTAGATTTAAGATGAATGTGAGTGAGATCAGAAGAGAGAAAACAAATTAGGAACCTGCTTTCCTGAACTAAAAGAGTAGCGGAGAATGAAAGAAAAAGTACATCTGAGAGACATTTTGAAGTAGTATTTGAGATAGCGTGGTGACCACATTTGAGACCAGGGAAAAGCAAGGAAGTGGAATAGGGAAACCATCAAGGATATATGTTCCGAGTGGGAGAGGGAGGGGGAAGAAAGAGGAGCTGATACCAAGGGCTCAAGTAGAAAGAAAATGTTTTGGAAATGTTGATGGCAACATATGTACAAATAGGTTTGATACAATTAATGCATGGATTGCTATAAGAGCTGTATGAACCTCCAACAAAATGATTTATTAAAAAAATTTTTTAAAGAATATATATTCTGGAGACGACGGCTTTTTTCAAATCCCAGCTCCATGAACCAACTAGTTTTATGGCCTCATACAAATTATTTAATCTTGCTAAACTTCGGTTTCCTTTTCTGTAAGATGGGGATAATAACAGATCCTACCTACATCAAATCATATGAGGTTTCTTGTTCTTAGCAAGAAGAAATCTATCTACAAATAACAGATCTTATTTGAGGAAAAAAATTATGAGAAATGTGAGAATTTGTGATAGCACCACTGATAGGGGTTAGAAAAATCAAAGAGAGTAAGTTTTGGAGGGAAGGGTGGTTAAGTCCGTTACAGTCATGCTTAATATGGTGTAACATCAAGGTACGTAAACAAATATGGTCTACAAATCTATGAAATTTAGGGTCAGAGTAAGTGAGATGCCAGACACAAAAAAGGGCGTTCTCAGTGTGACAGTTCTCAGTGTGACAGTCAGAGCCATGCCTGGGAGCAAGCCTGGGAGAAAAGAAGGGAAATAAATGAAATGAGATCTGAGAACTCAAACTTGGACACTGTTTACAGCAACCAACCATAAGTTTGTAATTGCTTTCTCCATGCTCTATTACAATAAACAAACAAAAGCCCCTCAAACTAACTGTCATCACAGCAACTCTATAGGGCAGGGCAGAACTGCCCCTGTGGGTTCTCTAGGCTGTAACTCTCTCTCTTTTTAAAAACAATTTTACTGGTCTTTAATCCACAGACTGTAACTCTTTACAGGTCTAGAAAGCCCTATTTTTCTTCCACGGAGCTGGCTGGTAGTTTTGAACTACTGACCCTATAGTGAGTAGCCCAATGAGTAACCACTATGCCAGCAGGGCTCCTATTAAAATAGTCACCATTTATTAAATGTCTCCTGTGCAGTAAGCACTTTATAATGTACACTTACTACCCACTTTAGTTCTCCTAGAAACTATGAATGAGTATTACTATTTTTATCTTCTAGATGAAGAAAAAGAATCTGATGAGTTTTTCAATCTGGGTGGAGCATTCCTTGACTAACCCCAAGGTTGGTGGTTCAAGCCCACCCAGCAATGCTGTGAAAGAAAATCCTGGCAATTTGGTTTTATAAAGATTATAGCCAAGAAACCCTAAGGAACTCAGTCCTATATGGGGTCTCTATGGCAATGGGTTTTTGTTTTGTTTTGCTTATGTGCCTGGTTGGCTCAATCAAGTATCATTATGAAAGAAATGCTTAGCAATCTACTTCCTAAGATTACAACCAGAAAAATTCAACGGAGCTGGTCTACTGTGTAACACATAGAGCTGTATGACAACTTTTTTGGTTGTTGTTATTGTTGACGTTGTTTTGGTTTGAGAGTAAATGAGAGGGGCGTTTTAGATTTCCCTGCATCTGATTCCTGGCCCACACTTGTACCACTACTAAAGACATGTTGCCTCCCAACTGGGGTGCAATTTTGACTCCTTACAGAAAGTGAAGGAGCCCTAATAGCACAGTGAGTTACTACAGGTTGGGCTGCTAACCCCAAGGACAGCAGTGATTAGCCTGCTCCTTGGGAAAAAGATAAGGCTTTCTACTACCCTAAAGAGTGACAGTCTCAGAAACCCCAGGGGCAGTTCTACCCTGTCCTGTAGGGTTGCTCTGAGTTGGCATTGACTGGATGGCAGTGAGTTTGAGAGTCAAAGTGAAAGTAACTTAGTCTGAAGGCAAGGGTAGGCAAGACACCTCATGTATTTTCATTAAAGCCATGGAGTCATCTGTGGGATTTCTGAGTTACTATAATCTCAGTCCAATTTTTCACACACGTGGTAACATGTTAGTGTCGCATTCAGTCTTATAACGGGTTATTTCCACTGGGCTTTCTGAAGTAGTAACATTCGCTCTGGCATTCTGAACGAGGGGGGCTGAGAACCAGACCTGGCTGCTGCCCCTCCACCGTGGGGACTAGCTCCCAGGCAGAAGGTCCCGGGTCGCAGCGGGTGAGTTGAGTCGTGTGAAAGGAAGGCAAGAAAAGTTCTGCTCTGGACTCCGCTGATCCTCCCGCCTCAAGGCACTCCCCTCGCTCGACTCTCCCCCCACGTCCCTCTTCTTCTCCTGAAAGTTCTCTCTCCTTCCCATCACAAGGAGCCTTAATTCTTCTTCCTGGAGCCCCACAGCCCCTCGCAGGACCCCCTTACTTCCTCACGGAAGCCCACGTCTCAAGAATGCCCAGAGTCATCAGGGCACCCCTCACCTTCAGGGCTCCCAGGCACCCCTCACCTTCTTTCTCAGGAACCTCTCAGTCCCCCACCCCTCAAGAAACTCCCCCCAGAGAATACCCATTTCTTCACGGGGAACCCCATCTCCTCAGGAACCCCCAAACCCGCTTTTCCTCATGGGACCTCTGTTTCCAACGGAACGCCTCCATTGCTCCCTCCTCAGGGAACCTACACTGCTCTCCTCACCCACGTCCCGCAGGCCCTCGCGGGCCCAGCCTCACCCCGTGGCTCCTCCACGGAACGTCGGTGCAGCTCGCGGTAGCGTTGCAGCGTGGGGACGTGCGCCGATCGGCTGATCTCGGGCGGCGGAGCCCAACTCTGTGGCCGATTCCCGGCTCTCGGGTCCTCCTGGCCCCCGGTCCCGCTGCCGCCTCGGCCCCGCTCCTCAGGAAGCCCCATCACGTCAAGTTCTGAGCACCTTGGCCGCCTTTGAGATCGCCGCCAGGGCTCGGGCGGGCAAAAAACAGGCCGGCCTAGGGGCGGAGCCTGTGGTGGGCGGAGTCTTGGTGGGGCGTGGCCTAGAGCGACGGGTGGGCGAGCCGGGCCAGGAGGGGCGGAGCCTGTCTGGTCAGGGCGGAATCAGGCTTAGCAAAGACAGACCAAGGAAAACCAGTTTCGCTAGGGAATAGGGGCGGAGCTCACTTGCCGGAAGGGCTGGGCTATTGGGTGAAATCAGAAGGGGTGGGGCCAGGCATGACAGTGAGGAGGCGGGCCTAGGGAATGACAGGGAGTGGCTGCAAGGGTAGGGTGGGGTTTTGGAGTGACAGAAGAGGGGTTGGACTAGGGTGGGGCGAGGCTCAAGCGGGAAATGGCTGGGCTAACCAGTGGCATTGAGTCAGGCCTGTGCGCCGGCCTAAACTCGGATTGCACAAGCCAGTCACACCAGGGGAGGAGAGTCCTTTCTCGGAACTATTCCCCCACCGTCAACCCAACCCTCCCTCCCCCACTGTCCTCGGGAAAACTCTTCCCCCTCCCTTGAGGGCCCTGTCCTTCACTGATGGGGTGGGAAGTGGCCGGTTGGCGGAACTCCTTTCTGTTGACTTTGGAGCTAGCTCAGGTTTTATCCTACTCACTTCTCCCACACATTTCCATAGTCTAAAGCTGAAGTTCAAGGCTCATTCGATGAAGACGGGGACTTTCTACTCCGGCACAAAGTTAGTCTCCGAAACTCACAGAGACCATCTCTACCCTGTCCTCTAGGCTCGCTGTGAGTCAGAATTGAGTTGATGACACCGAGTTTGAGGAGACCCCTTCAGATCTTTTTGTTCAACCCACAAAAGGTTAAAGGTAGGAAAGGGAAGGAAATTGCTCAAGATCACCGGCAAATTGGGTTCCGCTGACTCCAGGTCCGTGTCTAACTACTCCATCAAGCTGAAGCTAAAACTTAGGAAATACCAAAGTCTATGCAATAGAGAAGCCCTGGTGACATAGTGGTTATGCATTGAGCCGCTAACCTCAAGGTCAACACTTCGAAATGCAGGGGTGGGGGGTAGGGATTAGGGACAGAAAGAGGAAGCTCTAGTCTGAAAATGGCAAAGGGAGAAGTGATAAATGGAAGGAGAGGTGGAGACAGGTTTCTGCACACACCTCTCCAGCGCAAAGGAGGGTGAAGGGCAGAATAGAATGCATTTTCTTATCAATGGAAGAGATCAGTTATTGGATATCATGAAACAGCACAGAGAAGCAAGGATATTCATACAATCTCCACAACGACTGAATAGACTCTTGAGTGTTGGATCTGAGACAAGCATAAGCAGGATGAAGTCTGAGGTAGTAGGTTGATAAGAGTGTCAGAATATGCATACCAGACACTACAAAGGACCAGCCAATAGCGAAAGACCCCACCCAAAGGTCAGCCTTTGGTGGAAAGGCCACCAGTAGCCAAAATAAGATCCCCCATTAGGATTTGCTCGGTCTTTTAGACTAGCTAAGAGCCCTTTGGACTTCTTTCCCAAGTATTCCCCTTCAATAAACTTACTCTGTCTCTGTCCAAACGTTTTCTCGGATTCTTGTCTGAATTTCGTCCCTCCCCTGAAATCTTTCGCACCAGCAGGATACGCACCAAGAACTCAGGAGACCCCTTAAAACTCTGAGCTTCCTCCCAGTAACACTCTCTACTTCCTTAAAGAGTTACAGTCTTAGAAATCTTACGGGGGTGCTATGAATCCGAATTGACTCAATGGCAGTGAGTTTGATTTGGTTTGGAATCAATAGCAATATATTCCTCTCTTCTTTACAAGTTACTTCTTCATGCCCCACCATCATAACCTGGGCTGAGTTATCTCTGGCTTCCTTTGATCTCCTCCACCTCAGAAAGAAGGTGACAGCAGGTAGAACCCTCCATCTCCCACCTGTACTCACTATCAAGAAGGTCCCATGGCCTACCCAGGCCCAGACTGGCTGTGGAGGCAGGAGGCATTCTTGAATAGCTAATTCTGAGATTGACTCTGAGGCTGGAAGTAGGCAGACCCTACTTCTTGAAGCTTAAAAAGGGCTTGCTCATCCATTTAGCTCTGCCTCCTTCCTTACTTGTCTATTATCTTTTGCCCAACTGACTCTAAGCTGAAAAAGAGTGTCCTTATGGTCAAAACCTACTTAATCCTGGCTAGAATGTGAGTAGGAGTTGTGTTTCGGAGTCCACTGAAAGGCCTCAAGGGTACAGATCTCATCAAGTAGATGTGGACCCAGTGGAATAGATACCTAATCAAGGAGCTGTCAATCTTACTTCAGGAGAGTAAATTTCACCGAGGGTACACACAAATCCCACCAAGGGAGACAGAACTTACTTAAGATCTATCTGAATATCCTGGTCATGGGATATAGCTGGCATTAAAGGGGAGCCCTAGTAGTGTAGTGGTTACGTGTTGGGCTGCTAACTGGAATGTCCGTAGTTCATAACCACCAGTTGCTCCACAGGAGAAAGACAAGGCTTTCTAGTCCAGTAAAGAGTCATAGTCTCCTTTCATGAACCGGTTCCACCTTACAAATCCAGCTAGACCGGACGGCATGTACATTGATGCAGATAAGATCTCTGGACACACAGAGTCTAGTACAAATAGAACCCTCAGGAACAGTCATGGAAGTAGTGACACCATGAGGGTAGGAAGAAGGTGGGGAAAGAAGGGGGAAAAAAGGGGAGATTGATTGCAATGATTGACATATAACCCCCACCCCAAGGGGGAAAAACAACAGAAATGTGGGTGAAGGGAAACATCAGATGGTGTAAGATATGCAAAAAGGAAGCGGGCGCCATTGTCAACAAGTGGTGCTGGAAAAAATGGATATCTACCTGCAGAAAAATGAAGCGAGACCCTTACCTCACCCCATGCACAAGAATAAACTCAAGGTGGATCACAGACCTGGAGGTAAAACCCAA
The DNA here is from genome assembly GCF_050624435.1 of Tenrec ecaudatus. NCBI lineage: Eukaryota > Metazoa > Chordata > Mammalia > Afrosoricida > Tenrecidae > Tenrec > Tenrec ecaudatus. The sequence continues at coordinate 27,696,718 of NC_134541.1, forward strand.
AACTATTAGGGCCATCAATGAGGGAATTGGAACAAACCTGAGAACTTTGGCGCAGGGAAAACATAGGCTATTGGAAATAGGGAAGGACACAAACACAGAGGAGGCACAAATTGACAAGTCGGCTATACTGAAGATAAAATACTTGTGTACATCGAAAGAATTCACCAAGAGAGTAATAAGAGAGTCCACAGTCTGGGAAAACATCTTTAGCAATGACACATCAAACAAAGACCTTATTACTAAAATCTACAATACTCTGCTAGCTTACAATAAGAAACAAACTAATTGCCCACTGAGGAGGTGGACAAAGGACCTGAACAGAAGTTTCACAGAGTCTGAAATCCAAATGGCCAATAAACATATGAGAAAATGTTCCCAATCATTAGCCACAAGAGAAGTGCAAATGAAAACAACTATGAGATACCACCTACCACCCTCAAAGATAGCCCAATTCAAAAAATCAGAAAATAACAAGTGTTGGAGGGGTTATGGTGAGATAGAAACTCGTGTCTACTGCTGGTAGACCTGTAGGTGTGCACAGCCATTATGGAAATCGATTTGGCGATATCTAAAACAGATGGAAATCGAGCTACCATATGACCCAGCAATCCCCCTATTGGACATATAGCCAGAAGAGGCAAGAAACAAACCACAGCTCCAAAGTTCCTTGGAACGCAGTTCACAATAGCAAGATATTGGAAACAACCCAAATTTCCATCAATGGATGAATGGATTAAAAAATTGGTACATACATACAATAGAGTACTACACATCCCTAAAAAACAGTGATGAACGCATGAAGGACATCGCTGCATGGGAAGAACTGGAGGAAATTATGCTGAGCAAAGTAAGCCAAGCACAAAAGGACAAGTACAACATGAGTCCACTGAGGTAAGCTTAAAAAGCAAAAGGGGCATAGGGGGAAAGCTACTATATGCATACATTCCTGGGTCCAGGTAGTACAGCAGGTAGTCCAGCAGAGGCCAGACTCAATCCAGGGATACATATGGCAACCAACTAAAAAGGAGGGGGGAAAAAGACCTGGGTAGTGGGAGGGGGGCGGAAGGGGGGAAGGACACTAAAGCCTGGCTATCAAAAGATATAGCGTCTGGGGTCTTAAAAGCTTCACGATAAACAAGCAGCCATCTAGCTGAGAAGCAACAAGCAAAAAGCACAATAGCCTGTGTGATCATGAAGCATCAATGGGATCAGGTATCAGGCCTCTAAGACCCAGAACAAAAAAATCATATTATTGTAAATGAGGGGGAGTGCGGAGTGGAGACCCAAAGGCCATCTGTAGACTATTGGACATCCCCTTACAGAAAGATCACAAAGAAGAGACGAGCCAGTCAGGGTGCAGTATAGCACCAATGAAACATACAACTTTCCTCTGGTTCTTTAATGCTTCCTCCTTCCCACTAACATGACCCCAATTCTACCTTACAAATTAGCTAGACCAGAGCATGTACACTGGTACAGATAAGAAGTGGAAACAGGGAATCCAAGACAGATAAATCCCTCAGGACCAATAATGAGAATAACCATACCATGAGGATAGGGGGATGGTGGAGGAGAAAGAGGGAACTGATCACAATGATCTACATATAATCCCCTCCCAGGAGGACAAACAGAAAAGGGGGTGAAAGGAGACAGTGGTCAGTGTAAGACATGGAAAAAATAATAAATTATAAATTATCAATGTTTCATGAGGGAGGGAGGGTAGGCTCCAATAGAAAGCAAATGTTTTGAAAATGATGATGGCAAGAAATGTACAAATGTGTTTGACACATGGATGGATAGATGGATTGTTTTAAAAGCGGTAAGAGCCCCCAATAAAATGGCTTCTTTAAAATAAAATTATTTTAAAAGAAATGCTTGGAAAACGAAAAGGCTAAAATAGTTACAGTCTCAGAAACCCACTGAAGTAGTTCTATTCTGTCCTATGGGGTCTCTATGAGTCAGAATCAACTCAATAGCAATGACTTTGAGGTTTTTTTCTTTCTTTTTTCTTTTTTTACCTCATTGAATGACCTGAATTTTCTCTGAAAGATACAGAAGATGCATGCCTACTTTACTGAGGAGGCATATACCTCCACAAGAGGCCCCCAAGCCCCCCTGAAAGATCTTTGCCTACACTGATGACATGAAATGAAATGGAATGGACTCCAGGGAGGGGCACAAACCTCGTTGAGGGGGGCCGGCCCAATGCGGAGACTGGATATCACTGAAGGGTAATAGACATTGTGGACTTTGTTGAGTTAGAAAAGAACATCGCTGTTGGGACGAAGGTACACACAATTTGCACACCCTGAAGCCACAGAGTGCCTGTTCTGTCTTTCCCTCTTCCCAGCCTTTTCCTACAGTTGTTTCTGACCCTCTGCTACCCTCTCTTGTCTGTAGATGGTACTGCAGGTGTTGCATCCATAAATGTTGAAGTGCCAGCCTGGATGGAAGGACTACAACCAGAGACTTGAATAGTCTCCTTTCACCACCTGTGGACTGCTTGGTGACATTTGTATCAATGGGTTCATAAAAAGGGAACCCTCTTTCCTTGAAAATGGATAAATAATATAAGTGATAATGTTGAAATTATTTAGGCTAGATGGCATGAGATCTCAGCAGACTAATGTAGAAATAATAATTACGCTAATTATTGTTGTTGCATTTATCCAGTGGTGCTAAACTAAGGACTTTCAATGTATTATTAATTTTTTAATCCTCACACATAAAAAAGTACTGCTAAAAAACCATGTTGTTGTTAGATACCCTTGAATCTATTCCAACTCAGAGCAACCCTCCACAGACCAGAACAAAAGACTACCCAGTCCTCCGCCATCCTCACAGCTATTGTTTGAGCCCATGATTGCAGGCACTGCCTATTCATCCCACTAAGGTCTTCCTCTTTTTCACCGACCCTCAACTTTTCCAAGATATCCTTACTAAACAAATAAATCAAAATGTGTAGTTATTCACATCACCCATCTAGGTCTATAGGCTTCTGATGGTGATGTTTGCATTTCTAATTCTGGCCCAGAGAATTCTTCATGCTACCACTTATACCACGTCACGATGACAGTTTGGGCATCCAGAGGGAACTCAAATTGTGCTCCTGTTCAATTTTCTTTAAGTTTGGGGAGCACAAAGATGTCTGAAGGGGCAAGATCATAGCTGTAGAGCGGATGGGGTTAAAATTTTCCCAATTAAATTCTTGTAGGAATTGTTACCCTAGAAGAATGAGCAGGTAGTGATGGGTAAAAATTCCCCTGTCCAAATTTCTTGGCCTTTTAATCTCCAATGCAATGTTTAGCTTTATTAAAACATCTTCCTTGGTGTGTGAACTCTATGCCAATAAGACCTTAAAAACAAAAAAGAAACCTCCCCCTTCCCCAACTATGATGGCCCCAATTCTACCTTACAAATCTGGCTAGACCAGAGCATGTATATGGGTACAGATAAGAACTCGCAACACAGAAAATCCAGGACAGATAAACCCCTCAGGACCAATAATGAGAGTAGTGATAAAAGGAGGGTAAGGGGAAGGTAGGGGAAGAAAAACGAACCATCACAATGATCTACATCAGTGGTTCTAAACTTTTCTAATGCCACGATCATTTCACACAGTTCCTCATGTTGTGGTGACCCCCTTAACCATAAAATTATTTTCATTGCTTCTTCATAACTGTAATTTTGCTGCTGCTTTGGATCAGGCGACTCTTGTGAAAGAGTTGTTCAACCCCCAAAGGGGTCATGACCCACAGGTTGAGAACCGCCGATCTACATATAACCCCTCCCTCCCAGGGGGATGAACAACAGCAACGTGGGCGAAGCAGTCAGTGTAAGACATGGGAAAAAATTACAAATTATCAAGGGTTCATGAAAAAGGGAGTGTGTGGGATGGGGGGAAATGAGATGATACCAGGGACCCAATGCCCATCTGTAGACAACTGGACATCCCCTTACAGAAGGGTTGTGGGGAGGAGGTGAGTCAGTCAGGGTGCAGTGTAGCAACAATGAAACATACCTCTAGTTCTTAAATGCTTCCTCCCCACCACTATCATGATCCCAATTCTACCTTACAAATCTGGCTGGACCAGAGGATGTACGCTGGTACAGATAGGAACTGGAAACACAGGGAATCCAGGACAGATGAACCTTTCAGGACCAGTGGTGAGAGTGGCAATACCAAGAGGGTAGAGGGAAGTGGGGTAGAAAGGGGAAACAGATTACAAGGATCTACATATAACCCCCTCCCTGGGGAACAGACAACAGAAAAATGGGTGAAGGGAGACATTGGACAGTGTAAGACATGACAAAATAATAATAATTTATAAATTATCAAGGGTTCATGAGTGAGGGGGTGGGGAGGGAGGGGAAAATGAGGAGCTGATACCAAGGGCTCAAGTAGAAAGCAAATGTTTTGAGAATGATGAGGACAATAAATGTACAAATGTGCTTGATACAATGGATGGATAGATGGATTGTGATAAGAGTTGTACAAGCCCTCAATAAAATGAATTTTTTTAAATGAGCTGATACCAAAGGCTCAAGTAGAAAGAAAATATTTTGAAAATTATGAGGGCAACATATATACAAATGTGCTAGACACAATGGATGGATGGATGGATTGTGATAAGAGCTGTAAAAGCCCCCAATAAAATGATTTCCAAAAAAAGAAACTACTTTTTAGACTCTGAAAGAACAAATCTATAATAAAATATACTTCAATAAGCCCTTGTGATAGTCCTCTGTCCTTCAAGAAAACCTACCAAGATTACCCCTTGGGAATTAAAAAAAATTTTTCCATAACCTTCCCCCACCCCAAATTGAAGGTCAAACATCTTTATTAATTATCAACCAAAGAAGAAACCAGATGTTTGCCAATACACGTTCAATTGATCAGAGGGTTGCGAGTTTTAAACCAGGGTATGACAGAATGCTAAGGAACCTAGGTAAAGGCTGTGTTTGTGTGTGTGTGTGTATCATATGTTCAACTCCTTTCAGACCCAGCATAGTTATTCCGCAATGTCTTCTCTTGCAGTTGTATCTGATCTTGTTCCAGTTTTCATTCAAATCCATTGGGGGAATGGGAGCCATTCTGCTTCTGTTTTTTGGCCAGAAATCTCTTGATCTTGAGAAGACATTGGGGGACAGAAGGCAGCCTCACTCACAGTATAGCAGAGAAACAGAATGCCCACCATAACTTTCTGCACTGGCCTCTCTGCCCTGAACTTAACTGGCCCAGCAGATCCCCCGTGCTCCTACTCTGGTTGGACCTTTTTGTGTGAAGACACCCTAATGAGACTCAGACAAGTGCATTACTGAGACAACTTGTCTGGGGTCATTCACTCCTCACAGGGACATGCTTACGCATGTTTTATGTGGAATAAACCCTTGCGTGTATGAACTAGAACCCTAGTCACAATACTTTTTGGCTTACATTTTTATTCTCTCCACTTTCAGATGAGGAAATGAACATTCCTAGAGATTGAATGCCTTGGACAAAATCACATATCCTTTTTAAGTGGAATCACTGGAAACAGAACTCAAATACCTACATCATCAAGACCCCCGCCTTACCAGCACAACCACGACTTCTTTTTCTAGAACCACATGGAAGACTCATAAAATGACAAAAGAAAAATTCAGATTCTGGGACCCCAAGTGAGCCTACCAAATCATGATCTCTAGAGTGGAGACTGAGGAACATGCTTCTTCTTCTTTTTTATAAGCCGTTTTCCTAGAGATTCTAACACAAACTCCTTTAACAATCATTGCACAGTTTTGATGGGTCAAGGATTCCAGAAGATGTTGCTGTTGAAGGAGAAGTCTGAAAAGCAGTTGGCGTTAGAGGAGGAGTGTGGAAATAAAGAAGGCCAAGAAATAAAGAACAATAAAGAGCTAAAGGAGGAGTGGAGGCAATGAATCCACAAGAAAACTACAAGCTATAACAGCAAGTGAATTCAGCAACGTTACAGGGTAAAAGAACAGCACACAACAAGCTATTGTTTTCTATATACCAACAATAAACAATCTGAAAAGTTTTTTTTAAAAATCTAACAATAACAACTGAAAGCATAAAATAGCTAGGAATAAATTTAACCAAGGAGGCAAAAGACTTGTAAAACTGAAAACTTTAAGATACTAATGAGAGAAACTCAAGGAGATCTAAATAAATAGAAAAATATCCTGTATTTGTGGACTGGAAAACTTAATTATTTTAACTTAATATTAAGATGTCAATACTATATTCAAAATCCCAGCAGCATTTGTTGTTACAAAAATAGAAAAGTTAATTCTCAAATCTATATGGAATTGCAAGGGACTCTAATAGGCAAAACAATCTTTAAAAAAAGGGGGTTACACTTTCCAATTTCAAAATGTACAATAAAGCTGGTTAAAACACTATGGCACTATGTAAGGATAAACATATGGATCAATGGAATAAAAAGGAAAATCCAGAAATAAACAAAAACATCTATAGCCAATTGACTTTTTTTTTTTTGTCAATTGACTCTTTTGAAGGACCATGTCCATTTACTGGAGGAAAGACTACTACTATCACCTTGATCTCCATATGCAGTACAATGAAGTTCAACCCATGCCTCATACAGTACATGAAAATAACTAAATGCACAAAAGATGTACAACTTTCAGAAATGTTAGGTTTCTCGGGTGGGAAATAGCTCGGTTCTTGGCGTCCCACGGGAGAGAAAGAATTCACGAAAAACCTGACTTGTGATCCAACTGTGTTGTGAAGGAAAGGAGTTTCAGGCTTCACAGTAACTGAACATGTGGCGGCCTGAGGCCAGAGAGAACGTGGCACAGGAGAGCAGAAAGTGGAGGAGCAGTCAAAGGGAAGGCAAGGTGGTCTCCAGGTTCCAGCCTTTAGGCCAGGGCTTTTGGCTGGGAGGCTTGGTCGACGGTACTGGTTGACCCATTTGATTGAATTAAACTCACCTGGCCTAGTTTGAGCCAACCCAGGTGTTCTGGCCACCTGGCTCCAGCTTGCATTGGCGTATACCCCTTAGTCTGCATTGGCTTCCGACCTCCTGTAGGGGGCCCCTAGGTGTGGCGAGAAACAACCCCCTGTCCTGCTACCTAACAGGAACATAAGATAAAATGTCAAGGACTTGTTCTTAACAACAAAATTTTAGCTATGACACCAAAAGCTCAAGCAACAAACGAAAAAATAGATAAATTGGTCTTCATCAAAATTTTAAACTTTTTTGGACTAAAGGTTTATTAAAAGAAAAATTTTTGATCAACAGAGACAATCTGCAGAATTGAAGAAAAGATTCAGTAACCATATATCTACTGAGGGTTTTATAGTAAGAATATATAAAGAAGTACTACAACTAAACAACATGAAACAAGCAAACCAATTTTAAATTGAGCAAAGGACTTCAATAGGTATTTCCCTAATGAAGATATATACTAGTGGCCAATAAGCACATGAAAATGTATTCAACATCATAAGTCATCAGGGAAACGTAAATCAAGGCCACAATGAGATAGCACTTCATACTCACTTGTGGTTATCGGGTGCCATATAATCGGTTTGGACCCATAATGATCCCTATGCACAACAGAATGAAACACTGCACGGTTTGTTCTGTTCCCATGTCTGAACCCATTGTTGCAGCCAGTCAACCCATCTCCTTGAGGACCTTCCTCTTTTTCACACCCCTCCACTTTACCAAGCAAGGTGTCCTTCTCCAGGGCCTGGTCTCTCCTGACAATATGCCCAAAGAGCAATGTGTCCTTGCCTCTAGGGAGCCTTCTGGTCATACTTCTTCCAAGATTGGTTTGTCCTTTTAGAAATCTATGGTACTTTAAAGATTCTTCTCCAACACCACAATTCAAATGCATCTATACTTCGTTGGCCTTCCTTATTCAAAGTCTCATTTTCACATCCATATGAGGCCATTGAAAATAGCATGGCTTGTGTCAGACGCACCTTAGTCCTCAAAGTACCATCCTAGTTTTTCAACACACTTAAGAGGCCTTGTGCAGCAGCTTTACCTAATGCAACATGTCTTTGTATCAAGAGATAATTCCCACAAGGATGATTATTGCCAGAAAAAAAATGAAAATATCAAGTAGAGTGAGGATGTAGAGAAATGGGAACATTCATCCTGCTTGTGGGAATGTAAATAGTGCAGTTATTTCAGAAAATCTTTCTGTGGTTCTTCAAAAAATTAAACATAGAATTACCATATGGCCCAGCAATTCCATTCCTAAGTATACAGGTACCCAAAGAATTGAAAGCAGACACTCTGATACTTGTCACTAGTGTTCACTACAGCAGTATTCACACTAACTGTGTTAGTCTGGGTTGACAAGAGAAACAAATTCATAAATACTCATATGTATGTAAGAGAGAACTTTAGATCAAAGAGTAATTATATATTGAGAAAACATCCCAGCCAAGATTAAGCCCATAAGTCTGATATTAGCCCATCTGTCCAATACCAGTCCATAAATTCCTCTTCACACTCACGCAGCACATGCAATGACGCTGAATGTAGGGCAACCACAGGCCAGTGGGTGGAAAATCTTGTGGACCCAGTGGCGGTGGAAGCAACTTAGCACTGTGTGGGCCTCCACATGGCTCCTCCAGCTCCAAGGCTCTGGCTGCCATCAGCATAGCTCCATGTGGCTCATCAACAGGAACGTCTCTCAGGGAGTGAGTGTCCCACCTCCAGTGAGCTGTTTAACTCTGTAGCACCTCCAAATGAGGTCATCACGATGTAACCTGATTGGCAGGCTAAACTCCACCCTTTCACTCTTAATAGTCCCAAATTGAACCAGATTATGTAACTACCACAATAGCCCAAAGTTGGAAGCAACCAAGTGTTCATTCATCTATTGATGTACATATATACATCTTGTGGAATATTACTCTGCCATAAGGAGCAATTAAGTTCTGAGACAAACTGTGTGGAATATCCTCCTCCACCCTCCAAGCCCTATGTGCTATGGCATGGATGAACTTTAAAAACATAATAAGTTGACATAAAAGGATAGATATTGTATGATTCCACTTTATCAGAAATATCTAGCCTAGGTAAATGCATAGAGATCATGGGTTATTAATGGTTACCAGGAGCTAGAAAGAGGCAAGAATGGCAAGTTATTGCTTAGGGGTTATCCAGTTTCTGTTTTGAGGTGATGAAGAAACATCTGGAAATGGAGAATGGTCATGGTTTCACAACAAGTGAAAGGAACTTATGTTATTGAGTTGTACAATTAAAATGGTTTAAAATGGAAAAAGTTATATATATATACACACATATATATACATACACACACACACATATATATATATATATATATATATATATATATGTAGAGAGAGAGAGCGAGAGACTGACTAGGTATTGATGACGAGTTTTGACCATTCCATGAACTTCCAGAGGAATGGACAAATCTGGCTTGGAACAAGTAGTCAGAATTCTCTTCAGAAGTGAGGATGGTAAGACTTTGAAGACTTCATCTCCCCTACTTTGGACATGCTATCAGAAGGAACCAGTCCTTGCTAAAGTAGAGGGTCGGTTAAAAAAAAGAGGAAGATCCTCAACGAAACGGATTCCTGGATTAACACATAGTGGCTTTAACAATGGGCTCAAAGACAAGAATGGTGAGACTGGCACAGGATTGGCAGTTCCGTTCTGTTGCACATGGGGACCCTATGAATCCGACCGACCGATCGGAAGGCGCGTAACAGGGTGAAAGGCAGTGTGCGAAGAAGATCCAGGGGTTGGCAGTGATCTCGGAGGTTATAATAGGAGGAGGATCTTGCATTCCAAGGTGCGAGAAGTTTGGAGTCCCCGTAGCACTGGAAGGGTCTGTCTGTAGTCCGAGGAGGGAGGTCTGAAATCAGGGGAAGAGCCTGGCATCTGAATGCGGTGTCTAGGAGGGAGGGCTTTGACTCTTGGGCTGCAGAAGGTGCCCAGAGCTGCACTGGCTCCGCTGGCAGCACGTCCACCACTATTCCTTCCCTCTCCTTGCCCGGTCGGATCCGCCCTCCGGGCTTTGCATCCACCCTCAGCCCAACCTGCGTGCCCACTGCAGGTGCTCCGCGCTCAGCAAGCTGGCACAAGTCAGACCCGGACGCCGCCGAGGGCTGGGGAGGACGCCCCCTCGCGGCGGTCTAGGAACTCAGGCCCCGCCCCCTGCCTCCCCCGCCCCGCCCCCGCCGCAGCCACTTCCGGCAGGCGCGGCGCTGCGCTGCTGGGGGGCGCGGGCGAGGATGGCGGCGGAGAACGAGGCCAGCCAGGAGAGCGCCCTGGGCGCCTACTCGCCCGTGGACTACATGAGCATCACCAGCTTCCCGCGGTTGCCTGAGGACGAGCCGGCGCCTGCTGCCCCCCTGCGGGGCCGCAAGGATGAGGACGCCTTCCTGGGAGACCCCGAAACCGGTGAGGCCCGCGGGCCGCGACCCTGCCCCGTCTCGGGACGTCCTCGGTCCTCCGTCATCTGCGTGGAGCATCCTCCTCCGGTCTCCATCCCCCTAATCCATCTTCCTTCTCCTGGACCTCTCTCATCTCCTCCCTTGACTTCGTTCAATAGCTGCTGGGGTGAGGTGGGGTGGGGGTGCATTTCCGTCCTGGAGGCTTAGGATGCGACAAGGGGAACCAATGCCAGGGACTGCAGTACGAGGGGTTGGGGTTACCTCTTGGAAAGAACCAACTGAAACGGACGAATGTTGGAGGGGAGATCCTAAGGAACAGCTGTTAGTACACAGAAGGTGCTTTTCCCTAGCCATGGAGACAGGACTGGGAGAAACCAAGTCAGAGATTGCAGCAAGAGGGATAGAGGCTAGGTCTTGAGAAGAACTTCTCCACAGCCAGTGATTGTGGGTGGGGAGAAGCTGACAATCTCCTCATGCCCAGGGAGGGGATAAAAAGAATGCTCTTACCCTCTGCCCGGGTGTGCTGGTTATTGGGAGGCAGGGGAATGGACAGCATGACCTCTCAAAGTCCTTGGGGATTAGAGAGCCGGGTGCCATCGCTGTCTTGTGGATTACCTCACCCTTCCTGGAGCCATGGGCCACACTAGGATGCTGGTAAGGTATCCTGTCCTCCCCTGCCCCCCCCCCCCCTTGGAAGCAGGCTCTAGGATTTTGCTGTGTTCTCCTTGCCTGCTGCAAGTATGGGAGGGGTAGGGAGGCAGGAGACAGGGTTTGGGGTAGATCTGGGAGCCTAGAGCTCTTTGAGCCTTCCTTCCCTGGTGCTTTTCCTCTTATCCATGTGGTCCAGCTCCATCCTCCCCTCCATTCTTCATCCTTCATCTCCCATCTCTCTTCCCCTCAACGTCACTTCCTGGCATTAGAATATCCTTCTGTCTCACTCGTTCTTCCCCTCAGTGCCTGCACTTGAATCCTGTCCCCTACCCACCTGGCAGATCTTGCTTCTCTGCCCTCCCTGGCTTGGCCCTTTCTCAGCTGCTCCTTGCCTGAGAGGCCCAGATTCTCTCCTTATTCCACAGCAGGAGTAGTAGCCCTTATCAAAACTTTTTTTTTTTAAGGGAGTAGCCCTCGAGTTAGGAGGTAGCAGGGAGAAGAGTGGGGAGATGTGCCTGGTCAAAACCATCCAGGTCTATTAAGGGGTCCGGGATCAGGATTGCCCTTCTTGTCCTTGTCTGACTCACTGTGTGCCAATGACCACAATTGCCCTGCCCTAGGTCTTAGTTTCCTCTGCTAACCGAGAGGTTGGATAATCCTGATATGTCTTCTCTTGACTCCCTATAAATGTCAGCATTCAGCACAACCAGTGAATACGTATTTGTGCAATTGTGTACTATACATATTTGTGTGATTGTGTGCTTACTCTGACTGTGAACCCCACTACCTTTCTCCAGCTTCCAGCTCAGTACCTTCTATGTGGTGAACACTCAAGAGCAAATTGTTGAACGAATAAATGAAGGAAGGAGAAACTTGTAAGATGAAAGAATGGCAGTGGAGGAATTTCCCAAGTCCCAGGAGTATCTTGAGGCGTTCAATACAGACTGTTTCTTTTGCACAGAAATCCTGAACTTCTGAGATCCTACAACCTTCTACCAAGGCTGCTCATCAAGATTCCAAGGGGCCTGCCTTGTGGGTTCCAAGGACCTTGCTGTGCTGTCTGATCATTTCAGTGCCTTGTCACCCAGCCCTACTTGAAAGCCCTAAGGTTCCTAGGCTCAGCTGGACCCAAGAAGATGGTGCCACCTAGTGGCACTGCCTTGTAGGACTTTGGTTGTGCCCCCCTAGCTTCTAGCCTGCTGTTCTGCACAACTGCCAGGTACCCATCAAGCCCTATGAAAAACAGAATTGTATGGTTTCTGATATGAGGCTGGAGAAACACTTTCTTTCCTCTCTCCTGTGCTCAGGTCCCAGGCATCTGCTTCTAAATGTCCTGTGCCTCCCCTTCAGTATGCCCAATACTGAAGTCATCACCTGTTATCCTCACTCCTGTTCTTCCCCCAGTGTCATTCCCAATTATTGACACTTCCAAATGTTGGTTAGGTATTCTCTATTCCATGTATATCTGTCCCTGTCACTGTAGACGAAGCTACTATCTTTTTCTCCTGTGTATTATCTCAGAGGCTCCCAGCTACTATTTCCCTCCTTGCTTCTTCCCATCTACTCCCTATACTTCTGATCACATCATTCCTAGTTCAGAAATTAGTGATTCTGTTCCTAAAGGAGCAAGCCAGCCAGGGATAAACTCAACCATCATCCAGGATCTCTCGACCTACATTGTCAACACTGTTCAACTCTGTGCAAACACAAAATGCATTTTGTGTTGATTTGTGTGTGTTTGTGGTGATAACCAACTAAAACTGAGCTAAATTTAAGAGATTTTACTGGGTAGCATAATGCCCAAGGATACTGGGCATCAGGCATAGCTAGATCCACAAACAAAAACCAAAAGTTGCTATAGAGTTGACTCTGTCCCATGGAGACGGGTGTTTATCAGAGCAAAACTAAACTCCACGGTGTTTTCAATAGCTATGATCTTTCAGAAGTAGATTTCCAGGCCTTGCTTCTGGAGAGCATCTGAGTAGATGCAAACCACCAACCTTTCAGTTAGTTATTGAGTCTTTGGTTACCATTTTCACCTCATTCAGATTCAGGTGGCTAAAAAAATGAACTAACTTCTCTCCATCTTTTTCTCTTTTTCCTTTTTGTTGACTTCATCCTGAGATGCCTCCAACAGCTACAAGCATATATCCTACCAACTTAGCTGGCTAGGCAGAAAAAGAGCCTTTCTCTTTCCCACTGGTTCTAGTAAAGTATAAGGCTTGAGCCTCCAATGATCTGGTTTTGATCGCCTGCCTGTTTCTTACCTTATTATATAGGAGCTATATGTTCTGACTGACCCGACTTGGCTCATATATGTACTCCTCTCAGCTGGCTAAAAGAGGGGAAGAGTGACTCCTAAAAGGAAACGGAGGTGCTCTTATCATAAGAATGGGCAGATAAAAATTTGATGTATAACTAGATCAGCCACTTCTAGATAGTTCCTCCTGGTTTCCCACCAATTCAAAAACCATATAGACTCAAATATAAGCCGACCCGAGTATAAGCCGGGGTACCTAATTTATTACCTGGGAAACCAGAAAAACTGATTGACTCGAGTATAAACCTAAGGTGGAAAATGCAGAAGCTATTGGTGTTTCAAGAATCAAAACAAATGAAAATAAAATTACTAAAAATTGAGACATCAATGGGGTAATGTATTTAAATATTTATTTTAAATAAAAACATAAATAAAAGGACAAGTCATTTAACAGTAAACCAGCACAGTAAGTGGAAAATAGGTTCAACAAAAATAATAAGGCTTATATTAGAGTCTATATGGTATTTTGAATTGGTGGGAAACCAGGAGGAACTATCTAGAAGTGGCTGATCTAGTTGTACATCAAATTTTTTATCTGCCCATTCTTATGATAAGAGCACCTCCGTTTCCTTTTAGGAGTCACCCTTCCCCTCTTTTAGCCAGCTGAGAGGAGTACATGTATGAGCCAAGTCAGGTCAGTCAGAACAGGTAGCTCCTATCAACAATGATACCTTAAGAATACTATTCCCTGAGCTCAATCAGCAACCAAGCTAAAATGGAAAGAGTTAAAATCCTTCAAAACTGGATTCCTTATCATCATCCGTATCCCAATGCAGAGCATCAGCTGGTGTGAGGTCATCATAGACGCTGTCCTCACTGTGATCACCGTCATCACCATCACTGCTGTCATTTTCATACAAAGCGCAGTCTTCACTGCCATCCATAGCATTACTAATACTACATTTCTGGAAGGCACGTCTCACATTGCCTTCTGGAATGTCTTCCCATGCATCTCGAACCCACTTTGCTATTAACTCTATGTCAGGCTTCATGAGATTTCCTCCTTTTGTTAGTCGGGCTTGACCAGATGACATCCATTCATGCCACATCTTCACACACAGTCTTTAAAAGGCTTATTCAAAGATACACATCATAGAATGGCTGATTGATTAGATGTGAGTAAACAAACATTCAAAGCCCTGCAGTGTCAGCAGGGCTTTGAATGAACAGCGGAGAAATGGCAATCACCCATGAAATAATGGGCGCTCAGCCTATACACGAGTATATACGGTAAGCCAAAATGAAACTCATGAGCTCTCTCAAAGTAACTTTTTCCTAATGTTCACAAAAAACAAAACAAAATACTCACTGCCATCAAATCAATGCTGACTCATAATGACCCCCTGTGGGTTTCTGAGACTCTAACTGTCTATTACAGTAGAAAGCTCAGTCTTTCTTCCAAGGAGCTGCTGGTGGTTTCAAACTGCTGATCATGTGGATCACAGCCCAACGAGTAACCACTGTGATACCAGGGCTCCCTCTTACACATTAGTATTATTGTCCTAACTCCTGTACAATACACATAATAGGTACTCGGTAAATGTTTGTTTTTTATCAAATCCATGAGTAATTTAATGAATGATTGAATGGTTGAAATAGAGAGTCTTGAATAGACCCAGCTCTGATGGGGTCACTTTACCTTCTGACTCCTCAACTCTTGATTGGAGAAGATAGGTTTAGGGACAAGTAACAAGAATTGACAACTCAAATGGGCTTGTGAGGTTGTTTTTTAAGGGTGGAAATGGCTCCTAATGCTATTTGGACCGATAGAATGGAATTTTTTGAGTTATGCATCTTAGTTCTGAGCTTTCTTTACTTTATGACCTTGAGCAGACACTATCATCTTTTTAAAAAAAAATCATTTTATTGGGGGCTCGTACAATTCTTATCACGATCCATACATACATCCATTGTGTCAAGCACATATGTACATTTGTTGCCATCATCATTCTGAAAACATTCACCTTCTCCTTGAGCTCTTAATATCGGCTCCTCATTTTCCCCCTCCCTCCCCCCTCCCTCATGAACCCTTCATAATAAATTATTACTATTTTGTCATATGTTACACTGTCCAACGTCCCCCCCCCCGCCCTCTTCTCTGCTGTCCATCCCCCAGGGAGGAGGCTATATGTAGGTCCTTGTAATCGGTTCCCCCTTTCCACCCCATATTCCCTCCACCTCCATGCATTGCCACTCTCACCACTGGTCCTGAAGGGGTCATCTGCCCTGGATTCCCTGTGTTTCCAGTTGCTATCTGTACCAATGTACATCCTCTGGTCTAGCCAGACTTGTAAGGTTGGATTGGGATCATGATAGTAGGGGTGGGGGAGCGAGAAGCATTTAAGAACTAGAGCATTTAAGAACTACTGTATACAAACATTTTTGGGGTGAAGACTGTGTAGTATGGCAGAGACCAGACCAAAACCAGGGATGCACATGGTAGATAATGGTGGAGGAGTGGGGGAAAGGAAAACAAGAAAGAAAAAAAAAGAACTAGAGGAAAGTTGTATATTTCATCATTGCTACCCTGCACCCTGACTGGCTTGTCTCCTCCCCGAGATTCTTTAGTAAGGGGGTGTCCAGTTGCCTACCGATAGACTTTGAGTCTCCACTCTGCACTTACCCACATTTACAATGATAAGATGTTTTGTTCTTTGATGCTTGATACCTGATCCCTTTGACAGCTTGTGGTCACACAGGCTGGTGTGCTTCTTCCATGTGGACTTTGTTGCTTCTGAGCTAGATGGCCGCTTGTTTATCTTCAAGCCTTTAAGACCCCAGATGCTATATCTTTTGATAGCTGGGCACCATCAGCTTTCTTCACCACATTTACTTATGCACGCATTTGTCTTCAGTGATTGTATCTGGAAGGTGGGCACCCAATGATACGATTTTTTTGTTCTTTGATGTCTGATAACTGGTCCCTTCTACACCTCATAGACAGGCTGGTGTGCCTCTTCCATCTGGGCATGCTTCTGAGCTAGATGGCTGCTTGTTTATCTTCAAGCCTTTAAGACCCCAGACACTATATCTTTTGATAGCTGGGCACCATCAGCTTTCTTCACTACATTTGCTTATGCACACATTTTTCTTCAGCAATCGTGTCAGGAAGGTATGCATCATGGAATGCCAATTTAATAGAAGAACGTGTTCTTGCATTGAGTAAGTACATGAGTGGAGGCCCAACACTATCATCTTTTTCAGACTGTTTTCTGATATACATAATTGGGAGAGTACACTATCATCTCATAAAGTCACACAGGGCCACTTCATTGACAGAATGTATGTACAGGGCTTGGTGTAGAGTCAGAATCAAGAAATGTAAGTTTAAGGGTCTTCCCAGCATTTCTTTTTTGAAACCTCTCAGGGCCATGGAGAGTTCTGTGCCCACAGTGGGTATTTAACATCTGTTTATTGAATGAATTCCAGTTTTATTTATAGTCTGTACTGCTGAGGGGGCAGAGTATGATCAACTCAGGGAGGCTCCAGAAGTGATGTTTCTGTTTTAAAGATAAATTTAAAAGCAAATTACATGTTGATATTTTTAAAAAGGAATAAAGATAAATATCTCCTTCTCCAACCTATCTCCTCCCATTCAAAGAGGGAGTTTATCTTTCCCTTTTTATTCCATTTTCATTTAAAAATATATTTATTGATATTTTAAAAATATGATACATATATATTTCTGGGCTAAGCATTTCAATGACAAAAAAATTCTCCCGGCCCATCTCAAACACATCCTCTGTACTTTTTAAAATTTTATTATTTTATTTTTATTTTTTTCCTCTGTACTTTTCCCTAAAGTACCTACCATAAATCATGTCTTAAAATACTTTCCCTTTATCAGCATCATTAATATATAGATACGGTTTCTTGTTTATATGGGGAAGGAGGTGTGGGTCACAGAGGCCACACCAGGAAGCTTGGATTTTATGTTGGCATGGGTGAACCACAATAGAATGTAAACAGAACAATATAACATAATTAGTTGTCCATATTCTCACACAGACTTCTAAAGAGGTTGTACTCCTAGTGCAGGGTAATAGTTGCTAAAAAAATACTTACTGGCTGAATGAACTTTTTAGAAATTGCACATATGGCAAGGCATTAAGGTATCAGACTATTTCTTTATAGTTCACAAGGACCCTTAGGCCATTTAGGGACCTGGGTCCAAGGCTGATGGCACTCAAAGGCAGCAACTCTAGGGAGGAAAAGGTGTGCCCGCTCTGATAGGAAAAGGAATAGAAATAACTTTGAGTGAGTTACCTACAGGCTACCTAGTAGACACCATACATCACCTCGTGGAGTCCTGGTCCCATCCTGCCAGTTCGTGATTAGCATCAGTTTTAAGTAAGGGAGGTGAGACTCGCCGATGGGCCCATATTCAGTCATCCAGTAAGTGAGTGGCCTTCAGGGTCCTCTTGTTTCCACTCTTACTGCCCTCTGTCCCCTGATCCCTTCTCCAGAGCAGCCAGAACGATCTTTTCAAAACACAAAACAGATGGTCCCACGTTCTTGCTTAAAGCTTTCCTGTACCTCCATCACTCTCAGGCTAAACCCCAAACTCTTCACAGGGCCTACACAATCCAGAGGATCTGGTCTAGCTTCCACCCCCACTTCTACCCTCGCCCCTCCACCCAGGCTTCCCCGGAGTGGTTATTTATTTTCCTGAAGAAATGTCCCCACCTCTTTCCCACATGAAGGCCTTTGCACCTTCTCTGTTCTCTCTCTCTCTCTCTCTCTCTCTCTCTCTCTCTCTCTCTCTCTCTCTCTCTCTCTCTCTCTCTTTCCCTCCCTCCCTCCCTCCCTCCCTCTCTCTTTTAGACACACACACACACACACACACACACACACACACACACACACACACGGCTTGTTCTACATATAGCTGGGTCCTTCTCATCCCTGTTCTCAGTTACAAAGTCACCTCCACAGAGAGGCCTTCCCTGATTTCCCCAAGTAGCCCTGCCCCTTACTCTGTCTCACCCTCCTTTCCTCAGAGCGCCTGCCAGCAGCCTGTCATTTTGGACTCCTCTGTGTACTTGTTTATTGCCTTTTTCATCCACTGGTCTGTGAACCCCATGAGGGCAGAACTTGTACCTTTCCCTGGCACAGCGTACACCACACCCCCACACCCTGCATCTGTTAAATGAATGAGTGGGGAATGGAAGCCAGAGGCTGGCCGCTCCACGTCTGTAGCTGCCTCGCTGCACAGCGGGCAGGGCTCCTGCTCAGACAGGATCTGATTTCCTAGGAGGGCTGAACCGGCTCCCCCACCTCCCTCCCTAACCTCTCCGGGAAGTGGTCTCAGTCCGGAGACGGGAAGTGGTCTCAGTCCGGAGACGGGAAATTTGGCTCATCAGCCAGAGCAGGAATCCAGCTCAGCTGGGCACCGCTGCCCCCGCCGCCCACCCTGGGGTGCTGGGAGGCACCGAGAAGCTGGTGGTGGTAGCGGGGGTTAGACTTGGAGAGGGTGAAGAGCAAGCAGAGGCCGGTAGAGGGCCTCCAGACCCACACACCCTCTTGCTCCTCCCCGCGCTCTGCAGACCCGGACTCCTTCCTAAAGTCGGCGCGGCTACAGCGACTGCCATCCTCGTCGTCCGAGATGGGCAGCCCGGACGGGTCACCGCTCCGGGAGACGCGCAAGGACCCGTTCTCGGCCGCAGCGGCGGAGTGCTCCTGCCGCCAAGACGGGCTCACGGTCATCGTCACAGCCTGCCTCACCTTCGCCACCGGGGTCACTGTGGCGCTTATTATGCAGATCTACTTCGGGGACCCTCAGGTGAGGGGGACCAAGGGGAGGGGGGGGAACTAGGAAAAAAGTATGGGAAATCGAGTGGGAAATCGAGTGGGAAGGGGTGAAGGTTGTGACCTGGAAGAAAGGATGGGAAAGAAAATGAGTCAGGGACAGATTCTCAGGTAGGAGAGACTTGGGCCAAGGAGGGAAGGGTCTTGTTTTTTGAAATGTGAGTGGAGATGCATTTAATCTTTTTAGAATATAGTTCCTGGTTTTTTTGTGATATATATATATATATTTTTAATTGACATATCATACTCACTGCAATAAATCCATTCACATACAGTTCTTTTGTTCAATCCCATTGGGTAGAGTTAAACAATCATCAATGCTATATCAATTCCCCTTTCACCCCCCAACTGAAGGAAGGGTCTTAAGGAAGGTTCAAGGGGTTCCCACTGCCAACACCTATTCCCCGCGCCTCCTCCCCCCCCCCAGATCTTTCAACAGGGTGCAGTGGTGACCGATGCTGCCCGCTGCACATCCCTGGGCATCGAGGTGCTCAGTAAGCAGGGATCTTCCGTGGATGCAGCTGTGGCAGCCGCCCTGTGTTTGGGAATTGTGGCCCCACACAGCTCTGGCCTGGGCGGGTAAGGACCATTCATTCGCCTTTTGAGGTGGGGGTCACCCAGACCTATCTTTTGCCTCTGGGTCTGTCTGTAAGCCTCACTGGGTATTTCCTAGTATGGGTAAAGGACAGCAAGGACCCCATTCTTTGCATGTTTCCTTTCTGCTCCCAACCTTATCCTTTCTCTCTGGATGGAGTCAGAGGAGCTAAGCTACCCATGGGAGATCTGAACGTGTGATTAGAGGCTTCTTTATCAGGAGAAGAAATGTGTACACTAGAGTGAGGTGCGTAGGTGCCCAGGTATGCTGTCCTCAATGAAGGCAGTGATCCTTAAGTGTTTAGGGTCACGAATGCCCATGCAACTGAGATAAGTTAAGGACCCCCGGTTCTCCAGATCCCAAGACTGAGGCTATAGTGTGGTCACCCGTGGGCCAGACCTAGCACACGGACGGTTTTGAACACACAGATTTGCTAACACTCCACCCATATTGCCACATGGTTCCTATTAGCTGGAGTGGGGGCAAAGTGGCTTCCTTTCACTCACTGCCACTGAGCAGTTGCCGTCTCATAGTGCCCTACCTATAGGAAAGGGTAGAACTGGCCCTGGGAAGTTCAGAGACTGTAACTCATTATGGGAGAAGAAAACTCCATCTCTCTTGAAGTTGCATCCACTGGTGGGAAAAGGCTGTCTGCTTTGCCAGACTTTCTACCATCTCTCTTGCCTGCTTTCCTCCTTGTGTGCCCTAGCTTCAGGCATGTGAGTTTTACAACCCCTAGCTTAGATGAAAACAAGTCACTGAAAAGGGAGTAGAGGGCCAAGTTCACTTTCTGGCTCTTCTAGGCCCCAACAAGAAATCCCCCCTTTGGGTTTTGACCAGTCTGTCCTTATATAATTCATTCCTGGGGGTGGGGGAGAGGACACACCCAGGAGGCAGGTGCAGGAAGCTGGCAGGGGCCCAACTTTGAGTCGGGGTGAACATCCTACTTACCCAGTCTCTGAGTTTTCCCTAATCAGGGATTAAAATCTCTAATGACAACTTGTAAGAGGCCCATGGACCCTGGATCCCCAACCCCCTTGGCTTCACTCCCCACCCAAATAGGGTGACTGAGGCTGTGAGTCTCTGCTGGGAAGGGAGCACAGGGCCCTGGTGTGTGTGTGTCCCTTCACCTTCCCTCTCCCCCTGTTAACAACCTGAGCCTACACCCCTTGCCATTGGGGAGTGGGGGGGTTAAGTTCATTGCTCAAAGAAGTAGCATCTTCTCACTCTCCCCTTTCTGTGTCCCACCCAGAGGGGGTGTGATGCTGGTGCATGACATTCGGAGGAACAAGAGCACACTGATTGATTTCCGGGAATCCGCACCAGGCGCTCTCAGGGAGGAGGCCCTGCAGAGATCCTGGGAGACCAAGGTGGGGACCCTGGTGGGAATAGGGCATCTACTAGGGGGAGGGGGGTCTCCCTTCACTGATCTCTTGCTGTCCCAAGCATTGATTTGGTGAGTATCTACAGTTGTCCCTTGAACCACACAAGTTTAAACTTCAAGGGCCATTTAAAAAGGGATTTCCCCCCCCTGTTGTTATTGTGGTGAACTCAAGTGTTGAATTACTTTAAATGCCATGTGATGCTGACCATTCTTACTTGAGCAATTTGTCTTTCCTATCATATGGCATTTCATGCGGATACTTTCAACACCTGAGCTTACCGCAGTAGCATCGGGGAAAAACAAAACACCCACATACAAGTGGGCCCTCAAAGTTCAGAGCCACGCCGTTCAAAGGTCAACTGCAAATTCTACCCAGATTTTTAACTGTGAGGGAGGTTGGCACCCCCAACCCCTGCATTGTTCAAGAGTCCATTGTTGTATGTTGCTGTGGTGTGCTTCCGAGTGAGTTTGAACTTGTACAGGCCTCAGAGGACAGAGGAGAACGGCCCCATAGGGTCTCCAAGACTGTCTTCTTTAAGGACGCCCATGCTCCATCTTTCTCTTGCAGAGCGGCTGATGGATTCAAACCGATGCACCACCATCAGCCCTCTGCCACTGAGGCCATTCTGACTCATCGGGCACCCCAGAGGGCAGAGTAGAACTGGGTTTCAAGGCTCTCTCTTTTTTCTTTCAAGGCTCTTATTTGTATTGGAGTAGACTGCATTATCGTCCTCCCTCAGAGTAGCCAGTGGGTTTGAACTGCTCACCTTGTGGTTAGCAGTCCAGCGCTTTAAACATTATGCCCCCAGGGGCTCCAGAGGGGAATGGGAGAAAAGGTTGAACAGGACACTTAGGCTATGAAGAAGACAAGTAGTCCCTGAATAAAATCACCAAAGCCTCTGGATGGTTGCTAACAGGTGATATAGCAACACTTTCCTTGTCCATCCCATACATAAGAACGAAGAAAGATGTCACGGAGTTGCTACACTAAAGCTTTTATATCCCACTCTGAGCCTGTATGCACTAACTTTCCTAGTTCACACCATGCTGGAAGAACAGAGCCTCGCTGCTAGAAATAAGCCCACTGTAGGCTGAGAGCAACGGAGAGAATCGAAAAACTTGGGAAAATAGGCACACGAGCTTAAAATGGTGGTATTTAGTGCAGTGGCAAAATCCAACACATCCCTGAGATGCCATAGCTCAGAGTAATGATAGAATGATAGAAGGGCACCTTGTGGGGGGTGGGGGGAATGGAAAAAAGAGGGGCTGATACCTGGGGCTTGAATAGAAAGTAAATGTTTAGAAAATGATGATGGCAGCATATGGATAAATATGCTGGTAGAATTGATGTATGGATTGTTAAAAGAGCTGGAAGAGCTCCCAATAAAATGATGTTAAAAAAAGAAAAAACCTGAATTAACTGAATAAAAAAAGGGGGTGGCCCCTTTATCCACCATTTTAAAAGGTAGGGTAGGTATAATTCAATACATTCTGGATGCCATTTAAATGGATTATGTCTTGGTCCTTAAAAAGGTTTGCTTCATTTGTGTTTCTTGATAAAGGTCTTTCTGTATTTGTTTGTAGGAAGTCAGGGAGATGGGAGGGGTGGAATACTGAGAGAAAAGAGGGAGGGGACTATGACCTACCCCTACCCTTGGGGTGCCTGCCAGGGAAAGCTTGTCCCTCCCCTGGGATACTTGGCCTGTGTCTCTCCCCTGTGCCAGCCCCCATCCCTGACTTGGGGCTCTTCGGAGTTCAGCCCAGCCCCCCCCTTCCAGTGACCTGGTCTCCTCTCTCCCTCGCCTGCCCGCCTCGCCCAGCCTGGGCTCTTGGTGGGGGTCCCCGGAATGGTGAAGGGGCTAAACGAAGCTCACCAACTCTATGGCAGGTAAAGACTCTTCCCCCAGGGTCCAGGAGCCCTGTCCCTGTCCTGGGGTGGTTTTCTCCCAGCTTCCTGGATTTTGCCCTTCCCGACCTCTCCTTCCTCCTGATATGCCCTTCCCTTGCCACGACTCTCCTTCCCAGGAAACCCCCCTCCCCCCAAGACCCCCCCTCACCCAGGATTCCCTCCACCCCCTGCTCTCCGGCCCCCCCAGGCTGCCATGGTCCCAAGTCCTGGCTTTTGCTGCAGCTGTGGCTCAAGATGGCTTCAACGTGACCCATGATCTAGGTCAGTTGGGGCCTTGGGGTGGGAAGAAAGTCACGTGGTTGATGAAGAAGGGAGGGAAACAATATCGATGTGGGATCCAAGTCAGAAAGGGCTGCTGTTCTAGTGTGTTCTTCAGACTTGCTCCCCATCCCATTCCCATCCCATCTCATCCCATCCCATCCCACTCTTTTCGAGGCAGCCCAAAGGCTATAATCTTTAAGGAAGTAGTTTGGAAAGGAGGAATTGGTAAGGGGCCCACAGACTCCTGTGGGGCTGAGCACTCAGGATCAGTCGCTTGGCCCTCGCCCATGTCACCTATGGCGAGTCCCAGTCATCCTGTCCAGTGTCTGTGCCCCTGCCCAGCTTCCCGCCCCTGCCCTCAGCCCGTGCTCTGATGGAGCAGCCACCTCCCAATGCATCCGATCGTTTCCGGGAGACGTTCTTGCCATCTGGTCGCCCGCCGCCACCTGGCACGCTGCTTCGACGGCCGGATCTGGCAGATCTACTGAGTGCTCTTGGCACCTTCGGCCCTGGCTACTTCTATGCAGGCAACAACGTCACACTGGAGATGGTGGCTGAGGTGAGTGGTGAGTGGAGGGGGTTGGGAGCACAGGGTCCTAAAGGAAGGACCCTATCGCTGGGATGGCCTCTAGTTTCTTTCCTTCCCTGACTTAATCTGCCTCCTTTCTCCCAACCTGCTTCTTACCCTCGCTCTATTTCTCTGTGCACCCGAAGCCCTGGTGCTATGATGATTAAGCCCTTGACTGCCAACCAAAACATTGGCAGTCGTAGCCCACCAGTAGTGTTGTGGACGAAAAGGCCTAGTGATCTGCTCCCATGAAGATTCCGGCCTAAGAAACCATATCGGGCAGTTCTATTTTATACTGTAGGGTAAACATGAGTCAAAGTCGACTCGGTGACAGCAGGTTTGGGACATATGCAAGGGGGCTTCAAAAAGTTCCTGGAAAAATTCCATTCGCTTTCTATTCCATTTTTCCATGAACTTTTTGAAGGCTCCCCATCTCTATGCGTGTAGATTTGAAAAGTTTCATTTACTCTTTAAAAAAAAATCTTTGGTTAATTTTTAATTATTCTACTGTATGGTTAAAATCCAAAAGCTACTCAAAGAGCATTTAGTGAAAGCTCCCCCTCCTTTCCCAAGTCTCTGCTCAGCCACGAGTGTCCTTCTCTGTAGTCGGTCACTGAGACTAGCATCGTCTGTATCCTCCCAAAAATATTCCTTATACAAACAAACCGAGGATAAACTAAAAACAATATTGGTACTAGGCCCAGTTCAGCCATTCACGGTCTTATTCTAAACAAAATGTATTTAGATATGTCTGTGCTTTGTGGATGACTGCAGACAAGTTCTCTGACAGACGTGTGTCTTAATCTCATTAGGGTACCTAAAAAAAGATCCAGTCAAAATAGTGGCTGAGATGATCTGCTGGTCTAGTTAAGTTCAAGGCAAAGAGGCAACCCGGCTATGGTCATTTGGGGATTCCAAAGGTATAATCCTGATTGATTTTCTCAAAGGACACAGGATGATCAAAGGGCTTATTAGAAAGAAGTTTTAAGATCATTGAAAACTGCATTAATGAGAAAAAGGTCAGGAAATTTGCCCCGAGAATTTTCCCCCATTACTACAATGCACTTTCTCATTCTTTGAGGGTCGCAGGGGCTATCTTCCAAGAACTTGTTGGGAAAACCTCACTCTATCTACTCTATAGTCCTGACCTTGCCCGTTAGACTTCCTTTTGGTACCAAACTTCAAAGAGTATTTCAAAGGAACACAATTTGAGTTGCCCAGGTATGGCCAAACCACTGAGCCGGCCCCATTGCAGACTCCTGGGATGAGTCAGAGATGGACGCACCACGTCCAGAGCACACAGACTAGATGGAGGCACTGTCAAGAAACAATGGCTGTACATTTTGATGTTTAATAAAGGTTTCTATGATTTTATAGCAATACTTTTAAAGTTTTTTTCCCCTCCTGAGCCCTATGCTAGTTACCATTGGTGGTTTGTTACATAGCAACAAAACTCATGACGTATGCATATTACTTACAGGAGTCAAACTATCATCTTTAGACAAAGAGAAAAAAAATTCTGTTTCCTCTTATGGATATTGCCAAAGCAGCAAGTTTCCATTTGAAAACAAAATGTCAGTGTGAATGCAGCCAGATGTTTCTAAATGTAGCAAATTATGTTACGTAGGCGATAGATAGCACGTTGGGGGCTGTTGTTAACTACATTACTTCTCTCTTGTCGTGATACTTTTTGACTCACCTTGTATCTGCTGTTGTTAGTGGCCATTGAGTGGACTCTAATTCATGGCAGACCTACATCTAATGGAGCAACACCTTGTCTGGTCCTGCATGATCTTCACGGTTGTTGGTTTGCTTGAGCCCCTTGTAACCACTGTGTATTTTGAGAGCCTTCCAACCGACAGGAGTCATCCTCAAGCGCTATATCAGACAATGTTCTGTTGTGATCCATAGCGTTCTCACTGACTAACTTTCAGAAGTTGATCATCACATCTTTCTTCTGAATCTGTCTTAGTCTGGAAGCTCGGCTGAAATCTGTCCATCACTGGTGACCGTGCTGGTATCTTACTGGAAGCTTAGCTCCCAGCATCCTAGTTACATGCAAGCTTCCACAGTACAACAAGCTGACGTATGGGTGGTGGATATATCGTGAAGTCTCTTTTTAACCACAAATGATGCACACCTCTGTACCAAACTTTGTTTATGTAACACTGTATTCTGAAAATCAATATGCAAAGAGCTTTTTTATTTTCTTTCACCTATATTATATTCTTACTTCAGCTTTAGAGATTGGGGAAAAACAGGTGTACCCACATAGATTCAGTACTTTGCTCAGCATTCCACCTTGTGACCGGTGAGGCTGGGATTCAGTTAATATCTTTATGATTCCAAAACTTGATATGCTGATTTCTTCAAGTTTCCAGAAGGCTCTATCTTGACCTAAGAGAGGTATTTTTGATCTCTACAAGGTTGATGCCAGCCTGTGCATGGGTGGGTCTTTCTTGTCCCTATCAGATAGCATCAGCCTTAGCTACTCATTGCTGTCCTTGGTTTTTCTGGGAAATGCCTCCTTCGCTGATGATTGGCAAGACTGAGGGGACTGACACAGAGGTTAGCAGCTAACTCCAAAGAGTTTCAGTTGAGGCAGTAAGATAAGGATGCCCAGACCAACTCAGTAGTTGTCTGTGCAATGAGATGCTTTCTGTCTCTGCCTTATACTATGGGAGGAAACATTCACAGAGCTTCTGCTCTGCTGGGAACTTGAATGTGGCCTTAAAAGCCAAGCTCAACCACACTTGTAAAGTCCAGGAGAGTAATAGCATTAGATCCTCTTGGGTCTAGGAGCACAATCCACATTGTTCAGACTTTGTCTGTCTGTCTATCACAATTCTGTTTTCTGTTTGATTTCACTCTGTTAGATTCTTTCCACAGAGTGGTCCTCACCAACCAGCCTTAGGCCATCTTTGGAGCAAAGCATCCAGGGAAAGATCATTGCTCATTTCCAGTAGCTCCAAAAAATTCTTAAGGTTATATCACACTTCACATCCAGTTGTAGATCTGAAGACCATTCCTAAACCAATCATTGTAGCCATGGAAAAGGAATCTCATTGGCCAGAGCTGAGTCATGTGCCCTTTCTCAGAGGTTAAGTGGGGGAAGAAGAAATTCTAAGTGCCAAAGAATAAAACTACCACAGCTTAAAGCAGTGATTTCCAATCTTCCTAATACCACGACCCTTTAATACAGTTCCTCATGTTGTGGTGATGCCAAAACCATGATTATTTTCATTGCTACTTCATCACTGTCATTTTGCTACTGTTTGAATCGGACGACCCTGTGAAAGGGTCATTCCACTCCCAAAGGGGCCTCGACCCACAGGCCACAGGTTGAGAACCACTGGCTTAAAACAAAATAAAACAGACCCAAAGTTGAGTTTATTAACTTAACGCACAAAAGAACACAGGCCAGTCAAGAAATGTATTACGTAGCGCTCTAAGGGGGGTGGGTAAAGTCAGGGGTTTGAAGTACTAAAAAGAGTATTAAAACAGAGGGCATTCATAATAGTTATATAGGATGGAAAATTAGCACATTGGTGAGGATGGATTGAGTCCATTGGCACATACAAGATTGGTTCACGGCTTGGGAAAGAGTGCTCAGTTGTATTCAGTGAAGGTCTAGCCTACGAAGGTCATTCCAAGTATATAGTTGTGTAACAGTCTTAGCTAGTAGTGAAATGCATAATTCTGTTTGCTATATCCTAAAGGCCATGATGGAAGTTAGAAAAGGTATAAAAGTTGTGACCGACTCATTTGTCTGCCATTCAGACATGTATCACAGGCCAAGCCCACATGCTCACACGGGTGGGGGTTATTCTCTCCCCTCCAGGCTCAGCACGCAGGGGGCGTCCTAACTGAGGAGGACTTCAGCAACTACAGCGCTCTTGTGGAGAAGCCTGTGTGTGGCATGTACAAAGGTGACCCCTTCCCCCAGCTCCTAGGCCCTTCTTCTCAGGAGAAGCCCTCCAGGTCCTGGTTACATACTTTTGGCTCAAGAGTCTTCCCCATTTCGCAGGGGAGAAACTGAGACTGTCAGTGGCCTAGCCTAGCAACCTATTGAAGTAAGCCAGAGCTAGCCCTCGTGAAGTAGTCATGGGTCAATTGTCTTCTGTGTTTAGAATGTGGAAGGTCAGGTCACAGGCTGAGGCCTGGAGGTTGGGGTTCTGGCCATAAGATTTCTTGATTTGGACTTTGAGTCGCCCCAGCCCCCTTCCCACAGCTCTCTCTCACATGCACCACAAAGAAGAATTTGAAAGAAAAATAGTTCCTCTATCTGTCAAGGTAGAGAATAAAGTCTCCAAGATAATCATAGACCAGGTTCATCACTGCGCTGAAAAGAAATGGCAATCTAGGCGGGAAATGGAACTCAGTCCCCCAGTGCAAGAAAACTAAGGAGGAAACACGAAAAGCCAAGCCGATGACATGGATCAAGTCCATATTTGCTGAACCTGCATCACTCAAAGGCAAGCAGACGGGAGGAACCTTTGTTCTTAAGACCCATATCTCAGGGCAGGCCCAGCTCCTTTCTCCTCTGGAAAGGGCAGATCATCTCAAGCCCCAAGGGACACCACCTCTGAATTCAGGTTTCCAACCTTCATTTACCAGGCTGAGTCTCCCTCCATGCAATGTATGGGACAGAATAATGAAACACAACTTTGGAATCAAGCCTATCTAGTCCCAAATGTGCTATTCACCTTAAACAAGCCACTCACCACTCTGAACCCGTGGTCCCCTTATTAAAGTGGAGATAATAATAGTGTCTACCATTCAGTGGTCCATGAATATGTGATAAGATGATATAGAAGTTACCATTACCAGAGTTGGTGCTGAATATGTGTTTGATTTTTTTTTTTTCCATTTCCCTTCCCTGGCCTGGGCTCTTTTGGCAATGCCAGTGCCTTCAGTGTTCCGGGTGCTCCTTGTCTCCTGCTTCTTAATTATGTAACTCTGATCCAGTTACCTCTCTGTACTCAGTCTTCTCACCTGTGAAATGGAGATGACAACAGTACCCATTGTAGGATTAAACTGGGACTCTTGGATTTTACTCAAACTCGTGGGAGGAGGTGTCAAAAGACACACGGTAGACCTTGAATTGGGACTTGTAGACAGTTGTCCCTGTTCTGCCTATGGCCTGCAAGTCACATCACTCTTGACCAGCGGTTCTCCACCTGTGAAAGGGTCGCCTAAGACCATCAGAAAACACATAAATATTTCACAATATATAAGTACAGATTGTTTTGTGATTAATCACTATGCTTTCATTATGTTCAATTTGTAACAACAAAAGTGCATCCTGCTATCAGATATTTACATCACGATTCATAACAGTAGCAAACTGACAGTTAAGAAGTGGAAACGAAAATAATTTTACGGTTTGGGGAGCCCCACCACATGAGGCACTGCATGAAAGGTTTCGCATTAAGAAGGTGGAGAACCACTGCTCTTGACTCTTCCTTTCCTCCTGTGAAAGAGGAAATGGAATACCAGTCTCCGGACTTGAGCCCTGCCCTTGCTCTTGACTCTTCATGGGAACTTAAATGACTACCTTTGCCTTTCCGGGCTTGTCTTCCCATCTGATGAAGGGATTCAAAGCAATGGCCTGAGTCTGTGTGATGTTGGGATGTGGACATGGATGTCCCATTGCCTTGACCCCTCCTCTGCTATCTGGTTCTTTACTGTCGTTTCAGGCCACCTGGTTCTCAGTCCTCCGCCCCCCCACACAGGCCCTGCCCTCATCAGTGCTCTCAATATTCTAGAAGGCTTCAACCTCACTAGCCTGGTATCCCGAGAACAGGCTCTTCACTGGGTGGCAGAGGTAAGGCCAACCTCTCTTCCCCACCCTGGGTCTGGGGACACTGGGAATGGGTGGATGGGGCGGAGAATGGAGAACTACCGTGGGGCAGGGTTAAGTTACCTCCAAGTTTTCTCACAAGGCTCCACTAGGAGTGGGTGCTGGGCGGGGCCTGGCAGCCTCTCCCACACCCCTGATCTGTTTTCAGACCCTGAAGATTGCATTAGCCCTGGCCAGCAGACTGGGAGATCCCGCCTACGATTCTACCATCACTGAGAGCATGGATGACATGCTCAGGTGGGTCCCTAGGCAGGACCCAAGGTGCTACAGAGGTGGAGGTGGGTATTGGGAAAAGATATGGCCCAAAGCAGCTGGTGTAGCAATAATGCCTCAAGTCCCAGTCAGTTTCAACTTACAGCCCACTCACACTGTGCTTCTGTGGTACCTCAATTTCCCATCTGAACAAGTGAGTCTATTTCATATGGTTCTCAATTTTTTTTACTTATTATGGTTTATCCATGCTTCTTTTGAGTGGAAAATACCAAATAATGTAGGTTGGGGGAGGCTTTGAGAATAACATTTCTACTTTAGCTACATAGCATTGTCGTTAAGACTTCAGACTCCAGTTCAGACTGCCTGAAGTCAGATTCTAGATTCACTACTCACTGGCTGCACCACCTCTGGCAAGTCATTTGAATTTTCTATGTCTCAGTTTCTACAAAGGCTCCTAAGATTGATGGGACCAACCTCATGCAGTTGCTTTGGTGACTACATGCAATCACACAAAGCACTCACCACATACATCATTTGACCATATAAATGTATAACAAATGTTACTCTTTATTATTTTTCTTAACTGGCAACAAGGGTAACTGCTACTGCATCTGACTTGGAAACTAACCAAAAACAAACAAACAAACAAAAAACCCATTGCCATTGAGTCAGTTCTGACTCATAGTGGTCCTATAAGCCAGAACAGAGCCGCTCCTAGGCTCTCTGAGGCTATAAATCTTTATGGAAGCAGACAGCTTCACCTTTCTTCCTCAGAGCAGCTGTTGGGTTTTAACTGCCAGCCTGTGGATAGCACCTCGATGTTTAATCCACTGTGCCACCAGGGCTCCTGACAGACAGACTAACAGAGAAAATCTGAAGCCAAAAATATAATCAAACCAAACCCACTGCCATCAAGTCAATTCTGATTCATAGCCACCCAATTCAGGGTTTCCAAGGCTGTAAATCTTTAAGGGATCAGATATCTTTCTCCCTTGGAGCAGGTGGTGGGTTTGAACCACTAACTTTGCAATTCATAGCCACCATCACCACCAGAGGTCCTTATAAACAAAATACAATACTTAATGTAAATATGTATGTTTACTCAAACAACCATTCATGAATTACATTGGAAATGATGACACTAAATGAACAAATTATCGTTCAAAGCAAAAAAGAGCAGCCACCAAAATGAGCATTTCAAGGTCACAACTGAGCTGCACCTTCTCAACTCCCCTGAAATAAAGGCCTCTGAACTGGTTCTGTGTGATCACCAGCCTTCTCAATGTAAAAAGGAATGACTGTCTTAAGCTACCCTTGGCAATTTGTCATTCATCAATTCCAACAACCAGTTCAAAATATTAAGGTAAAAAACCTTCTGTTGAACTTTAAAAAATAAAACAAAAGTCAACAGAATTGCATGAGCCATTGAATGTAATTGGTAAATATCACTGGCCTGTAGTAGAAGTATTTCTGGACTTAATTCTGGCTTCCATGAAGGATTCTAGTCAGTTCGCAAAGGGTATAGGGTAGACCATACAAATGGAGCATCGGGATATTTCTCCAACTTCCTTATTACTTCCTCAAACCCTGGGCACTGGGGAAAGAAGCAGGAGAGAGTCAATCATGCCACGCTGCCATTTATCCTTCAATATTTTCTGAGTGTTTATTGTGAGCTGGGAAGTGTACCTATAATTAAGTCTCTGTAAAAGTGACTAAAACCCCATGAATTAAAAACAAACTTAGCTTTAAACTCACACCCAAACCCCCTGCCATCAAGTCAATTCTGACTCATAGAAACTCTATGTAGGTAAAACAGAACTGCTCCTTTGGGTTTCTGATACTGTAATATTTGTGGAACAGATAGCCTCAACTTTCCCCTGCAGGGCAAGCAGGTGGATGTGAACCAACACCATCTCCAGTAGTCCAATGCTTAGCTCAAAGCCCTGCCAGGGCTCCTTCAAAACACACCCACATTAAATATTTATTAAGTGACTATTGTGTGCCAAGACCTCCTGTGCCTTCAAAAGAGAATTCTAAAGAGGAACAAATATCCTCAAGTATGAAATTCTCCCCCAGAGCCCTAATAACATTTTCATTCTATTTCACAAATGTTGGATTACATTAACTCAGTTTATTTGTTCCAAACTTTTTTTCCCTTAAGGGTCCCCTGTGTACGCATTTCCATAAAAGGTTAAATTAATTAAATAAGTTGGCTTTAGAAGAGAATTTTAATTGAATAAGTTTATTCAA
This sequence comes from Tenrec ecaudatus, assembly GCF_050624435.1. NCBI lineage: Eukaryota > Metazoa > Chordata > Mammalia > Afrosoricida > Tenrecidae > Tenrec > Tenrec ecaudatus. The sequence continues at coordinate 27,728,954 of NC_134541.1, forward strand.
TTCAACTATTTTCTGGATGTTTCTTATGTGTTAAGAGCAGGTACAATGTTGCCCTCATAGACCTAATAGTTCAGTAGGGGGAGATAGACGTTAGTTAAATAATCCCCAGATAGAGCACAAGGTGGATAGGTGGGCAGAGCCCGCTGTGTGTTCATTCCCCACCCTCACCCCTTGTATTTTCAGCAAGGTAGAGGCAGCCTACCTCCGGGGCCACATCAACGATTCACAGGCAGCTCCTGCCCCACTCCTGCCGGTCTATGAGCTGGACGGGGCTACCACTGCCGCCCAGGTGCTGATCATGGGCCCTGATGACTTCATTGTGGCCATGGTCAGGTATGCTGACTCAGTCACCTGGGGTCATCTGGACAGGAGGGAGGTGGAGACTGGGCTCAGGGTGAAGCTGGGCTCAAGGCTTAACTGTTGTCACTTTGCTCCCCAGCTCCCTGAACAGGCCCTTTGGCAGTGGCCTCATCACTCCCTCAGGCATCCTGCTCAACAGTCAAATGCTGGATTTCTCTTGGCCCAACAGGACTGCCAATCACTCTGCACCCAGCTTGGTAGGACCGGACTCTCTCCTCCCCTAAACCCTGAGGTCAGGCAGGCGGTGTCGTCGGCATGGCAGCTCCTTCCTCACCAATTCCTGTAGGCAAAGCTGTTTAAACAAATGGAACGCAAACAAAGTGCCCGCACCATCTCCAGCACCACCAAATCGGGGACATAGAGTCTGGTGGTTCAGTGTGTGACCAAGGCAAGACACTGGGTCCCATACATGCTTTAGGTACCTTTTAGCACCCGTGTCTTCTTGGTGTGGTGCCCAGCTGATGAAGTTAAGCCGCCCTATTGCTGGGTACCAACTGGGGAGCTGAGGAAGAGAAAGAGAATTATTTTCTAGTGAGAAATCAGCACGCTTTCACCCTGCAAGCAGGGGCAGAGACAGCTTGAGAGGGCAGAGGACCAGACAGAGACAACTTGGGAGAGCAGAGACAGAAGTGATCTATGTGGAGTTAATTTGGTTCTTTCCTTAACTCCACCCCCTCAGTGTCATATTTCCTGGCCTCGACCCCTGCTCCCCTGTCCAGCGCAGCCCCCAAACTCAGTGGGTTTCTGCATCACCCCCTTTTATCCAGGACCCTGCCCATTTCACATTCAGTGGCCTAAGGAGCGATCAGCCTTCCGTGGCAGCTGGATGAGGGGTGAGGAGGGAGCTTGGAAGCGTGATGATGGATTTTTCCCTGTCTTGCCTTTCACCACTTCCCCCTGTGGTCTCTGTCCTATGACACCAGGAGAATTCCGTGCAGCCAGGGAAGCGGCCGCTCTCTTTCCTGCTACCCACTGTGGTCCGACCAGCAGAGGGGCTCTGTGGGACCTACCTCGCCCTGGGGGCCAATGGCGCTGCCCGGGGCCTTAGCGGCCTGACCCAGGTGAGGTGCCCTTCAGCTCGGGCCTTTTGCAGCCAGAAGCCAACCTGAGGCCTGGGCCGCAGATGTCCCTCAGCTCTCGCATTCTTTCCTCCCCGACCCTTTATGCAGCAACCATGAGCAAGGCTACTTTGTGCTGGCTCAGGCTGGTTTCTGGGGACATGGGCTTCTCTGTGTTTCCAGGAAGGACAGAGCTGAAAGCTCCTTGTCTTTCAAGGTCACAGGGGAAGTTTCAAGGTCTGCAGAATGCAATGATAGTAGAACCTCTGAGCTTCCTGGGTTGTGTCCATCTCCAGCCCTGCTGTTCCTTGGTCCAGCCTCCGAATAGAGTGAACTCAGTCTAGAGTCTGGTTTTGGAAGATTTCGACAGGAGAAGCTTTCTGCTCACTTCATACTTCACATTTCCTCAAGTGTCTTGAGGTCCTGAGACCCATGCCAGGCACATATTGGCAGGTGGTGGGTTAACTCGTCCAAGTTTTAGAATCACCTCTCCCCCCCACACCCGCCCGGATTCTGGCTCGACCACTGCCAGTTTCCAGCTGTGATGCTGGGGGATGAGATTCTCTCTGAACCTCATCTGTAAAATAGTTCACTTACCACACTGAATCTGTATGTGAACCACTCGAACCGCCCCAATTCCAGGAGAAATCCTCGTTCCTGGTTTACAGACGAGGAAGCAGAGAGCTAGTGAGATGAAGGAGTTAGGTCAAATTCTTTCAATGAGTAATCATGGACAGGCACTTGGCCCCAGAACCTAACCACTCACCTCACCACGAAGTTGGAAGTGCCCATTGTCATGCTCCGTAACTTTTAACCCTGCCCTGGCAAGGGAAGAGGGAGGGGACCTGGAATGAAGGACCCTGGGTGCTAATTGTGCCGTCCCCCCCAGCTCCTTCTAAGCCTTGCAGTGAGCCACTTTGCATCTCTGACCTCACTTTCCCCATCTGTGAAATGGGGAGAGTCCTCTCAAGATCACTTTTCGCTGGGGCTGATGATTCAGTTGACCCTTCTGGTGTCAAAGAGCCCTAAAGGCTGGGCCCACCATGGTGAAAGGCTAGAGAACCCTAACCCCCAACTCCTGACTTTCTGCCCCTTGGCTGCCCATAGGTTCTGCTGAATGTCCTAACCTTGAACCGGAACCTGAGTGACAGCCTCGCCCGTGGCCGTCTGCACCCAGACCTACAATCCAACCTCCTGCAGGTGGACAGTGAGTGCACATTGGAGGCTCCAAGGGGTGGGCACAGGGGTAGGGGAAGACAGGGCCTTCTGGGGTCAGTGCCATCCTGCCATTTCTTAGACATGTGACCTTGTGTGTTGGTCCAGGTAGACTAGAGAAACAAATCCAGGGAGACTCCTATGTCTATAAAAAAGGTGTTCATATACAAGAGCAATTGAATATTGAGAAAACATCCCTGCCCAGTACAGATCAAGTCCATAAGTCTGATATTAGCCATATGTTCTGTACCAATCTGTAAAGTCCTCTTCAGACTCACAAAACGCATACAATGATGTCAAATGTAGGAAGATCACAGGCCAGTGGGTAGCAAGTCTTCTGGATCCTGTGGCATTATAAGCATCTCAGTGCTGGCAGGGGTCTCTACATGGCTTCTCGGCTCCAGAGGTCTGGTGTAGTTCCATGTGTCTTGTCAGATGAGACGCTCTCTGGAAGTGAGTAGTGAGAGAAAGTCTCTCCCACCTCCAAGGAAGAAATCCTGGAATTCCCAGAATCCTCAGGGGAAGGCCATGCCCACACAGAGGCCTCGTTGGTTATGACCCGATTGACAGACTAGACTCCACCCCTTCACTCTTAATCCTCTCAGGTCCCAAATTGACACCAGATGATGTAACTACCACACCTTGGGAAAGCCACAGCTCCACTCTGAGCCCCCTCCGTGTTCTCCTCTGTAAAAGAAGATAACAGTTTATTGTGTAAGCCTGCATTGGTCCAACAGTTTGCATTGAGCACCTACTGTGTGCCAGGCATCATCCTTGGAGCGGAAAGACTGCATTCACAGCACACAAGAAAACAAACAACCAATGAAATGTCAGCCAGCAGAGGAAGGGCTCTGCAGAACCTGAAAGCAGGCTGATGAACAGGGCTGGCCGGAGGGCCAGAGAAGGCTGCGTTTTCATGACATTTAAGCGCAGATCTGAAGAGTGAGACCGAGCTCACCGTGCCCAGAACTGGGACAGCTGTGGAGATCAAGGGAACAAATGCAGAGGCCTCAGCAGCAGGAACGGGCTTGGTGTGGTTTGTTTGAGGACGAGAGAGGCATGAGGCAGGGTGAGATGAGATCAGATCAGCGAGGTTGAAGGTCTTGGTGAGGAGATGGGCTTGGCTCTGAGGACAGGTACCACGATGAATCAAACATGGCTTAGTCTTGTGAGAAAGTGTGTGCCCTTGAAGGGTTGTGATTGCAACCAGCAGTGTACTCTGCTAGTCCAGAGGGGATACAGACTCAAGGTCACACCATCTTCGCCTGCTGTAAGATTATTATCCTCCTCTTACAGCAAATGGAGCTGAGCCTCCCAGAGGTTAGAAACAAGTCAAAATTCAACCAGTAAGTGGCAGGATTGAGATTAGAACTCGCAACTGGCTGATACCATTGCCTCGGTTCGTCACTTCTTGGCTCCTGATACCTCGTGAACCGAATGAAGCCTGTAAAGGAAGCCACAGCAGTTGGACGAGTGACTTCCTAGATCCCAGCCAACAGATGTTGAGGTGAACGGCTTGAGCAGAATTCTGTTCAACAAATAGCTGTTGGTCTCTTCTGAGTGTGAGGCTCTGTGCTAAGACATGAGTGTCTAGGATGAATCATCAGGGCCTCCCTTGAAGAGCTTCCAGTGTAAAGTAGGGTCTGGGTAGCGAGGGCTTGATAAAGGAACAGCTCCTCTACCTGAGGCAACTGGGAGGCATTTTGGAGGAGGTGATGACTGGAAATGTAAGCAGGAATTTGGAATATGGAGGGAAGGGCATTCTGAACAGGGCAAAGTGATAAACAAAGGCCAGAAAGCACGCTTCAGAGAATAGCTGGACTAGAGACGTTTCATCTGAGAGCCCCTGAGTGGTGGGGGGCCAGGGGTGTAAACAGTTAAGTACCCAGGAACCAAAATGTTAACAGTGTGAATCCACTCTGAAGTGCCTTAGAAGAAAAGACCTGGAGAAAAGCCTCCGACAGGTCATCGCCACTGAAAACCCTGTGCCCAGGTCGATCTGCACAAGTACAGGGTCGGCGTGAGTTGGAAACGACTCACCAGAAACTGGCCTTGGGTTTACACGTCATCTAAACCATCATTTATGTAGTGTGTCTCCAAGGAGACTTCCTTTTCAACCTAAATTTATTTGCGAAGTTGGGCTTAGAATCACAAACGGGGAAAAAAAAAAACATGTATCAATTGCCATGAACAGAAAAGTAGCTGTGGAAATCAAATATGACCAGGTCCTCAGAGGCCTGTTCTCTCTGTTGGAGAAGATTAGGCAATGCTGGGGACAAGACTGAGACACTGTCCTTACAAAAAAAACGAATGTGAATCACAAAAGAAATATGCTTCCAGTTAGTGATTTAATGCTGTTTTTATCTCAAGAAAGTACCTAAAATCACCGTGTGTGGGGAAGTAAGATCGGATTTATGGTGGGAGGTGAGGCTGGGAGGGTTACAGGGCCTATGGTGGAGGTGCTTGCCAAGAAGTTGGGGCTTGATCCAGCTGAGTAGTGGAAGAACGTGGCCTAATCATTTTTATAGAGAAGGGATCGGTTAAAGGAAGGAAAACTGACCATGAGGAAAGAAGAGAAACATCTAGCTCAGTGGTTCTCAACCTTCCTAATGCAGCTACCCTTTCATGCAGTTCCTCATGTGGGGGTGACCCCCCAACCATAACATTATTTTCATTGCTACTTCATAACTAATTTTGCTACTGTTATGAATCATCATATAAATATATGCAGGATGTATTTTCATTGTTAAATTGAACATCATTAAACGTAATGAAAGCATAGTGATTAATCACAAAACAATGTAATTATATATTGTGAAATATTTATGTTTTCCGATGGTCTTAGGTGACCCCTGTGAAAAGGTTGTTCAACTCCCAAAGGGGTCGTGACCCACAGGTTGAGAACCACTGATCTAGACTAATGGCCCAGGCAGTGATGACAAGGACATTTATTTACTCAAGGAGATGGGCATTTGTTCACGCATCCAGTAAGCATTTGCTTACTTTTCATTGACTATGCACTGATCCCATTCCAGGCAGTAGGGATCAATGGTGAAAAAGGCAGTATCCCTTCCTTCAGACAGTGCATCTCTAGCATAGGGAAACGAGGAACTAGAGTCAGTACGTAAGTGCTCTGAAAGATAGGACAAGGTGCCCCACAAGCCTTTGTGGTATTCCAAGAGGTCAGCGCGCAGAACCTCTCCGGGCGATTCCAACCGCAGGGCTTAGAGCAGCACCCGCCCCAGGGGCCCAGAGATGCCTGTGCCTCTCCATGACCATCTCAGCAGCGGAGAAGAGGTCCAGAAAGACCAAGGCAGAGGATGCTGGCTTCCACCTTTTCTTCACGTCCATCCCTGGCCATCAGCGAGGATGGTGATGAGACGTGGCAGAGATGCCAGGAGTCTGCCTGGTTGGCCTGTGATATCCTTCAAGGATCAGCCAGCCACCGCCTTGTCACAGTGGAGGGGAATGAGGCCTACAGAGGACACAAGCAAGCCAAGGAGGAGGTCAGGGCCCACTAAGCCACCGTCACCACGGTCACAGCCTCGGTCCACAAGCCAAAGATGAAGGCCACCAAGCGTGGCGGGGACCAGGCAGCACTTGGGACCAAGAAGAAAAAGACAAAACCTCATGAGGCTCCCCGCTTACAGCCAGCCAATAGCACCACAGCCGTGTTTGCCAGCTAAGCCCAGACAGGGCCTCACCAGCCCCACAGACCGGCTCGGCCTGGCCTCCCTGCAAGTTCAAGGCTTTGCTCCACTGGCAGGTCCAGACTCCCCAGGAGACCCCGACCATAATTGGAGGATGGAGTGGATGTAGGGTCAGAAACTTAAACAAGGCCTGCCCTCTCTGCTCCTGCTGAAGACCGGGGCAGACTTGCAGCACCAGACTTTCTGTGAGCTCAGGAAGAGGGAGCCTGCAGATGCTAAGACTGACTGCCAGGTGGTCATGCTTCCATCTCCCCGGGGCTGGATGGCTGACCCCTTCAGCTCCTCGGCCCCAGTGTGAGAGCCCTTCCATGACTGAGGCCCAGCATAGAGCTGCCCCCTCCACCCCAATGTACCGTTGTCTGAAAAAGGAGGGCAGAGTACCCCCTGGTTTTCCAGACTTCTTCCGCATCTGTGAATAGACCCAGAGCTGCATCCTGCCTCCGAGCCAAGCACATCATAGAAAACTCAATGGTTGGGACCCCAACGATGAGACCCTATGAGCATGCCTCACACATGTGGGGACCTCCGGGCACCCCACCCCCGAGGCCAGCCCTATACCTCAGAGCTGCAGGACCTCATGGGCCAGTTTCGGAACAGTAGGGTTTTTCAATAGGAGCCGAAGGTCCCGTTTCAAGCGAAAGCTGCAGCTCAGCAAGAAAACTCCAGTTGGAAGTAGGGCAGGAGTGTGTGCACTGGGGCCCTTCACGCCCCTCATCCCCCAGCCCAAACCCTGATACTGGACAAGCCAGAAGCTCACCTTAAAAAAAATAAGAAAGGAAAAACAAAGCAGAGGAAAGATAACTGGTGTTTACTTAGTAGTTGGGGAGGCACTTTGAAGAGGTTACTTTGAACCAAAAGGGAGCTAATGAAGTCAGGGAGCCCACATGTGATTAGCTCGAAGGAGAGCATGCCAGGCAGGGAGAAGAGCGTCTGCAAAGGCCCTGAGGTAGGCGCGTGCTTGGCCTACTTGAGGGCTAAGCATTAAGCAAGGGAGACTATGGAAGGAAACAAGGAGAGATAGCAAGGGCTCAGATAATGTTGGGCCCTAGAGGCACTGCTAAGGATTTTGAGTTTTATTCTAAGAGGTGTCAAAGCTATTGGAGTATTTGGAGTTGGGGATGTGACATGGTCTAACAGGGTTTAAAAAGATCCCTTGGCTGCTGGGTAAAGCGGGACTGACAGCAAGGAGACTAATTTGCAGTCTATTATAGCAGTCCTAACAAGACATGATAGCAACTTGACCTAAGCAGGTAGAGCTGAGCTACTATCCCTGGTGGCATAGTGGGTTATGCATTGGGCTACTAACTGCAAGGTCAGCAGTTCGAAACCACCCAGCACTCTGTAGGTGAAAGATGAGGTTTTGTACTCTTATAAAGACTGGCAGTCTCAGAAACTCATTGATGGTTCTGTGGGTCGCTATGAATTGGAATTGACTCAAAGGCAGTGGGTTTTTGACAAGTTCTGAGCTCAGTGCTTTGGGGCTTTTATTTCTTTTCATCTTGGCAACAACTTCATGCAGTAGTTTCTCTTAAACTTTCTCTTTTAAAGTGGAGGAAGGGAGGCACATCAGACAGTATAAGATATAACAAAATAATAATTTATAAATTATCAAGGGTTCATGAGGGAGAGGGAAGCAGGGAGGGGGGGAAAGGAGGAGCTGATACCAGGGCTTAAGTAGAAAGCAAATATTTTGAGAAGGATGATGGCAACAGATATATAAATGTGTTTGACACAATGGGTAGATGTAAGGATTGTGCTAAGGGTTGTAAGAGCCTTCAATAAAATGATTTTTTTAAAAAGTGGGGGGAAAAATCTCTCTTAAGCATTAAGGAGATTGTGACACAGAAAGGTGACATGACTTGCCCCAAATCACATTAACTCCTCAGGGAAGGGATCGGGATGTAGACCTAACCAAAAGAGTCCTGAACCAGTGGTCTGAAGGCTCTGAATCCGTATTTGTTGGTTTTCAGGTGAGTTCACAGAGGAAGAGATTGAGTTCCTGGAAGCCAGGGGCCACCATGTGGAGAAGGTAGATGTCTTGTCCTGGGTCCATGGCAGCCGGAGAACCAACAACTTCATCATCGGTGTGAAGGACCCTCGGAGCCCAGATGCAGCTGGAGCCACCATGGTGTAGAGCAGTGGGGTGGGGCAGGGTCTCTGCTCCTCCCCCTTTGCATGTTCCCAGAGTCCCTCCTCCTCCCAGGTTTGGTCTCGGGGGGACCCCAGGGATGCCCTGGGTGAGGGGCCAAAGGGGATGCTTAGCAAACCTGACCCCCGAATAACTGGAAAACTCTCCCCAGGCCCATGATGGTGGTAGTGGGTGTCATCCACGACCAGGCAGTCAGGCCCTTGAGGAGTCTCTGTCTCCTCTCCTCCCTCAGCCATGCTGGCCCTGAGCTTAGGGACGTGCTTGCAAACCCTCCCAGGGTTCTCTCAAACAACCCCAGTATCTCCAGTTTGGCCTGACCTGGGCCTTGTCTTCCAGCTCCCTTCCCCTATCCCTAGCCTCATTTCTAAACTGACTAGGATTTTTTTTAATGGACCATCCTGGGGAGGGGGTGCTCCCCTCCTCCTCCCACCAGGTTGGAGCGGGGGACCTTGCATCTGGAGGTCCCCAGGGTGGGGGGTAGGGGTGGGGTGGGAACCAGCTCAGGGGCTTCCATTTGCAAAGGGGAATTAAAGAGAAAATATTGCTTAACCATGGCTGTGGCTGGATTTATGAGTGGCAGTCTGGGTGGGAGTGGGAGAACAGACCTCAGCCCTGAGACCAGAGCAAGCTAAAGGCAACTCTGCAGGGCTGGTAATATTAACTGCCGTCTACCCAGGACTGTGTACACTAATAATAAAGACAGGCAGGCAGATAGATTTAAGATGTGTACCGGCCTTTAGGGAGTCCTGGTGGCCTAGTGGCTGCATGTTGAGTGACTAACCATAGGTCAGCAGTTTCTCCCTGGGAGAAAGAAGTAGCTTTCTACTCCTGTAACGAGTTACCGTCTGGGAAATAGGTTCTACTCTGTCCAGTAGGATCGCTGTGAGTCAGCATCAACTTAATGGCAGCAAGTTAGGCGCTTTTGGTTTACCAGGCTCTATGCCAATGGTTCTCAACTGTGGGTGCAACGTTCCTTTGGGGGTCGAAGGACCCTTTCACAGGAGTCTCCTGATTCATAACAGGAAAATTACAGTTCTGAAGTAGCAATGAAAGTAATTTTATGGTTGGAGGGTCACCACTACATGAGGAACTGTAATAGTTGCGACATTAGGAAGTGTATTAGTCTGGGTACTTTAGAGAAACAAATCCACAGAAACTCATGTATAAGAGAGAGTTTTATATAAAGCGTAAGTGCACATCAAGAAAACATCCCAACCCAGTGCTGCCCAAGCCCACAAGTCCAACATTAACCCATATGTCTGAAACCAATCTACAAAGTCCTCCTCCATCTCACAAAACAGAAGCAATGATGCCGACTGCAGGAGGAAAGCCGAGTCAGTGATCGTGTAAGCATCTCAGCACTGGCAGTGGTTTCCACACTGCTGCTCCAGCACCCCGGGCTTCATTGGGGTAGGTCCCTGCGGCTTCTCCATGGGGATGTCTTGCAGGAAGTCAGCCTTGCAAGCTGAAGCAGGGAACTGCTAAGGCAGCTACACCCTGGTCCGACCATCAGAAAGCAAAAGATCTGAGAACCTGGGAAGGTTTGCTGAAACCCCAGAGCAGTGGTTCTCAACCTTCCTATGGCCGTGGCCCTTTAATACAGTTCCTCATGTTGGGGTGTCCCCCAACCATAAAATTATTTTCATTGCTACTTCATAACTTTAATTTTGCTACTGTTATGAATTGGGGGACCCCTGTGAAAGGGTCGTTCGACCCCCAAAGGGATCACAACCCACAGGTTAAGAACTGCTGTTCTATAGTATATAACTGTGTAACTCACTCATGTCTTCATCAACCTATCCATTATATTCCAGGCACAAGGCTAGACACTAGAGATTCAGCATTGAACAAGACAGGCTTTTTGTGCGGTTGGAGTGTACCGAGGAGCCCTGGTTGGCATAGTGGATTAAGAATTAAGCTACTAATCTCAAGGTCAGCAGTTTGGACCTACCAGCTGCTCTGTGGGAGAAAGATCATGCTTTCAGAACCCATAAAGATTTACAGCCTCAGAGAATTGACTCAATGGCAGTGAGTTCGGTTTAGGAGGGGTTTTCTAGTGTACTGAGGGATTCAAACATTGAAGAAAAAAAGGAGAAATACTTAATGTGATGACCGTCGTGAGCTGAGGAATGCTATGCGAATGTGTAACAGGGATGTTAGCCCTGTCTAGGGCAGGGTGCAGTCAAGAAGGCTGCCTTGAGGTGCTGAGGAGAGGTAGGGTTGACAGGAAAGGATTAGGTCTGCATGTAGGGATGGCATTCCAGGCAAGTTCAAGATCCTATGAAAAGAAGGAATGGGTCAGATCAGTAGGTAAAGGACTGCTGGTGGCACAGAAGAGATCAAGAAACTTGTGTGAGGTGCCAGACAGTAATTATTTCAGATCTTACAGGCCATAGGGTTCTTTTAAGGAGCGTTGGTGACACAGTGGGTTAAGCACCGAACTGCTGACAGGTAGATGGTTCAAATCCACCAACTGCTCAATGGGAAAAGAAAGATGAGGCTGTCTCGTCTGCATCTGTACAGATGTATAGAAAGCCTATGGAGCAGTTCTACTCTGTCGGGTTGCTATGAGTTGGAACAAACTTGATGGCAGTAGGTTTATATGGTCCTTGAAATAATTACTCAACTCTGCTGTTACAGCATCAAAGGGTTATGACTGTATTTCGATAGAACTTTATGATTCCCAAACAGGCGCCACTGAATTTGACCTCAGGGCCTCAGGCTGGCTCTGTCCTTTGATAGAACATGCGGAGAAGACGGTGAGGTAGGGAGAACAGCCTATGAGATTGGTATTAATCTCTACATTTTAGAGATGAGGAAATTATGGTTCATTGTAATTTGCCTAAGGTCACTGTCACGGATTGATTTGTGTCTCTCTCAAAATAGGTCTCAACTTGCCTAGGCCATAATGCTCAGTGGTCTGGCGGTTATATAAGAATTTAATTTGACCATTTTGTAATGGTTTGATCATTACAAATGATGTGATTGATTACAGCCAACTGGTGTAAAAGTAAGATTCAGGTGGGAGGAAGCACCCTCCCTCAAGGCATAGCATTGACTCAGTGTGAAGATTCCCTGCATCGCCTTTCATCTTAAAAAAAAAAAAAAAAGGAGGGAGAAGTGAGCGAAGTAGGAGGTAGCTCTGTAGCACCAAGAAAGAAAAACAGAGCTAAGTTCTTTGAACTCAACTGTGTTGAGTACTTCCAAGACCCAAAAGACTGATACCAAGATACATGGAGATGTCCAAGGTACACAGGGCCCACAGATGTTCAATGGAGATAAGGACCTATCCCAGAGTTGACACAGAAATTTCCTCTACTATAAAATATTGCTGTTTTAACAATATAAAAATTTTTTTTCAGAGCTGGTGCCCTGAATTTGGACTCTCAGCTTCCTGAAATGTCTTAATTAATGTTTTCTATTTTATTTGCTTAGTTTCTAATGTCCAATGCTGTGACTACACACAGACTCAGATAAAATTATGATCAAAAGGTTTCTTAAGGAAGTTAGCCATTTGTAATGCCAGTGAGAGATGCTCAGGGTAGTTGACTACCAGGACGTAGTACAGAGTTTCAGGTCTGCTAGTAAGTGCCCCAAGGGGCATACCACTCTGCTACAAGCCTCACCCAGAAGGCATTCAGCTCAAGCTCTGTGGGTCAGCAAACCTAGCACCACAAATCGCGTAAGTAGCACCTCACTCCAGTAAGCCTCATCACCGAGCACTCAGCTCCAGTTCCCCACTTAAGTGCCTGGAGCCCCTCCACTCCACTCCACAAGCCAGCCTCTGCACAAAAGCACCCACCTTGCTCCGCTGGTCGGGAAGTCCATCCCTCTGTTCCATGCTCTGGCTCCTGGTTCTGCTGCTGCTCCTCTGAAGGTGTAGCTAGATCCAGGAAACTCGCTGCTCATGGACCTCAGGTTCAGAGGAAGTGCTTCACTCTTGGCTCTTTTAATGAAATCCCCATTCCTGCTTCTCATACAGCAGTGTGGCACTCCAGGGAATCCTGTTCAAAATTACTCACAGGTGAATCCTATCAGTGTTTCCAGGGGAGATGAGTTTATTACTAGATCCTCAGTTCTCACGCCATTGTTCAGTTTGTTATCCCTAGAAGACTAATACCCCACTCATTAGATTATTATAATTTTGTAGTAAGTTTTGACGTTGGTATTGTGAGTCCTCCAACTTTGTTATTTTTTGAGATTATTTTGGATAACATGCTGTTCCATACACTTTAGGATCAGCTTTCTCATTTTAGCAAAAAGAGTTAGTGGGATTTTGATATGGATTGCAATGAATCCAAAGGTCACTTTGGGGAATATTGCTATTTTAACAATATAAAAAATTTCTAATCCACAAATGTGATATCTTTACATTTATTTAGATCCTATTTAATTTGTTCTTGCAAACAGAATTTTGTAGGTTTTCAGTGTACAATTCATACACCTTGTTGGCTAAATTTATTCCTAAATCTTTAATTCTTCTTATATTGTGATACATGGAATTGTTCTTTATTTCTTTTATTGATAGCTCATTTCTAGAGTATGGAATCAATACTTAAAGAAAAATTATCCTAGACCCCAGCTGACTTCTCAATTGATTTGCCCTTTAATCATTATACAATGTCCCTCTTTAGCTCTAGTAATATATATATTTTTAATATTTTTGCTTTAAAACTTATTTTGTTTAATATACTGCAGCCATTCCTGTTTCATGTGATTGTCATGTGTATGATAACATCTTTTTCAGTTTTCCTATTTGTCATCTTATCTCCAATCTATATCTCTGAATCTAAAGTGTGTCTCCTGTAAAAAGCATATAATTGGGCTTTTTGGTTAAGCAATCATTGCCAATCCCAAGATCACAAAGATTTACTTCTATGTTTCTGTCTGCATAGTTTGGGTTCTTATATTTAGGTCTCTAGTCCATGCTGAGTTACTTTTTCCACATAGTGTGAAGTAAGTGTGCAATTTCATTCTTTTTTTTATGTGAATATATTCTTATCTCAGAAGAGATGCTCACAGTGCGGAGAAGAGGTCCCAGGTGAAGATAAGTCCACAAGCAGCAAAGGCTCACCAGCAGCCACTAGCAGTCAAGAGAGGCATGGAGCCATTCCTCCCTCAAGTCCCTCAGAAGGAATCGACACGTCAACATCCTAATTTGGACTTCTAGCTTCCAAAACTATGAAACAATTCATTCCTGTTCTTTAAACTCATCCATTTGTGTTATTTGCTTATGACAACCCTACAGAATGTAAATGGACATTTCAAAGAAGATATATAAATGGCCAAGTCTCTGACAAGATGCAAAACCTAGTGCTGTCCAATAAATTCCAACTCACAGTGACATAGGACAGAGTAGAACTGCTCCATAGGGTTTCCAGGTTGAAGATGTTTATGGAAGCCGACTGCCACAACTTTTTCCCAAGGAGCAGGATATGAGTTTGAACCACTGACCTTTCCCACTTGGTCATTGAGTGCTTAATCAATGCACCATCTGGGTTCCTTTCTCACTAGGGAAATAAAAATCAAAGCCACAGTGAGATATTACTTCACACCTACTAGGTTGGTTGTACCAAAAAAAAGAGGAAAATAGCAGATATTAGTAAGGAAATGGAAAAATTAGAACCTCATACATTGCTGAAACATGGTAGAAATATAAATATATTTATATATATTTATGAAATGTTGCAGCTGCTGTAGAAAGCAGTTCGGTGTTTCCTCAATACATTGAACATAGAATTGCCACATGACCCAGCTATTTCATTCTTACATATGTTTATACACACACACACACACATATACATGTTTTCGAAAATAATTGAAACCAAAACTTACACAGAAATGCTTATAACAGCACTATTCACAGTAGCCAAAGGGTAAAACAACCCAAATGGATGTGCGTGAGTGTTTAAACAAAAGGACCCCTGGTGCCATAATGGTTAGCACATTGGGCTGCTAACCACAAGGTCAGCAGTTTGAAACCACAAGCTGCTCTAGATGAGAAAGATATGGCTTTCTACTCCCATGAAGAGTATGTGGGAAATCACAGGGGCAGTTCAACCCTGTCATAATGAGTCAGAGTCAACTCAATGGTAGTGAGTTCGGCTTTGGTATAAACAAAATGTGGTATATCCATACAATGGAATAGTTTCCATACAAAAAAGAATAATGTATGATATGTGCTACAATATGGATGAAACTTGAAAACATACTAGGTAGAAGAAACAAGATATAAAAAAGCCACATATTAGATTATTCTATTTACATGAAATGTCCAGAATAGGCAAATCCATAGAGGCAAATTTGATTAAGGGGCAAAAGAAATGAGGAACTGAGATTGCTTGCAGGTATGAGGGTTTTAATGTGATAAATATGTTCTAGAATTAAATAATGCTGATGGTTGTACAACATTGTGAAAATACTGAAAACTACGGAATAGAACACTATAAAATAATTTAAATTTTATGCCATGTGATTTTATCTTTTAAGAAAATGGATAGACGACTCACTCTTTCACTCACTCTCACTCTCTCACTCTCCCACTCACTCATTCTCTCACTCTCACTCCCACTCACACTCACTCATTCTCACTGACTCACTCTCCCACTCACACTCAATCACTCACTCTCACTCACTCACTGACTCTCACTCATTCGCACTCACTCACTCTCCCACTTACTCTCACTCTCACTCTTTCACTCACTCTTATTGACTCACTCTCCCACTCACACTCACTCTCCCACTCACTCACTCTCTCATTCACTCTTTCACTCACTCTCACTGACACTCTCTCATTCACTCTCACTGACTCACAACTCACACTCACTCTCACTGACTCACTGACTCACTCTCTCACTCAGTCTCTCACTCACCACTGTCACTCACTTACTGACTCACCCATTCTCTCACTTACTCTCCACTCTCGCTCACTCACTCTCTCACTCCCACTCTCTCCCTCACTCACACTCTCTCACTCACTCACTCTAAAAAAAAAAAAAAGAAAATGGCTAGAGGATCTGAATAGCCACTTCTTCAAAAAAGGCATATAAATGTCCAACGGCACATGAAAGATGTTCAACACCATTAATCATCAGGGAAATGCAAATAGAAAAC
The DNA here is from genome assembly GCF_050624435.1 of Tenrec ecaudatus. Classification (NCBI taxonomy): domain Eukaryota; kingdom Metazoa; phylum Chordata; class Mammalia; order Afrosoricida; family Tenrecidae; genus Tenrec; species Tenrec ecaudatus. The sequence goes on from NC_134541.1 coordinate 27,744,559, forward strand.
ACAAGATGATACCATTTCACATCCACTAGGATGGGGCAAGGAAAAAGATAATAAGTGTTGACAAAGATATGGAGAACTAGACACCCTAACATAAAATGTAAAAATGGCTCAGCCACTTTGGAAAACAATTTGGCAGTTCCAAAAGGTGGGGGAAACCAAAATGTCCACAATGATAAGGTAAAATCTGGTATATTTATACCATGAGATATTACTTGACCATATGATATATTAATGAAGTAGAAATGAAGTACTAATACATGTTATAACAATGACACATATAACTTGAGAACATCACACTAAGTGTAAGAAGCCAACCACTTTTCATGGGAGTAGAAAGCCACACCTTTCTCATCAAGAGCAGCTTGTGGTTTCGAACTGCTGACCTTGTGGTTAGCAGGCTAATGTGTAACCATTATGCCACCAGGGCTCCTTTTGTTTGAACACTCACGCATGATTCTAGTTATATGAAATGTTCTAAATAGGCAAGTCTATAGAGACAGAAATCAGCTAAGTGGTTGAAAGATTGATAAAGACGACCTAGAAAAATTGATGCATTTGAACGATGGTGTTGACAAAGAATACTGAAAGCATCGTGGACCGCCAAGAGAACAAGCAGATCTGTCTTGGAAGAAGTACAGCCGGATGCCTCTTAGAGGCATGTTTGGCGAGACTTTGTCTCATCTACTTTGGACATGTTATCAGAAGAGACTAGCCCACGGAGATGAACACCATGCTTGATATTTGAGGGGCGGCGAAAAAGAGGAAGCCCCTCACTGAGATGGATTGACACAGGAACTGCAACGGACCCAGGCACAAGAATAATTGTGAGGAAGACACAGCACCAGATGGCGTTTCATTCTGTTGCACATAAGGTCACTGTGAATCAGAATGTACTCAATGGCACCTAACAACCACAACAACATGAGCTCTGAAGGCAGCTTACCTTTGGCAGGGGGCTGGGAGGGGACATTGGTGTAATAGGTAGATTTTTTTTGTGCCAGCCTGGCCAATAGGAACATGTGGGATTAATAAGGTCGAAGTTTGATTGGATGGCAAAGAGATAAATGGCTTGGTGAACCCCACCTCTCTCCCTCTTGATCTCAGATGATTGGACCAGCATGTGGCTGCCTTGGCTGGTTCTCTGCCTCAACTTGTGAGCTACACTACCTGTGGGACACCCAACATGTGGACCGTGTCATGAGAGCTTGAGATTCCTTCGAGACCTGCTTTGCCACAGTGCTGGTACATACATCACTTGAGCTAGGGACTGTCGGATCCTGTCATCTGGCTGACTGTTGGTGACCTGCCCTGCTTTTGGCTGCCTGTGGCCGGATGGCCTTCATTGCTCTAAGGAAGACTCAACTGTCTGCGTCCTTGACCTTGGGCCCAGAAGCCCTCGTTAGTTGAAGGACTTCCAGTATATTAACTGTTTCACGGAAGTGAGTTGAACTGAGCCCTCTGTCCTGCTGTGCGAACTAATTAGCTGTTATATTCCTTCATGTTGTATATCTATATATAGATATATAGATATAACATAAGATATGTATATTAAATCCAAAGTGTCCTGGTTTTGTTTCTCTAGAGAACCCTGTCTAACACAATTGGTAATGAAGGGAAGGGAAACTACAGCGCTTGAGGAAACTCCAAAAACTCAAAACTAAACCCACTGCCATTGAGCTGATTCCAGCTCATAGTGACCCTATAGTAAAACAAGATAGACCTGCCCCTGGGTATTTCCTAGATTGTAAATCTTTATGAGAGCAAAGTAGCTGGTGGATTTGAACTGCTGACTTTGTAGTGAGCAGCCTAACATGCAACCCACTACAGCACCAGAGCTCCTTCTTTAGGGAACCTGCTGATGTTTTGTTTTCCTTCTTTGTTTTTACCGTTAAAAAATCATTTTATTGGGGCTCGTACAACGCTTATCACAATCCATGCATACATCCATTGTGTCTAGCACTTTTGTACATGTTTCCCTCATCATTCTGATTGTTTTATTTCTTAATTTATGTGTTGTTCAGTGCATATTTGTTCACTTTGTGAAGTTTCATTGGTGTTACATCTATGGTTTGTGCACATTTATGACTTCAAGTTATACTAAAAAACATGAAATTTCAGATTCTTTCAGTACACAAAAATTTTCTCTTTTGTTAGGCGAGGGAAGAGGCCACTTTCTTGATATTCAAATTTTTCCCAATAGCGTAATTATTGATCTATTTTAGTTTATTTTTCTTCCTTTTCTTTCCTGACGAGGAAACCATTAGTTTGCCTATACTTGCCTTTATGCAAAGTAGAAAAGGTGTACTTATCAAGGAACTGTATTTTCCTTTGTCTGAAAATTGTGTGCTGACTTTTCAGGCACGTACTGCCATCTGCTGGTGAGGTAACACAATAGCTTTAGAATCTACAATTTCTGTAATGAATAGCGAGCGCTATTTTTCCATGTGTTTCCTCCCTCAGGACATACTTGGCCAAACTAAAAGTGGCGACCTTGTATGACATTGTTGTGATGAGCTCTGCAGAGTAGAATGTTGACGACTTGTAGGTGGGTTTGTTTGTTTTTGGACTCTGTATGCTATGATTTTTATTTTTTATTTATTCTTCTGAATGACATCATTCAGGTAGTCACTCTCAATATTATTGCTGCAAAGCTTAAGCCTACTTGGATACATGTATGAAAATAGAAGTTCAACAAAGGCTAAAGTTGATTAAATGGCTCATGTCAAAGAATGATTCATTTCTTTTTATTTATTCATGTTTGTATCCTGAAGAAAATGGGTGTCTTTCTTGCTCAAAACACAGTGAGATGGCCTGAAGCTTCTGTTAATCTGCAGCAATTGGGGACTCATATGGGCAGGGCACACTTCAAAGGGGTTTTATGTATTCATTCATTTCATCCTCATGAGAGGAGCTCTAGTATTTGCATTTTACAAACGACACAAGTAAAGGCACACAAAAAAGTGCTATTAAAAGTGGTGGCATCACATTGGGGGAGCTTACAGTTTACTAGGGACACAAAACAAAATAAATAAAAAAGAAAATGCTTTGGCTCCTTCCAGACAAATCATTTATATCTCCTTCAGGTCTTATTTTCTTGTCCAAAACAAGCATATTGGATTTGCCCAAGATCATATAGCTAGTAAGTGGCAGAGCTGGAATCTGAACTTGGGCATTTTAGCTTCAGCACTCAAGCTTATAATCACTACACTATATTGTCTGCTAGTTCATGGTCTGTACTTGTTCTTTTTCTGTTTTCCTATAGGTCCTGCTTGTGCTATTTTTACTTCCAGGATGTGTAGGTGTCTGTCTTAGTTATCTAGTGCAACTATAGCAGAAATACCCTAAGTGGAAGACTTCAGCAAGTAGAAATATATGTTCTCACAACTTAGGAAGCCAAACATCTGAATTGAGGGTGCCAGCTCTAGAAGAAGGGCTTCTCTCTACATGGGCTCTGGAGGACATGCAGATAACACAGCTTTGCTTGTTGAAATCAAAGAAAATTCAGAACACTTACTGATGAAGTCTTCAGTATGGATTACAACTCACTGTAAAGAAAATTCAAATCCTCATGGGACCAATAGGTAGCATCATGATCAGTGAAAAAGGCATGGAAGTTGTCAAGGATTTCATTTTACTTGAATCCACAATCAATGCTCATGGAAGCAGCAGTCAAGAAATCAAATGATGGACAAATCTGCTACAAAAGACATCTTTAAAGTGTTACAGAGCCCAGAGGATGACGTTCCTGCACAGAGCTGCAAGGACTGTAGGGCCGACAACAGTTCATGACATGCTGTCCCCTTGCTGGAGCATACTGCAGCAGAGGACAATACTGGGGACACACGGTTACTGGGGACACATGGCGGGGAGGTAGTGCAGTCTGAACCCTCCTTAGCGGGGCAAACCAAGAAGGGAACATAACAGATCAGAAACTGGAGCAGTCAAGCCACAAAGCCCCTAAAGAGCCCCCAAAATAGACTTCAGGCTAGGAGGGGCAGCTCCCGAATTCCCTCAGGACCAGCAGGGAGATAGTCATAAAGGTCAGCAGTCAGACCTGGAATTATATAGACTTATTTCTTTTCTTTTTCAATCTTTTGTTTGGTCTATGTAATTGTTGGTTTACCTACTTATATAAAACAAGCATGGGAAGCAGGCTCGGAGAGAAACCAACTGGACCCACAATCCGGGAGGGACTTGGGGGGTGAAGGCGCGGGGAGGAAGGGTGCAGTGAGCAAACAATGCCATAGACAGGGGAAAGGCTAGGGAATTAAGATTAAATCAACAAGGAGGATGTAGGGATCCTGGGGGTGTTGGAGCAACAGCAATCCAGCTGAGAGGAAGTACTAAGAGGCAGAAGTAGGGCAAGCATGATGGTGGGGCAGGAGGAAGGTAAAGGGAAACAGGAATTATTTAGAAAGCAAAGCTATGGATAGAGGTATAAGTATAGGTGTGTACATATGTAAATAAATTAGTCCATAAAAATAGAAGTATTAGTCTATGTGCATATATTTATATGGAAATACACTGAGGTAGTGGATGCACTTCGGGTCTCTACTCATATCCTCCCTCAATACAAGAACACTTTGTTCTAATAAACTGGCACTCGGTGATGCTCACCCTCCCGGCACACTCACCGAAGGCAAAATGGGTACATAAGCTAATGTGGCATAGAAAGAGATGGTGCCCAGCTATTAAAAGATATAGCGTCTGAGGTTTTGAAGGCTTGAAGTAAAACAAATGACCATCCAGCAGAGAAGCAACAAGTCACATGGAAGAAGCACACCAGCTGGTGCGATTATGAGGTGTCATCAGAACTGGGTAACAGGCATCAGAAGACCCATAACAAATAAACAAAAGTTGTTGAGAATGAGGGGGGTCATCGCAGAGACCCAAAAACCCATCTGTAGACAGTGGAAACCCCCCCCCACACACAGGGGGTACAGGAAAGGGATGAGTCAACCAGGGATCACAGTAAAGCATTATTGAAACACAATATTCCTTTGGTTCCTTGAGGCTTTCTCACCCCTCGCTTTGGACTAGACTGGAGCATGTGCACAGCTATAGATAAGAGATAAGATATAAGAGCTCAGGACACACGGAATCCAGGAACAGTGGTATCAGAAGGGGAAGGGGGGTGAGGAGGGGAGGAAGGGGAACCTATCGCACTAATTGACACATAACCACACACCCCCACTCCGGGGGGGGGGGAACAATAGAAACCACGGGGAAAGGGAGACAGAGGTTGAAATGAGATATGAAAATAATAATACTTTATAATTTTATAAGGGGTCACGAGGTGGGGGAGAAGGGAAAAAAGAGGAGCTCATACCAAGGGTTCAATAGAAAGTAAATGTCTAACTGGACATCCCCTTACGGAAAGGTCACAGGGAGATGAGCCCATCAGGGTGCGATGTAGCAACGATGAAAAATACAACTTTCCTCTAGTTCCTAAATGCTTCCTCCCCGACCCCCCCAACTATCATGATCCCAATTCTACCTTACAAATCTGGCTAGACCAGAGGATGTATACTGGTGCATAATGGGAGCTGGAAACGCGGGGAGTCCAGGGCGGATGATCCCTTCAGGACCAGTGGTGAGAGTGGCGACCCCGGGAGGGTGGAGGAGGGGTTGGGTGGAAAGGGGGAACCCATGACAAGGATCTGCATGTAGCCTCCTCCCTGGAGGACGGATAGCAGAGGGTTGGGTAAAAGGAGATGTCGGGCAGTGTAAGATATGACAAAATAATAATTTCTAAGTTATCAAGGGTTCATGAAGGAGGGGGAGTGGGGAGGGAGGGGGAAAATGAGGAGCTGATGCCAGGGGCTTAAGTAGAGAGCAAATGTTTTGAGAATGATGAGGGTAGCGAATGTACAAATGTGCTTTACACAACTGATGTATGTATGGATTGTGATAAGAGTTGTATAAGTCCCCAATAAAATGATTTTTTTAAAAGAAGAAAGTAAATGTCTAGAAAAGAATGAAGGCAACATATGTACAAATATGCCTGATGCAATTGATGTGTGGATTGTAATAATAGTTGTAAGAGTCCACGATAAAATGTCTTTTAATAAAAAATAGATAAAACAAAAATAAAGTGTTACAGAGTAAGACGTCACTTTGAGGATGGAAGTACACCCGACTCAAATCACAGTATTCTCAATTGCCTCACATGCATGTGAAAGCTGAGCCATTAATAACGAAGAGCAGCGAAGAATTGTTGGCTGAAGAATATTGAAAGTACCATGGAATTCCAGAAAAACAAACAAATCTGTCTTAGAGGAAGGACAGACAGAGTGCTCCTTGGAAGTGAGACCGACAAGACTTGGTCTGACATGCTTTGGGCATGTTATCAGAAGAGATTGCGCCCTGGGAAAAACCATCATGATTGAAAAATGGGACTCTTGAAAAAGAGGAAGACCCTCAATGAGATGGATTCACACAGTAGCTGCAACAATGGGCTCAAACATAACAGGTGTGAATATGATACAGTGCTGGGAAGTGTTTCATTTTGTTGTAGGATCAATTATGCATCAGAACAAACTCACTGGCCTCTAACAACAACAACAACAACAGCAGCTCTGGGAGAAGGTCTCTGTTTCCCTTTATCATATACAGGCCAGGTGTTCCTTGGAGACATCCATGTGCCCTGGCATTAACATTCCCCTGGGTCTAGGACGTTCTCAGCACAAAGACCCTGGGTTCCAAGGATGTGTTTCACTCCTTTTTTTTAAAATCATTTTATTGGGGCTCATACAACGCTTATCACAATCCATACATCCATCCATTGTGTCATGCACATTTGTTGCTATCATCATTCTCAAAACATTTTTTTCCCACGAGAGCACTTGGTATCCATTCCTCATTTTTCCCTGCTTTTTTAAAAAAAGGATACTAATAAGATATACTGAAAATCATAGCTTGGCCAATTTGACACATTTTTTGTTGGGGGACACATTTCAATCCATAATACTGCCTAAGTTGGCACCTGTGTCCTTAGCTCCCTGCTTCCTTGCTGACCCCAGGAAAACTAACAGCCTTGGCATACGTACATGGGTAAGAAAAAGTAAGGACAGTGGCTCAGGTTGTAGAGTTGCTCAGAGCTTTCTTACCTCTAAAACAGTGGTTCTCAACCTTCCTCATGCCACGACCCTTTCATACAATTCCTCATGTTGTGGTGACCCCCCAACCATAAAAGTATTTCCATTGCTTTTTCATAACTGTAATTTTGCTACTGTTATCAATCGGTGACCCCTGTCAAAGGGTCATTCGACCCCCAAAGGGGTGGAGACCCACAAGTTGAGAACCGCGGCTCTAAAAGCTTTGATAAGGCTTGGAGGTATGTTTAGATAATGTCATTTCAACCTCTCAACCATCTGCTGGCAGGAACTTTATCTAAGTAGGATGAAGTGACCAGTCATTTAATCTTTCAGATTAATTATAACTGGATCTATATGGAAATGTCACAGAAATATAAACATTTAAGATGTTTATACTTTACTATATGTACATTATATATATATATTTAGTAAATTAAAAGAAAACATTTTCAAAAGTTATTTCCAGGCTCATGTAAAGTTCTTTTAGTGTTAATTTTTACAGACTCATTGGGGTTCTTTTTGCTTTCTTCTGCCCTTTTGGACCTAACACCTGGTAGAGTGCACAGGTTTCATACATACACCAAATCATTTTTAGCCTCTACTCTGTACCAGGCACTGTGTTGTGTGCCGAGGGAACAGCAATGAATAAGATGACAAGGTCTCCCTTCTTATGGAGTCCACATTCCAAGGACAATAAACAACCTAGTCTACTTTATCAAGGGTAAGCAGGTGCTGCTAACAGGACCGATCTGGGCGTTGGTCATGAAAGGGGTTCTCGGACTCCTGCATGTGCAAGGGTCTTGAGGAGGGCAAGGTTACCATGTGTAAAGAACTGAGAAAAGTCATTGTAATTGCTTCCTAGAGCTGGAGGAGGGTCTGAAATGCACCTGGAGAGGTGAGGAGCCAACCATAAGCTATTGATTTGGTCTTTATCTGAAGAGCAACATGAAGCCATCAACTAGTCCGATTTTTCTCCTAAAAACATTATTCTTGCAGCAGAGTGGGGAACAGGACATTGCTTCCCTCTGTTGTACAACGGGTTGTTCTGGATGGGAACCTACTCAGTGGCACCTGACAACAGGAGAGGGAAAAAGCCAGTTCTGAATCCAGGGCTGTATGACATCAGGTCCAGTGCTGGGGAAGTCTCCCTACATTTGAGGAGAAGGAAGCGGGGGGCACGCCCACTTGTTCACTCAAGAGTTATACTGAACACCTACTGAGCTTGCCAGGAGGGCGGTGACGGAAAAAATAGAGACTTATATGCAATTAATGGTAAAGTGTGCCAAGTGCTTTCCATACTTCCCCCATTTCCTCTTTGCACTCGTAATTACTATCACCGTATTTTGTATTTTGGATGGGGAAATAGACTTTGAGAGGTGACCTAGCAAAGGGTACCGTTGGAGCCAGAGCGCTTCAACTGGGATGTGCAGTGGTTACAGCGCAGGGCTTAAGCTACTGGCGAGATCACCCAGGCGGGAAGCCCATGCAAACCAAGCAATTCCAGCTCTAAAAGCTCGGTACGCACGTGAGCGGGCGCGCGCTCCCGGGGACGTTTGGTCACGTGGACATGGCCCCGCCCCCAGATCCGCCCCGCCCCCTCCCGCGCTCCCTCCTTCTCTCCCTCCCTCCCCCTCCCTCCCCGGCCCGGTCCGGCCCATCCCCCTCCCCGCCGGCTCCCTGAGGCCCTGCCGGGTCGGGCTGCGGGCGGCCGGGAGCAGACGGCCGGACAGACGGGTAGACGCGAGGACGGACAGACGGGCGCACGGAGGGCTGCGGGCACGCACGGCCCGGGCCGGCGCTCGGAGGCCAGCCCGGGAGGGCTGGAGCGGCGCTCAGGTGAGGCGACGGCGACGCGGGCCCGTAAGGGGTGGGCCCGCCGGGCGTCGGCTGTCCGGGACCGGCTCACTCAGCCGGAAGGCAGCGCCGCCCGGGCCCGGCGCGGGAAAATGGCGGCGCCCGATCGAGGAGCGCGGCCCGGGCCCGGAGCCGCCCCGCCCGCCGGACTGGTGTCCCCGTCGCCATGTTGGGGAGCGGGCCCCAGGCCTGCGGGCGGGGGCGCTGAGGGAGCGGGGGCTTGGCCGGGGCTGGGGAGGGTGTGGGACGCGGGGTCCGGGGCGCTGAGGGAGTGCAGGGCCGGGCTCGCGGGGTCTGGTCCGCTGGCCGCTTGGGCCCTTGGAATGGTCGGGAGCCGGGCGTGGGGTCCGGGTCTCGAAGTAGGGTCGGAATGGAAACCGTGCTTGAGGTTCTCAGGGAACTGAGTTGAGCCAGGGGCGGTGTTTGGGACCCCAGGACTGGTTGGGCTTGGGGGGCGTGGGGGCCTAGCCCAAGCTGTCAAGGCTGAGGCAGTTCTCAGAGAGGGCTTGACTAGAAACGAGAGCCCTTAGGTCCGGATTCGTGTATTGGATCGGGCATTCCACAGAACCTTGGAGCACAATTGCAAGTCCGGGTACCCCCAAGGGACTGAAGACCTGTGAACCCTAGAATTCCCCACCTTTTATTGAGAGTATCAGAAAATCGGAAAGGTTTGTTGAGGAAGAGAGAAAGGGGGGCGCTGAGGCTTGTGTTCAGGAGCTGGCCAGCAAAAGGGGTGCAGAGTGAAACTGGTTGGCGAGGACGGGGAGAACAACCATCAATTTAGGGCGTTTGCCTGTATCTTTAAAAGGAGGAACCAGGCTGTTTGGGGGCGGTGACCCAAGGTGTCTTCCCAGGAAGGAGACAGCCCTTTGCTGAAGTGCCGGGTCACCTGGGGAGGTCATCCGAAAGGCGTTGTTGAAGGCAATAAGAATGGTGAACGAAGTGAACGTGAAAAAAGTTTAAGGGCCTTAGAGCTCGTGTAATGATTTCAGATTACGTAGTGATTTTAGCTGAGAAGCAGAAAGGTAAAGTTGACTTCCCAAGATCTGTCAAATGAGTAGCAGAGGGGTTTCAGAACTCAGGTTTGTTGCTTCCTTGTTCAGCAAACCGCCTTGGAGGAATTTGCTAGCTGGGAGGAAAATGTTAAGAAGTAACGGCAGTATGTATCAGGAATGTAATAACGAATTTGGGTTTGTACTGAGTTGTCAGTGCACAGGCTGGGAAAGGGGGGGATCAAAAAAGTATAGGTAACCAGCTATTTGTTATTTCATAGCTCACCCCCTGGGAGAAAGATGAGGCTTTCTACTCCCTTAAAGAGTTATAGCCTCAGAAACCCACAGGGGCAATTCTTCTGTGCCTGTAGGGTCACTATGAATTATAGTCAACTGGATGGCACTGAGCTTTGGTTTGGTTCTTTTGGGGTTCACTGCTACTTATAAAAGACAAAACCGTTTCAAGGCCTTTTTGACCTTTAACTTTGTATCATTTACAGGATTGACCTTGCTCTCATAGTTATTCACTGTACAGTATATGGACAGAAAGTCTAAAAAGTTAACTGTACAATGATGGAACCTCAGCATCCTTCATAATCAGATGTTAATTGAAGTTTGACAATGATAAAAAGGAGTTTAAAGTTGAGACAGGCTGTAGTAGAGTTCTGAATCAAACATCGAGAGCTTTCATTGATGGTAGGATTTTCGATTCCAGATGCATGTACTGGAACACAATTCATTTGTGCTGAGTCTTTCTAATATAAGGGTGCTTCACCTTGGGTCATAGACCCCCTTTAACCTATGATGAAGTCAGTAGACTCTTATCAAAATAGTATTTTTAATTGCATAAAATACAGTGGATTACAAAGGAAACCAATTATATTGAAATAATTTTTAAAACCTAAAAACATATATATATACACATATATATCAGCTCATTAGCACATTAAGATCGAGTGAAGGGTCTGATGTCATAATTTCAAAGAAATGAGCATAAATAATACTTTAGGAAACCTAACTGCAGTATATAAAGCTGTCTGTGATATCTACCAGCATACTTCATTTTATTGCACTTCACAGATACTGTGAGCTTTTTGTTGTGGTGGTAATGGTGTCATTTACATTTTTAATTTTCTTTTAATAGAAGCTTTGTGGCAACCCTGCATTGAGCAAGTCTATGGGCACCATTTTTCCAGCGCATGCTCACATTATTTCTCTGTCAGATTTTAGCAATTCTCAATATTTCATACTTTGTCATAATGCTATTACATACTTCATAGAATATAGTATGGTGTAAACATAACTGCTATATGCACTGGGAAGCCAAAAATGTATGACTTGCTTTATTGCACCAACCACTGTCTTCTGGAATTGAACCCACAGTGTCTCCTGGGTATTTCTGATTGAAGGTCTGCCCTCCTATTTGAAGAAAATGGTGACTTAAGTTTGAGGTCAATGAAAACACACATCCAGGACCCTCGTGCATTCTGTTTGTAAATTCCTGCCTGTAAAGCTCACATTTGTAGCCTGTTTTACTTCCTACTACCTGTAATATCTTTCTGTGTGTCAAGTACAGTACTGGATGTATTAGACTCTGAGGATTGAAAGATCTTTACAAAAACCCAAGGTCATTTGCTGTCAAGTTAATTCAACTCATAACAACCCTGTAGAATACAGTAGAACTGTCCCATAGGGTTTTCCAAGGTGATAATTTTTATGGAAGTAGACTGCTACATCTTTTTCTGGTGAAGCAGCTGCTGGGTTTGAACCTTTGGCCTTTAGGTTAATAGGTGAACACCGTACCACTGTATCCCCAGAGCAGGGTCTATTTGTTTCTGGTTGTCAGTCTAGTGAGAAAAGCAGATATGTGTGGGGTGGCAAATGCCAAGGGAGCATTACCAAAGGCTGCCAGGACACTATGGTGGGTGTGTCTCTGTTCTAGGAGTCAGGGAAGGTTTTGTGAAGGGATGATGTTTAAGATACGTCTCCCAAGACAGAGGAGTTTACAAGATGGAGAATTGGAGGGAAGAGCTTTCCAGGTAGAGCCATTCATTTTCAGAGAATGTAGTTGAATGTGGTTAGACCAGAGAGTGTGTATGTGTGAAAGCGTGGTTGGAGATGAGACTGGATGGCTATTTGAACCTTGTTAAGGAGTTTTTAGCTTGTTAGTTGCCATAATGTCAGCTCCGGCTCATGGTGACCTTATAAGTAACAGAACAAAATGTTGCCTGGTCCTGTGCCAGCTTCAGGATAGCTGGTGTGTTTGAGTCCATTGTTTTGGCTTTTGTGACAGTCCATCTCATTGAAGATTTGCCTTGTATTCTCTGGCTTTCTACAAAATGCAATCAGCTGATGGGGAGGCAGTAAAGGTTTTTTAAAAAACATACATTTATTTTTGGTGAATTTTCAAGTTGTGAATTAGGGTGGGTGAGAGATAGTTTACATTTTCAGACTGTCAACTCTCACTCAACAGTTCAAACCTCTCATCAACCTCCCCTTCCTTGTATTCTACCCTACTTCTTCCTTAGAGAAATCAGGGGAGGAGAAGATTTCTCTCCTCCCTCTGTGGACCTCCATTCTCCTTTTCACCAAAGTCAATTGTCAACCTTCTAGTCTATTGTTTCATCTTCCCACCCTTGCCCTGCCTTCCTTGGGAATCTCCAGACTCTGTTCCCTTTGGTGTGGACATTAAAGGTTTTTGAGGGAGAGAGTAGTATGTTGGGGTTGAATTTTTAGGAAGATGTGAATGCTTGTTGGAAGGAGGGAAGAAGTAATGAGGACCAGTACTTGGGTAGGTACTGTGGGCATGGAACAGAATTGGAATTTTTAGCTGTTGATCATTACTATCTTGAGTGGTGAGAGAGAAGGCATTTTTTAGGTTTCTTGTTGGATTCGGCGTGCTATTGGCACAGTAGTTATGTACCCAGCTGCTGACTAGAAGCTTGCCAGTTTGAACTCGCCAGCCGCTCTGAGGGGGAAAGATCTACAGTCGGCTTCACAGCCTTGGAAATCTTATGGACAGTTCGACTTTGCCCTACACATTGCTAGGAGTTGGAGTGGATTTGACAGCAATAGGTTTGCATGTTGTCGTCTCTTAGTTTCTGATGACGGGTGTCACAGAGGTTTTAAAAGTGGCAGGAAAACGAGATGAAAATTGTCCAAAATAATGTTTTGGTAGAGCAATGGGTTTTTGGAACTACTGCAAAGTTGCTGGTGATAGGCTTTTTGATTAAGGAAGTCAGAGATGTTAGCCAACATAAAAGACAGATAAAGATATGGAAAAAAGGTATTCCTAAATTGTAGGAAAAGCACACTTAACCTACATTGGGGGGTCAGAAAACAATATGGTTTTAAAAAGAAAACTGTATGATTCACAGGTCAAATCTGGCTCACCACCTAGTTTTATTGGAACACACCCTCGTTCATTTATATGTTGTCTTTGACTGCTTTTGTACTATTGGCAGAACTGAGTAGTTGTGAAAAAAAAAAATATATATATATATATAACTTGCCAAGCTGAAAACATGTGCTATCTGATCTATGTGTTTAATCTGCTTTGCCACCAAATTTCTGTACTGTGGACAGTACCCATCCTGGCTCTGCCCTTCTGTCTGGATCCCCCATGCTCTGTGGTACCTGCACAGTCTCATAGAGGCCCTGTAGGACAGAGCAAAAATGGTCTCTAGGGTTTCCAAGGCTGGAAATCTTTTTGGGTGTGGAAAGTCTCATCTTGTTCCCTCCAAGCTGGTGGGTTCAAACTGCCAACCCTGCAGTTAACAGCCCAACACATAACACACTAGACCACCAGGACCCCTCCAACATGACATAGACCCATGAATATTGTATATTTTAGTCAGTCTGCTACTCTAGTGTTATCTTCTACCAACTAGGGAAGTTCAGGTTTATATAGCATTAGGCCCAAGCTTGGGCTTGTTTTGCTAAAAAAAAATTTACATTGGATTGTCTATTTTTTCTAAAGATTTCTTTATATATTTTGTTTCCTAATTTTTTGTTATGTGTGTTACAGATATCACTTCCCAGTTGGTTGCTTATTTGTTGTTGCTGTTAGGTACCTGGGAGTCAGTTCCAACTCAGAATGACCCTTTGTACAGCAGAACACAACACTGCCCAGTCCTGCGCCATCCTCAGAGTTGCTTTCTGTTGGAGCCCATTGTTGCAGTCACTGTGACCATTCATTTTGTTTGGGGCCTTCTTTTTTTTTCTTTTCTCTTTTGCTGCCTTTCTGCTTTACCAAGCACGGTGTCCTTGTCCAGGGACTTGGGACTTTATCTCTCCTGATAACATGTCTGAAGTGAGCATTTTATTCTTTTGGCAGTTTATGGTACTTTCAAGATTCTTTGCCAGCACCATAATTCATATACATATCAATTCTTTGGTCTTTCTTCCACAGTGTACAGCTTTCACATGGATATGAGGCAATTGTGAAAATAACATGGCTTGAGTAAGGCCTTGCTTGTTAACACTTTAAAGAGGGCGTATGCCCCAGATTTTCCCCCTGCAAGACTTTGTTTGGTCTCTTGACTTCTGTTTCCATGAGCATTGATTGTGGGTCCAAGCAAGACGAAATCCTTGACAACCTCAATCTCTTCTCAATTACCTATTGATCCAGTCGTGAGGATTTTACTTTCACCTGAGTTGTAATCCATACTGAAGGCTACAATTCTTGATCTTCATCAGCAAGCATTTCAAGTCCTTTTCAGCAAGCAAGGTTATGTCATCTGCGTGTTGCAGGTTGCTAATAAGCTACCTTTCGATCCTGATAGGCTGCATTTTACTTCCTGTAATCCAATTTGTCTTTGTACTTACGGTACTTTTATTTATTATTTTTAAGGTGTCTTCAGTTAAAAAGGAGCCCTGCTGGCGTAATGGGTTATACCTTGGGCTACTAACTATAAGGTTATCAATTCAAAACCACCAGCCATTCCATAAGACAAAGATGAGGCTTTTTACTCCTGTAAAAAGTTACAATCTCGGAAATCCACAGGGAGCAGTTCTGCTCTGTTATATAGAGTCGCTATGAGTTGAAATTGACTCGGTAGCAGTGAATTTGAGTTTCTATTACAAAGAAGTTCTGAATTTTACTACACTTGAACTTAGCCAAGAAAAGGCTGAGAAGCGGTAAGTTCTGAATTTTAATGTAGACAAATTTTTATGAACCTTTATCTTCTCCAACATTTTTTAGTTTTAAAGGATATTCTAGAATTTTTACTGTTTTGTATTTGATGTGTAAATCTTTACCTGGAATTGATTCTTGTGTATAGGAAGAAGGTAGGATCCACTTTGATGTTTTTCTCTGCTTATAACCCATTGTCCCGGCACCTTTATTGAATAGGCTTATTTTCCAGCTGTGAGTTTGTTTTGGTGGAGTCTTTGTGAGGTGGTGTGAGGTCCTAATTCCAGCTTCATTGCTTGATAGCTATATGACCTTGAAAAATTGGCATAACCTCTGCCTCAATGCCTTGTCAAAATAAAAAGAATACTATTTATTTCGTAAGGTTGTTGTGAGGATTAGATGAGTTAACACTTGGAACATATGTAGAACAGTGCTGGTGGCAGGCCTGGTGGGGAATGATCAAGGGTCAGGTAACGTAACGAAGAGGTATGGCTGTAACCCATGTGGGGACGGAGCATGCTAGTGGGGCAGGAGGAAAGTCAAGGGAAATAGAGGAAAGAGCTAGGAGGCAAAGGGCATTGATAGAGGTCTAGACAAAGACATTACATGCAAATATATATATGAGGATGGGGAAATAGATCTATGTGTCTATATTTATAGGTTTAGTATTAAGGTGGCGGAAGGACCTTGGGCCTCTACTCAAGCACTCCCTCAATGCATGAATACTTTCTTCTATTAAATTGGCATTCTATGATGCTCACCCTCCCGACACAACTCCTGAAGCCAAAGCGGGTGAACAAGTAAATGTGGTGAAGAAAGCTGATGGTGCCCGGCTATCGAAAGAGATAGCATCTGGGGTCTTAAAGGCTTGAGGATAAGCAAACAGCCATTTAGCTCAGAAGCAACAAAGCCCACATGGAAGAAGCACACCAGCCTGTGCGATCACAGGTGTCAAAGGGATCAGGTATAAGGCATCGTCAAAAAACACAAAAAACCTTACCATAGTGAATGAAGGGGGAAGTGCAGAGTGGAGACCCAAAGCCCATTTGTCGGCCACTGGAGATCCCCTCCCAGAGGGGTCTAGGGGAGGAGATGAGTCAGTCAGGGTGCGACGTAGCCGATGAAGAACACAGCTTTCCTCTAGTTCCTAAATGCTTCCTTTCCCCCCACCCCCCACTACCATGATCCGAATTCTACCTTGCAAGTCTGGATAGAGCAGAGATTGTACACTGGTGCATATAGGAGCTGGAGGCACAAGGAATCCAGGGTGGAAGATACCTTCAGCACCAGGGGTGTGAGTGGAGATACTGGGAGAGTAGAGGGTGAGTGGGTTGGAAAGGGGGAACCGATTACAAGGATCTACATGTGACCTCCTCCCTGGGGGACGGACAACAGAAAAGGGGGTGAAGGGAGACACTGGATAGGGCAAGATATGACAATAATTTATAAATTATCAAGGGCTCATGAGGGAGGGGGGCGTGGAGAGGGAGGGGGAAAAAGAGGACCTGATGCAAAGGGCTTAAGTGGAGAGCAAATGCATTGAAAATGATTAGGGCAAAGAATGTACAGATGTGCTTTATACAATTGATGTATGTATATGTATGGATTGTGATAAGAGTTGTATGAACCCCTGATTTAAAAAGAGAAGAACAGTGCTGGTACTTAGAAAACACTAAAGTGAATGTTAGCACCCTTCTGATTCTGCAATGTGTTTAACACCGTGGTCAAATTAATTGGGCTTTTCATGCTGAAGAAGAGTGTTGGAGAACTAGGCTGTGTTGACTGTGGCAGGGACTCCTCCCAACCCGTTCACTTATTTTATAGAGAACTTCTGCAGGTGAGGATCCAGACAGGCAGCCAGGGTTGGTTTGGCTCATCCAATATTTCAAACGCCTTAAAATTTTACACAAACTCTTGAGTTGCTAACTTAGTTAAAAAAATTAGAAAATCAGTAATGAGCCAGTCTCCCCTCCTAGCAGTAACCAGCTGAAGCTTTTAGGTGAGATGTATGTTTCCTAGTTCTTGGAAGCCTGCACTACTCTCTTGATTGACTTGTTTGTTTTTTAAGAAACAAAACCAAACCATGTTATTGTATTTTCAGTGAAAGTTTGTACAGTGAAATAGGTTTTATTTGCACTCATTTCTATACAAATTGGGAGAAAGATGAGGCTTTCTCCTCCTGTGAAGAGTTACAGTCTTGCAGACAAACAGCGTTGTTCCATTTCTTATGGTGGATTTTTTTAGTTGTTGTTGAACATACTCACAGTGAAGCATACCAGTTCAGCAGTTTGTACATACATCATTTAGTAACATCAGTTACATTATTTGAGTTGTGTCATTTTCTGCCCTCATTAACATAGATGCATTGCATGCTAAGGCTTCTGTCTTATCTTTCAATTTGATCCCTATAGATCAATTAAGAGCATTTTACTTAAGCCAGTCCTTTTTTTTTTCTAGTTAAAGCTAAACTATTGTTTGGTTTTAAGACTTCAGGAGATATTTATTGGAAGGTTAAAGATTACTTCAGGGCAATAGTGTTAGGGGTTCATCCAGTTTCCATGACTCCAGAAAATCTGGAGTCTGTGAGAATTTGAACATCTCTGTTGCATGAACCATGTTTACCATTTAATCCGGATTCCTTCTTCTGTGGAATTGTTGAACAAACTGTTAAGTAATGGTGGCTGAGCAGCAGCCAGTTCTTTTGGCCTCATGGCAAAGGAGACAGTTGTTCATGGAGGCCTTTTGCTCATTTACCTTTATGGCTAATAGGCATTTGATTTTCGATCTCTACTGTGCTACACCGGGTGGACTAGAGAAACAAATCCAGAGATACTCATATGTATAGGAGAGAGCTTTATATCAAAAAGCAATTGTATATTGAGAAAAGAGCCCAGTCCAGATCAAGTCCATTATTAGCCCATATGTCCAATACTAGTCCATAAATTCCTCTTCAGGCTCACGCAGAAGATGTAATGATGCCCATGCAGGAAGATCACAGGCAGGTGGGTGAAAAGTCTTTGGAATCCATTGGCAATAGAAGCATCTCAGCCCTGGCGCTAAGCTCTCCACGTGGTTAGAGTTTTGGTCTGCCCCCAAGGAAAAAGAGAGGAAGTTCCCAGAATCTTCAGGAAAAGGCTATGCCCACAGGAGGCATCATCAGGCTGTGACCAGATTGCCAGGCTAAACTTCACCCCTTCATCCTATTTATCAATTCACATGAAATTATGTAACTATCACACCGACTTTACTGGGGTTTTGCATATTGTATCCCCTCTGACAATAAATGACATTGTGATAGTTGTAGGTAGTCAGAAATTAAAATATATTTAGAAGGCTGAGTCATTTAATTATAATGAATAAATTAATGAAATTAGAAGATGATATTAAATTCAGTTCATTGAATAGGCAACTGCTGTGTGTTGGGTGTACTATATTCTAAATAATGATAAAAAAGAAAACTAGCTAGCTAGCTTTATGAAATATTAGAGCTGTTGGCCAAAAGAGTAGCTGGATAATGAGAGAGGAGAAATATAAGCATTCCTTTATTGAACCATACAGTGTACATGGGAAAAGGGTAAACATTGGACTGCTCACCACAAGTTGGTGATTCATACCCACCAGCCCCTTTGAAGAAGGAAGATGAGGTGGTGTGTTTCCATGAAGATTTATATCCTTGAAATCCTAATGGGTTGCTATGAGTCAGAATCAACTGAAAAGCAGTGGGTAGTAGATATTTGGGCTAGAACTCTGCAGGGTATAAAGATGAATCAAGGTGAGGGCCAAGTACAATGAGGGGTGTCTGTAATGTGCTATGGAGCTTGAATATCAGGGAATGATATTGTGCTTGTGGTTAGCAGTTCGGTGCATACCCCACTACACCACCAGGACTCCGAGTTTCACTTGATTAAAAGTCCTAAGAAGGGAGTTCTAGAATCAGAACCCTTGGTTCTAATCCCTCCTCCACATCTAACTACCTTTTGCTTTGGATAATAGTGGGTTGTGTTCTTGGTGTAAGTTCCCACAGTAGGTTAGATTCACATTCAGCAGTTTCTATGCAAGTTGTCCAGTGACGTTGACTGCATTCTTTACAAAATGGAATATTCTCACTTTTCCAGATAACCAGAAAGAGGTGACCTGCGAGAGGGACTTCTAAGGATGGTCAGGATTTTAATACTTGGAGATGAAATGATGTGTAGCAAGCACAGTGAAAAATGTGCATGTAGAGGTGAAGTTTATAGGATGACACAGTCCAGTTTGGCTGGAGAACAGGATCGATACAGAGGTGGTATTC
Organism: Tenrec ecaudatus; assembly: GCF_050624435.1. Taxonomy (NCBI): domain Eukaryota; kingdom Metazoa; phylum Chordata; class Mammalia; order Afrosoricida; family Tenrecidae; genus Tenrec; species Tenrec ecaudatus. The sequence goes on from NC_134541.1 coordinate 27,763,927, forward strand.
CCATTAGGGCTGGGAATGGAGATTGAACAATAGTCACAGCGATAATAGTAGTAACTGACATTTTTTAACATGCTTATTATTTGCCAGATAATAAACTGAGTTTTTACAAATAGTATGTCATTTAATTCTCATAACGACTCTTGAGTTATGTGCTTTAAAAAAATCTTAATCCATTTTTACAGGTAAAAAAATTGAGAAATACTAGAGAGCCTGAAAAGGTTTGTGAAAAATTCCATTTTTCCATGAACTCTTTTTAAAAAATTACCTTTATGAACTCTTTTGAAGCCTCCTCTTGGTGCTATCAATTGATGGAGAAAGAAATTAAGTCTAGGCACTTAGTCACAAAGCCCGTGTTTGCAATCTGCATACTATACAATTTAACCATGGGTGGTTTTGAATATTCTTCAGTACCAGGCTGGCTTTATCATCCCTCCTCTCATCCCCTCTTTCCTTCATCTCTTCTTTCTTTCTCTCCTCCCTTAACTCCAGTATCAAACTATTTGGTGTCTGGCACATTATTATGGCTGGAGTAATGTAATCCTAGGATTTGATGAAAAGCTTTATTTTATATTTAAATCCTGTAAAGCAAATGACTAGAATCACATTTTCATCTTATGAAGAATTATGGGTTCTATGCCAGTTAGGATGTTAGTGATTATTAATAACACAACTGTGTCACAATAATATAAAGCATTTAATTCAAAGGGTGTTTATCCTTTAAATAGGTATTAGGGTTTGGATTTAACATTAACCTGCTACAGATTCCACCCACACACTTGCCAAGAGGAAACAAAAGATCACATTAATCAACTTTTCTAACTGATAATAAATCTGTTCAATATTAGTACCTGAATACTTATTTAGGCACTTTTTCTAAAGACCAAGGAATGGCAGTCTCTCACTGGAAAGACTGGAAAGTTGTAAATTTGTGAAGCAGATTCCAATTTTGTGTTTTCCTGAGGAAAATGTATAGAGAAGTAAGCCTAAGTAACTTGCCTAAAATTCAAACTTGAAAAATTCAAACATTTAGAGAAATCCAAAGACAAGATGGTTACCTCTCAAAAAAATACCTGGAAAGATGAGAACATTTTAGGTACAGTATCATATGAGTGGACTTTAGAGACCAGTAGGTCCTACTTAAGTTCTGGATTTCTTTTAATAAATGTTGTATAGATATTGGCTAACAGGAGTAAGTATACATGCATGCACATAATGATGTGATAGATATAATAAAATTAGTATATTTGAATCTAGGAAAACTTCATTAAGAAAATGGACCATCTGAATCATTCTAGATTGTCTTAACTCTTCAGCGTCCAAGGACATGACTCATTCAGAAGTAATGAAATCAGCATAACTGCTTGGAGAAAAAACTGCCTAAGGTAGTAGAAGTTGGTGACCCTACCACATAGAGATCCCTACAGTTGTAGAAAACAGATTTCCATGAGGTGATGTGAACAACACAGGACGGGAGAGCAGACATCATATATGTTTTAAATGAAGACCGTGCTGTGAGAATTCAGAGGAGAGAAAAATTATTTTTACTTGGAGAATCAAGGAAGGCTTCGTGGAAAAGGTGCCATTTGAATGGCACAGAGGCACTAAATAAAATTTTACTAAATATATGAACGGGCAAGTTTGCCACAAGTAGACTAAAGGAAAGAAAACGAAATGGCATAAGGAAGCATCAGTAATATTCCTGAAGTTGAATAGTGAGAACTCTGGTTTACTGATGGATTTAGGAGTTGTGGGAAGATGATGCCAGAGTGGTTTGTTGGGACCTAGGATGCCAGGTCTTGGACATTTGAATGTTGCTGTAAGTGAACCGTGTGTGGGAGCAGAATGGCACATAATGAATAATCTTTCCAAACACTTAAGAGTTTTGAAATAGCAGATAACTGATTCAATCTGTGGATAACTGAACCAGGCTTCTGAAAATTTAATGATCATGTGATCATGGACAAGTTGAAACCCCAGAGAGAACAGATGGTAAATGATTTCACACACCTAGCATCCCTCATTTGCTCATGCTGATCACTTGTCACTAAGCCAGCCCAAAACTCCTTCATATGTCAAAACCAAAATCAAACCTTGCAGAATTCATTAGCCCTCTGTTCTTGCCGGGTCATCTGGGGGCTTTGAGATCCAGCAGCTTTTCAGGGTCTCTGTTCAGAATCTGCATGGATTAAGGATTTATAAATAAATAGGTTGATTTTCATATTATTTCAACTCTTTCTTTAAAATCACCTGTTTTAATGATTTGTATTTTTAAAAATCACCCATTTTTAAATTCTATGCAGTACCTCTTGACTTGTCTCTGAACTTTGCTCAGTTTTGAAAACCTCTAGTGAATGGAAAGAGTTGAGGAAGACTAATGTCCAAGCCAACCATTTTCTGTCCTTTTAGTAATCGTTCCTTTCTCAATAGGTCTGTGTTCAAAGTGTGAATGTGCGCACAAACTGTGGTCTACAGCAGCCCTCAGGGGCTTTTCCTTATCTGTGCTTCCTGATTCTGTATTTGCATTGTTTGTACTTTCTCAACGAGCATGGAACCCCCTGAAGTATTTTGAATTATATATAAAATATTACAGAAAAATAAGCACAGAACTTCCTAGGCACTATGTAGTCTTTACAAGTATAAGTCTGAGGATAACAGTTTTCAATAATATTGTCAGATTCTTCTCCAGAACACCTACCAATTTATATTACCACCAGCCTGCCAATTTATGTTATTTTTTATTTCTTTCCATATAATAGTGTTCCTTAACAGTTTTGTGAAGTTTTAAAATCTATTTTTTGTCATGAAAGATTTCAAAAATACCAAAAGGAAAACCACTGACTCCCCAGAAAAGTAGCACAACCCAAATCCAACCTACATCTATGATCATAATTGCTTAATAATAACTTTTAAAAAAGGGCATCATGACATGATGCTATACTTCTAAATACTTTAGTAGCTACCTCTTTTAAATAAAGACATTCTTCCACATAATCACCATAGTATCATCACACCTAATAAAAATGAGCAGTAACTCCTTTTCTTCCTTTCTTTTTTCCCCCTTATTTAGCATTTTCTTTTCTAATTTTAGCAGGTTTTTTTTTCATTTAGAATATATATTTTTTAACAATTTATTAGGGGCTCATTCAACTCTTATCACAGTTCATACATATACATACATCAATTGTATAAAGCACATCTGTACATTCTTTGCCCTAATCATTTTTTTCTCCTCTTTTCTTTTTTTACATTTTAGGGACTCATACAACTCTTATCACAGTTCATACATATACATACATCAATTGTATAAAGCACATCCATACATTCCCTGCCCCAATCATTCTCAAAGCATTTGCTCTCCACTTAAGCCCTTTGCATCAGGTTAATTTTAGCAGTTTTACTGAGATGTAATTCACATATCATGTAGTTGAATCGTTTAAACATAATAAAAGTGTGCAATCACTACCACAATTAATTTTATAATATTTTCATCTTGTACTTATTATTAGCTCTCTATTTACCCCCACCTCCTCTGCCATACCTCCAAGAAACTATAAATCCAGTTACTGTTTCAGTAGATTTACCTGTCCTGAATTTTGTTGTTGTTCTTTTTAAAAAAAAATCATTTTATTAGGGGCTCATACAACTCTTATTCACAGTCCATACATATACATACATCAATGGTGTCAAGCACATGTGTACATTTAGTGCCTGCATCATTCTCGGAACATTTGCTCTCCACTTAAGCCCCTGGCATCAGCTCCTCATTTTTCCCCTCCCTCCCCATTGTTGTTTTTCTTAAGGAATCAGTATTTCATAGTTTATTTGAAGGTAGATCTTCTTTTCAAAGTATAATGGTATTTTGACAGTTCACAGTACTTTTAAAAATCATTTTATTGGGGGCTTGTACAGCTCTTATCACAATCCATATATACATGTATTTTGTCAAGCACATTTGTACGTGTTGCCATAATCATTTTCAAAACATTTTTTTCTACCTGAACCCTTGGTATCAGCTCTTTTTTCCCCCTCCATCCACCACCTGTCCTCCCTCATGAACCCTTGATAATTTATAAATTATTATTTTTTCTTCTCTTAAACTGACTGATGTCTCTCTTCACCCACTTTTCTGTTGTCCGTCCACCTGTGGGGGTTATAGGTAGATCATTGTGATCAGTTGCCCCTTCCCCCACCTTCTCCTTCCCTTCCTGGTATTGTTACTCTCATTATTGATCCTGTCCTGAATTTTATATAAAGAAAAACATATAGAAACAAAAAGGAAACAAACCAGCAACAATAACAAATGAGAGTAATATTAACTAATATTTGATTTATGCGAAGAATTTCAGTGGTTTCTAAAGTGTCTGATATATGGCTTGTTCTGTATGGCGTCAAATTAAGGACCATGCTTTTTATTCTATGTATTATTATTCAGAGGTCATTTTTAACCTAGAATCTACTCTCATCAAATGGATTCCAATTCACAGCAACACAAAAAAGCCCTCTGCTCCTTATGGGTTCCAAGACTCAGTCTTTGCTAGAGTAGACAGACTCATCTTTTTCCTGCTGAGCAGCTGGTGGATTTGAACCATTAGCCTGTATCTGATGTGATGTAATGTGAAGTTCAGTCTTAACCCACTGCATACCAGGACTCATTTTTACCTAGAACAGTTTCTGTTTTCTCTTCTGCCCCTTCATCAGCCTCTCTTTATAGTGTGGATTTGTTGAAAGTTGATCGAGCACTTGTCTTCTTAAATGTCCCCCCATCTTCTGGATTTACCTCCGCTTTATGGTAATCATTCTATTCCTGTAGTCCATAAAATGGAAAGTGTATCTTAAGGCTTTATCTAAGGCTTAAGTAAAGTGATCAAATTAAATTTCGTATTTGAATACTTCACAAATATTCTTCACCTTGCACCATGTAAGGTACATACATGTTGGGTTGGCCCATTGATTGGTAACTTGATTGTCAGATTGCTTCATCATAAAGTTACTTTTTTTCCTTGTGACTAGCATATTAAAAAATGATTGGGGATGAACTTTTTTTCAACAGTAAATGCAGCTCTTGTTTGAATTTTTCATGTCATTTGGCCATTTGTTCAGTGTAGATTTGCTACTTTTTAAAATTTGCACCGTACTTTTGAAATTGTTATTTGGTTTCATGAATAATGATGTATTATAAAAGGCATTTCAGTTTCAAAATATAACTAAAGTCATATACAACCTAACAAAAGAGTTACAAATTGCAATAATATAACCAGGCACTTTCTTTGACAGGTTTTTGTGTTGTCTGAATTTGTTCTTTAAAAAAAAATTCTAAACAGATAACTTAAAAACAGAACAAAAACCTTCTTGAATTGAAAAACTACTACTTTATTTTGTTTGAAATGGAGATCAATCTTGAATTCCTAAAAGCAACTTTATATACCAATCCAAAAATCATCCAGAATTAATTTTTTTCTCTCGATGTTTTATTTGGTGTTTGATTCTTTTATGTACCAAATCTTTATCTCCTTTAAATATTTTTCTTGTGACATCTATTATAGTTTTTTTCTTATTTCATTTCTTTTGTTATTTAAATTTATTTTGTTATTAAATTAGACCTAATAAAAATTTCCTTTGAAACTATAAAGGCCATATATGTTCATTGCAACAAACTGAACAGTATCTGAGGTGTCTGAATAAAAGCCTTTCAGTGCTAAAGCTCTTAGAAATGCAAATATACGTTGATTTTCTCTATTTACAACATTACTAAGATGCCTTGGGAGAAAAGCAGACTTTCTACTCCTGTAATGAGTTATAGTCTTGGAATACCCTCCTCTACCCACCAAGTTCTGCCCTATCCTATAGGATGGCCATGAGCCGGAATTGACTCTATGGCAATGAGATTGGTTTTGAAGATTGTGATACAAATTTCTATTTTTTAAACTATATATCATCTGCCAATTTACAGTGTATCATACATGCCCTTCTAAATCATTAATTAAAGAGCAAATTCCCCTCTCTTACTGACTGCATAATAATTCACTTACGTAGATTTTAAAAAAATGTTCAGGTTGTGAGGTTTTCCCCCCATCATAAAAAAATTGTTGTATACATTCTTGTGCATGTATCTTTAAAAAATTGAGCTTTTACCTCTGTAAGATATATTCCTACAGAGGGTTAAGTGATAAGCTTATTTCAATTTTATTATGAACTATCTGGTTATTTTCCACAAAGATTGTTAAAATCCCTATTTCCCTAACACTGGATATCATATAAATTTTTTTATTTTTTCCAGTTGACTGGGTAAAAAAAGGTATTTTCTTATTTTAATTTTTACGTCTCTTGACCATTGATAGTCATTGGCTGTTTATATTCTCTATTCTCTAAATCACCTCCTCTAGCCCTTTATGTGCTTTTCTCTTAGAATATTATCATTTTGCTTTTTAACCAGTTTATAGGAGATTTTCTGTATTTGGGAATATTATCCTTTGTTTTAGTCACATATTGCAAATATGACATTTAGCTTTTGACTTTATAGTTTATTTTGATATATGGACTAATTCTTCCTTGGTCTGCTGATTTTTCTTTTTCTTTTTAAAATCATTTTATTGGGGGCTCGTATAATTTTTATCACAATCCATATATACGTCCATTGTGTCAAGCACATTTGTACATTTGTTGCCATCATCATTCTCAAAACATTTGCTTTCTACTTGAGCCTTTAATATTAGCTCTTCATTTTGCCCCCTCCCTCATGAACCCTTGATAATTTATAAATTATTATTATTTTGTCATATCTTACACTGCCCGACATCTCCCTTCACCCACTTTTCTGTTGTCCATCCCCCAGGGAGGAGGTTATATGTAGATCCTTGTATTCAGTTCCCCCTTTCTACCCACCCTCCCATCACCCTCCCAGTATTGCTACTCACACCACTGGTCCTGAAGGGATCATCTGTCTTGATTCCCTGTGTTTCCACTTCCTATCTGTACCAGTGTACATCCTCTGATCTAGCCAGATTTGTAAGGTAAAGTTGGGATTATGATAGTAGGGGGAGGAAAGTTGTATGTTTCATCATTTCTACACAAGTTTTCTTTTTCTTAATGGCATCTGGACTCATGTTTTAGTTAAGTCTTCAGGACTCAACTGAACTAACTCTTAGATTTTATTTCTATATTTATTATTTTTTAATACTTTGTTTATCAAATTTTATTTTTCATTGTGCAACTTATACGGAAATTTGTCTTACTTGTTTTTAAATATCAAGGAACCTGCTTTTCTTGTCTTTGAGTTTCTCTGCCTGGCTACTAAATGACCAGCTCTTTGTTGTTTGGGAATAAAAACAACAATTACAAGTAAATAAATCCTGGCCACTCTTATTACTATGAATATATTACAACAATAGAGGAAGGAATGCTGGCAGATTATATTCTTAGAATGGTGTCCTGAAGACCTCTGACTGAGACCCTGAGCCTGTGATTTATTTAATGCATGCCATTGTTCTTTAAAGTTGTTTTTCATTCTTGTTTTATGGCAAGACAACCGTCATCATTATAGAACATATTTTTCAGCTTTTATTTATTTGGTGTTTGGTGGGGGTTTTTTTAGTTTTTATTTTGTTGTTAAAAATATACACAGCAAAACGTACACCAAAAACAACGGGTTCCACATCTACAATTCAGTAACTACATTCTACTTACTACATTTATTACATTCTTTGAGTTTTGCAACCTTTCTCTACCTCCTTTTCTGGGTTATTCTTTGCTCATTAACATAAATTAACTGACCCTAGAGAGCCCTCATGGTGCTGTGGGGTAGAGTTTGGGTTGCTAATTTATGTGGTTCAAATCAGCCCAGCTGCTCAGCAAGAGGAAGCTGAGGCTCTCAGATCCCATAAAGATGTACTATAGGGTCTCAGGAATCTTAAGGCTCCTTCTGAGTTGGAATTGACTTAATGGCAGTGGGTTTGGTTTGGGTTTAAGATTTCTGTCTAATCATTGGAGTTTCTGTTATCAATTTGAGTCCGTGTAGGTAGTTCTTGAAAGATCATGATGCTCTAAGCAGATCTGTTTATTAGTGAAGTTAAACTATTGTTTGATTTTAAGATTTCAGGAGATATTTTTGGTTTAAGGTTTAAAGATTACCTCAGGGCAGTAGTTTCAGGGGTTCATCCTGTCTCTCTGGCTCCAAGAAGTCTGGAGTCTGTGAGAATTTGAAATTCTGTTCTGTATTTCTAGTGCTTGTTAAATGAAATCTTTCATTTGTGAAGAATTGTCATATGAAATGGAAGTCTTTCTACAACTAAGTAGGAAACCTTGGATAAATAATTTTCTTCTGTGTTTCATGAGAGTATTGGGCCAAATAATTAACCAAGGGCTCTCTAATTCTTACTCTGTTCAGATTTTCTTCCAAGTTAGTTTTAGAAAACTTTTTATTAGTAAAGGATTATTGGATTTGGTTAATAATCTGGGAGGCGGGGGGGGGGGGAGTCTTTGGGAGCAGGAAAGTACCTAGCAGGGTACATGGCACATAGAAAGTTCTGGGTAAAGGATATGTGAACAAATATATCCATTGAAAATATTCAAATTACAGTAAGTTAGAAATAGGAACTTCTGTATATATTTCTATTATCTAAAAATAACTCAAACTTCTGTTACATCTAAAATTATTTCAAAATATAAAGTTAAAACATGCGAATGAGCTTCCTGGTGATTACAATAAAGTATTAAATTTATTTTTAGTCATCATTGAGAGGAAGAGGTTTTACATTTATACGGCAAATCTAGATGGTTTGCATTTGTTACAACCTAAAGCAGTGGGTCGCAACCCCTGTGGGGGTTGAACAACCTTTCACAGGGGTTACCTAGGAGTCTTAGGAACCAAGATACCTCTCCTCTATCATCTCCAGGTGGGTCCGCCTACATGCAGATACGCCCACATTACAACTACCTGGCGTGAAGACTGTTAGCCATGCTACATCTTGCTTCAAGACAAAATTTCATTTATTTGTCATTAGAAATAAATATTTCACAATAGAGAATTAGTATTGTTTTTGTGATTCATCAATATGCTTTAATCATGTTCAGTTTGTAACAATGAATACATCTTGCATATCAGATGTTTACATTACAATTCATAACAGTTGCTCAATATCAGTTATGAAGTAACAGCAAAAATAATTTTTTGGTTGGGGATCACCACAATATGAGGAACTGTCTTAAAGGGTCGCTGCATTAGGAAGGTTGAGAACCACTGACCTAAAGAATATGCTTGCTTTTATGAAGCAAGTACCAGAGGAATTCTATGATTCGTATTTTTATAAGTGACTTAAAACATCAGAATAGGAATAATCAAGTGTTTAAAGAATATAGAAGAGTTACATTTATTGATAAATAATCTTAGAGTTTTCTTAAACCTGGAAGTAACCCAGAATTTTGTTTAGCCCTAATGATTCACCCACTTGTTTTATAATTTAAGACTCTGAGGTCCAAAAAGATTGTGTTTTGCCCAAATCATACAACTTTATGGGAAGATCAGGACTAGAATTCAGGACACATTCATTTTGCCATGCATAGTCTAGCCCTCTTTCCACTCTGCCATTCTGTGGTTTGTTGTCATGAACAATGTTGGTGAATTCTGAAGGTGAATCCAGTTGATTTTTTACATTTGTAAACTAATTGTTGGACATATCAGTATTAAGCACTATGAAATATGGATGCCACAGTTAGGAAATGATTGCATTGGCCCTGAACTTTATTTAACTTCTTTAGCTGGATGATGAGCAGATGTGACAGTCCAAGGGAGTTTCAAACTTTTATTTTAAGTAGAATGCAAAGGTAATGAGTTTTTCCCCACAAACTTTCTGAAGCTCCCTTATACACAGTTGTAAACTCAGGACCTCTGGGTTTCCATCTATTTGTTTGCTTGTTTGTGTTTTGCTGTGTTATTTTGTGATAATTTTTTTTCAGATTATAAGGAGAGAATACGTGTTTAATTAGATAAAAAGTATATTATTGACACATCTACACTTTTATACCAGACAATAGGAAAATTGACAAGAAAGAGTAAGTCTTTAACTACATGTATTGCTACCTACTTACTTAGAATCTTCTAGGGGTTCTGGCCAAGACAATTGTTTGAGGTCTCCAAAAGTTCATGGAAAAATTCCATTATTTTTTTATTTTATTTTTCCTCAAGCTTTTGAAGCCCTTTTATATCTATTATATTGTTAATTGAAATGTAATGCATTCTTCGTATTATAAAATGAACATACTCCTGTAACCACTTCTGAGAGACTTTGGCAAAGTTTCGTTGGTGGTTATGCTATGCTTTCCCTGTTAAACACTGGACTAGAATAGACCATGGTTTTACAACTTGTCCTAGAGTACAATTAGTTGAAGCAGAGGAAGAAAAGGGGAATTTAGACGCTTAAATTTTACTGTTTTGGCTGGTATTTGTTTAGTCTTTTCTTCGGATGTGTTCTTCCTCTTTGCTCTTTTTCCCTTCTGTCTAGGTCCTGGGAGGATGGAGAGGGTCCGAACGAACCCCTCACTATCTTTTCTGAAAGTGGTCAGTTCTTAAACAGGTCTGTTGATTCTTTAGAATAAAAACGCAAGTTTGGTGTAGAAGAGCCTGTGTGCTCTTCAACGTAACAAAGGTTGAGGTTTATTGTACTTTTTGAAAAAGGCATGTTGGTCCTGGAGTATTGGGAGAGAGCATTTGGCATGTGGGCTGGACACAAACTGAATAAATTATATGAGCTCTATTTTAACAGCACAGCAGTTTTGATTAGTGGAAGAAAAATGTTTGTATGTGTGCATGTTCTTGTGTGTGTGTGTGTTTATTTACTGTTTGTTTTTCTGGCAATTTAACTATTCTTCTCTTTGTCATGAATGACTTTTATCATTATTTAGACTGATAAAAACTCTAATTTTGTGGTTGTGAAACGTAACTTTCCATTGAAATCAGCTGTGAACCTTTGAAAACTGCTATGCCTTTGCCTGGACTTGGCAATTTTTAAAAGATGCCTATCTCTAAACTACTCAAACCACTTTTTGAAAAAAGATTCCTAGGTTATTCAAATGTGTAGACAGGTTTAGAAATCACTGCTCTAACTTGTTAAAGCCAAACTTGTCACAATGCAACGTCTTTCTTTCTTTTTTAATAGATACTTTGAATAAATTGATAAATTATTTTATCACATATAAAATAAATATATAGATACCATGCCTAATCCAAATAGCAAACAAAAGAACTGCCATTGAGTTTCCACTCATGGTAGAACTCTGTGCTCCAGAGGACTTTCAAGGCTATGACCCTTAGACCCTTCACCAGGCCTTTCTTCCAAGATGCCTCTGGATGGGTTAGTACTGTCAACATTTTGGTTAGTAGTTCAGTACTTAAACATTCATGTCGCTCTTCCGGGGACGCTGTGTAGAGGCATTCAAAATGGTTCAGCGTCTGATGTACCAGTGTGGGCTTTCCTACAATGCAGTCTCTAAGAAAACTAGGCTGTCCTGAACCTCTGGTAATAGAACTGTTTACCTGTATACAAAGAAGGTTGGAAAAATGCCAAAATCTGCACGTGGCATGTGCCCAGGCTGACTTTGAGGGTTCCGTGCTGTGAGACCTATAGTTCTCATGAGATTGTATAAAACAACAACAAAAAACATGTCAGCAGGGCTTATGGGTGCTAAATGTGCCTGAGACAGGCTCAAGCGTGCTTTACTTATCGAGGAGCAGAAAATCGTTGTGAACGTGGCACAAGCACAGTCAGAAAGCTAAATAAATACAAATGAAATTTTTTTGAATAATAAATTAAAAAAATCAAACCAACATTCATGTCTCTCCAAGACCAAAAATTCCACTGTTGTCAAGTCAGTTCTGAATCATAGTGACTCTGTAAGAGACATTAAAATTGTCCTGTAGAGTTTCCGAAACTTTAAATCTTTACTGGAACTGACAGCCTCATCTGTCTTGTGAGGAGTACAAGATTTTAAACTGTTGATTTGTGGTTAATTGTTCAATACATAAACCATTATGTTATCAGGATTCCTTTGTTTCAATGGGACTCTTAAATATATATACTCACCTGCCATCACCCACTACCATCAAATTGTTTCTGATGCATAGTGACTTTATATAGGGTTTCCAGCGCTATAAAATTAAAAAATATATATTTATCATTTCTAACTTATTTAAGGGGACTTCAAAAAAAGTTGACGGGAAAATTCTGTTATCCTTTGATTCCATTTTCTCATTAGTTTTCAAGTCTCTACATGTGTACTTGGGAGCCAGACACAATTCAGCATAGTACTCCTCCCCGCACCCCCATTTTTTCCCTTCCCTGTGGAAACTTTTAAGCATACTCAAAAGGGAACACAATTCTATAGTCACTGAATTTCCCCCCATAGCACCTCTTTTCTTCTTTTTTTAAAAATCATTTTATTTTGGGCTCTTACAACTCTTATCACAATCCATTCATACATCAATTGTATAAAGCACACCTGCACGCTTGTTACCCTCTTCATTCTCAAAACATTTGCTCTCCACTTAAGCCCCGCGTTATACATTTTTATAGAAGCAGATAGTCTCAACTTCCTCCCAACCTAAATATGTAAGGGGATAAAGATTTTACTTAAAACGTTTCACTTTAAAACCTGTGTATGTTTTTTCTAGCATGTAAGCTCTATAAAATCAGGTACCACTATTCATATTTTCTTCACCATTGCTTCTTTCTTCAGCATTTAGAGCAGCACTGGCATGTATTGCATCCCTAAATATTGATTAAATGAGTGAATGAACCTGTCAGTCCCTAGTGAGCTGAGAGTATATTTTACTTAATACAGTAAATCCTGTGAAAGTGGGAACCTGTGTAAGGTGGAGAATCTGCCAAAGCAGGAATATACAACTCTTTACCACTAAGGTGAGTGATAGAAAAGTGGTAAGGCTGCACTGTGTCAGAGCAAAAACAGATGTGAAATCGGAAAAATGAGGCAGTCCTGTAGCGTTCCAGCTCTCTAGGGTTTCACTGTACTCAGGTAGTTTGAGAATGGTTTGGTAGTCAAAAGCCCAAGCTTCGAAAGTTAATTGCCTGAGCTGGAGTAATGGCTCTGCCATAAAGCTGTGTGATCTTGAGCCAAGTGACCTAACTTCTCTTTGCCTCAGTTTCCTTGTTGCTGAAAGAAGAGTAATAGAACTTCTTTCATGGGGTTATTGAGAGAACTAATTGGCCTAATAACACAAATTGCTTAAACTAGTGCCTGAATAATATACTGTATATACTTGTGTATAAGCTGAGTTTTCCAACATATTTTTAATGTAGTTTTTTGTGGTAAAATTAGGTGGCTTAGCTGATACTTGGGTCGGCTGATACGCGAGTATATATGGTACCTCATTTATAATAGTGCTTTGTAAATTTTATTGTTGTCTTTTATTGTTGAATCAATTCCAACTCATGATGACCCATGTGCTACAGAGTAGAACTGCTTGGTGGGGTTTTCTTGGAAGCAGATTGCTTAGGTGGTATCAAACCAGCTACCTTGTAGGTTAGTAGTTGAGCAAAAACCATTTGTACTACCAGAGACCTGGGAGGGATGTCAGGCTCCCTACTTTTCTTCTAAGCATGGAGGCTAAACATGCTTTAAGAGACTCCAAGGTCACAGATTAAAAAAAACAAAGTGGAACTTAGGATGGTATGTGGTTCACTATGTTCTCTATATAGATAATCTCCAATTTATAATGTATTTGAGTTATGATGAACTATACTTCAAACCATCTGGTTTTTGGTACATCATATTATATTCATAAGTATTATATACTGTGTTACAGTGCATAATTTGCTGGTGTTAACAATCTTGGGCCACCAGCCAAAGACAAATAAATAGTGAATTTATAAAGATACTGATAATAAAAGGCAATAATCGTGAAAGCTGGAAAAACAAAACAAAAAACAGAGGTATCTGACTTACTTACAGAATTGACTTATGATGGAGTAGTTGCACTGGAATCCATTTGAAGTCCAGGACTACCTGTATTTATGTTTTTTGTTTCTACTACCTGTCAGTTTGCCATACTATGATGGCTTATGTGTTGCTATGATACTGGAAGCTAAAATACCAGCAGAATCTCCTGCGGTGGACAAGCTTCAGCAGACCTTCCAAATCAAGACAGATAGGAAGAGAAGCCTGCTGCTGATGTCTAAAAATTAACCAATCATAACCTGTGGATCACAATGAAATATTGTTTGATATAGTGCTGGAAGAAAAATGCCTCGGTTCGAAAGCATTCAGAATACATAGTGATCACAACAGTGGGGTTGAGCATACCATTGATCTTGAAGATAATGTAGGTACAAGCAACATTTTGTTCTATTCTACACTAATTTGCCGTGACTCAGAACCAAGTCAGTGGCAACTAACAGTATGCTTTGTTTAATTTTCTCATAAGCAATATAATTTTATATATTTAAAAAACAAAATTTATAGAAAAAATCTAAGTTTATAATATGCAAAAGAAAAAAACTTGTATCCTCTTTCAATGCTTTTTGGGAGGCCAATTGTTTACCCACTTCCACTTTCTACCTGTCTCAAAGTTACCTCATCTCAAGGTAAGTTAAATAATATATTAAAAGTATAGTTCTAAACCTAAAAGTATTTAGGCCTCTAGGCTTAAGCCATTGAGTGTTTAAATACCCAAAGATCAGGCCTCAATGTAGAGCTGGTGGATCCCAGGCATTCTTTTCTTAAGTTTTCCAAATAATTATAATGTGTAGTTAAAGTTGAAAATCATTGAAATTCTTCCAAAGCACATGCATTTGATCTTAGTCTGACTTTAGTCATTTAGTAGTAGTTAAAGCCCTTCACTTAGGAGTCCTGGTGGTGTAGTGGTTATAGGTTGGGCGGTGATATGTATGGTTGGCAGTTCGAAACCACCAGCCACTTTTGGGGAGAAAGATATAGAGATTTCTACTCCCATGAACAGTTATAGTCTTTAAAACCTAAGGGGATTTGCTATGAGCTGGCATGGACTTGATGGCAGCAAGTTTGGTTTTTGGGGGGAGGGTCTACTCATGTAGGAGTGCTGGTGGTGTAGTGGGTTATACTGGTTATATAGTTAGGCTGCTAGCCACAAGGCCTGTAGTTCGAACCGTCAAAAACCCAAAATGGCAGTTCTACTCTGCCCTGCAGAGTCACTATGAATTAGAATTGATCCCATGGCAGTGAGTTTCGTGTTTTTGGTTGGAGGGCCATTTCATCAGTAGCACATTATTTAAAGCATTCTGTTACCAGCCCAAAAGTGAGCAGTTTAAATTCACCAGTGGTCCTAACTGCTATTTTTAAAAATCATTTTATTGGGGGCTCGTACAACGCTTATCATAATCCATACATACATCCCTTGTGTCAAGCACATTTGCACATTTGTTGCCATCATCATTCTCAAAACATCTGCTTTTCACTTGAACCCCTGGCATCAGCGCCTTAATCTCCCCCCTCCCTCCCTGTTCCCTCATGAAGCCTTGATAATTTACAAGTCATTATTATTTTGTCATATCTTACACTGTCCAACGTCTCCCTTCTACTATTAAATCTACTTCATAAAGATTTTACTGCCTTGAAAACCCTATGAGGCAGTTTTGTTCTGTCCAGTAAGTTCACTATGAATTGAAATCAGCTTGATGGCTGTGGCTTTTGTGTGTTTGCTTTAGTGCAGATCTAAGTATTGGACATTGACAGACTGGATGAGCTTGGTTTTGATATTTCTGCTAATGATGCCTAGCATGCGAGTAAGATAGAGTTACTTTGTTGAAGCATATGGTGGTAAAAAAAACTCAAACTCCCTGCCATCAAGTCAATTCAGACTCATTTGGTAGAAGAGACCTGCATTTGGGATTGTATGACCAGGATCTAATCCAGATCATGCCACAAGTTTGGTCTCTAATTTTAGTCAAGTCACACAACCACTCTCTAGCTTTCACTTTTCCCTGCTGTGAAAAACTGGAAAAGCTGGACTAATTGTTCTGTAAGTTCCTAACTATACCACCACCCTCTAAAATTTCCCATTGTGAGCCAGTGGGGGAGGGAGAG